>NC_141157.1:74360422-74693279 GCF_053477565.2 Lygodium microphyllum | reverse complement strand
AATAGGAGAAAAGACTCATCAAAGTCCACACCATGTTCTTGCTTAAAGCCCTTGGCAACTAATCTAGCCTTGTATGCTAGCTTAGGGCATCCAAGGGTAGTTTTCAACTTATACACCCACTTGCATGGCAAAGCACACTTGCCACTAGGCAAAAGAACCAAATCCCACGTATGATTTTTCTGTTGTAAGTCATACTCTGACTATGTGGCCCTTTCCTAAGTGTGATATCGCGACTTATTGCAAAGTGGACTTGAAGAACCCTAAAATCATAAAATAGAGAAGATCTCGAGCAAAAAACTTGAGGATCATAACTCGACATTTTTTCTGGATTGACAAGGACTGTAGCCCCCCATCAGAAAAGTTACCACGTGAACGAGAGTTATGAGGCATATTAATAATTAGTGTCAGTTCTATAGTACGGATGGTCCAAAAATACTAGATTTTTGGACAAAACTAGCATGTTTTTGATATTTTGGATATTATTTATTGTAAACATCCTAAAAAGCTATGGAAACTTCTAGAACAAGGTGTCATGTAAAAAAAACAAGTGGTTTTTTCAGCTAGTTTTGGAGATTTAATGCAAAAAGAAGGACTAGTAAAATTGTTTGCATTGCGATCACAGTTTATAGGTGGCAAACAACACTCCGAATGGGGAAAAGAAGAAGGAGTGATCTTGAAGATTTCTGAGTAGGTGTCTTGGAGTTTTACCCCCCTTTCAAGCCAATGGAACCATCAAATTTGAGATTTGAGCATTAGATTGCATCTTGAAACGCTTAAAAAGTGAAAGTCTATTTAAAGAATCTTATAAATCATCTCATTAAATTATTATCACAATATTTTTCTAAGTACCAACTAAAGGAAATTTGCTTATATTGGGTAAGTTAGCCCTAAATGGTAAATTCGTGTCTTGCTTAACAACATTGAAAGATTTGTACTCAATACTTCTTTATGGAAAGAAGAATCCTTGTTAGAATGTAAGGTTACCTTGGGTTAAGGATCTACCTTGGCTATGTGAAGTTGTGAACTGCACAATGGTGTGATTGTCATTGTTTGAAAGGATTGTTTGTGTTTGCTAGAATGTTGATCTCTGATTAAAAACATTGACAAATAGGATAAAAGGAAAGATTGCGCTAGGCTACCCCCAAGCTAGTTGCGAGACCCTACTCTAAGGGGATCATGATTATCACTTTGAGAGGCTTAGATCGACTCCGTGGTAGCAGAAAGGTTTGTCTGTAGGGATAGTCTTGAGTTGTAGGGAAATGTGGATGCCAGGGGGGCTTTGGCTGTAAATTCTACATTACTCTTAGAATCTGAAGAGCCCCTTCATGACCTATGATGGGATCTTGGAACCCTAATACTAGTTACAAGGGAGGAAACTTGGTGGACAAAATACGCTTGTGGAATTCTGTATATCCTTTGCTGGATCGAAAAGATGGAAATTGTAATAAACTTTCAATATAATAAAGGAATTTTCTTTTTATTCAAGGGTTGTTTGAATTTTACTCACAATTGGGTTGCTCTCCCTCACACTTAAATTGCTTTCCCTTGCACTTGGATAGTTCACCAACACTCGAATCACTTGAGTGGAATTGCTAGATTGTTTTTCCTTACATTCAAATAGCTTTCCCTTGCACTCGGTCTAAGGAAGCCTCTCGATGAGCACAAGTAGTGGCCTAACAAAGCATTACAAAGGGAAAAATCCCTAAGGAATCCAACTACTCCTCCGCTATAGCAATGGCTTTGCATTGCTTGGAGAAGGTCGAGGTTAGCGCATAAGTACTAATGATATACCAACACATGTTTGCCATGTTAGCATAAGGACTAATGATATGCCATAATAAAGGCACCCACTTTGAGAGACCATACTAATAGTGTTTTTATCATGTGCTTTAAATAATGGAAAACAAAATTTGAGGGACCACATTAGCCACTTCTTCTAGAAGGTCTACCACAGCAAGACCACAATCCTCCTGGACCACCTCGAGACCACCAACGATGTTTTCATAATGTGTTTTGAATAATGGAATTACCACTAGATCCACAGTCATATTTGATCGATCAAGAGGAATAAGTTGTGATAGATTGGAGGGAGAACCAAAATCCATGCAACTTCTTCAAATATTAAAAAGGGGCACCAGAGTCTTGCACCACAATAATGTCAAATTTGAAAGCCGTTGACGATGTGTGGCAAAAGATGCCTCTACATATCCATTAGGTGGAACAACAATTCGAGAACACCCAGAATGATCAACTCCTTTGAAACTTTGAGTTTGTTGGTTAATTTATACTTGCATGTATTGAATACCAACACAAGTTGCTCTCCCTTGAAAATATGTTTCTTTGAACGTTGATTAGCTTGATAATTTTTGCGGAAGTTGAATCCCTAACAATAAGAACTCCGCATATGATCTTCATCCAACTGGTATAAAATTTCTAGTCAAAAAAGGTAAGGTTTCTTTTACAAGAAGCTTGACTACAACTGCAATGCGCAATTGTATCGTCCTTGAGAGGCCATGCCTAGAGAGAGAGGAGTATTAATATTTAAAATTGAAAAATGCATGAAGGGTTTTTTTAAATGTGCTTAGGGTTTCCGACGTTCATTTGGCGACAAGCCAAAATTTTGGGGGGAGAGATAGAGAGGAGAAAAGAAGAAGAAGAAGAAGAAGAAGGTGGTGCGCCCATTGCCCAATATACTCTGATGTGACATTTGTGAGCTAGAGAGAAAAGAAGTTGTGCTGCTACTGCCTGTGCCGGGTACAAAGAGTCAACTGAGTACTGCTGTTGCCTGTGTCGGGTGTACTGCTGCAGAAAACTGCCTGTGTACTACTGCAGTCTACAGTGTGCTGCAACTGTGGCCTGTGTCGGGCACTTCTCCCTAAAGGTGAGCACCAGAAAATTACCCTCTTCAGTTTATAAGTACATTAGTCTCCACCCACCTTAATCTTTTTCGAAGGTTGCACGCTAGCTAATTGTGGGCTGCATGCGTACCTACGTACTGTCCTTGTGGGCTACGTATCATGGGGGTCCAGGCAAGGTTTTTGACCTCTGAGTCACTCCGATTTAATCATATTACCTGCTACAGTGGCAGCAATTAGAGGCCTTTTGTGCACAGTATCCAATCATGTCTACCAGTGGACCTACATGCAGTAGACTCTAGAGGCCTTGCGAGAATCCCTGCGCCTCTTTCACGGCACGGCAGACCTGCTGCACCGCCTATACAGGCAAATCAAGGCTGAGAGTGTACTAATAATTCCTCTCTGTCACCCATCTCATGTCTGCAAGGACATTGGAGATAATAGTATGGAGCTTAGTTTATGGTGTTAATAGTGTGGATGGTGTGAAAGAAGTCTATAGCTATTATCCAGTATGACTCACAATCATGCCATGCTACATACTCCTTCTCCTAGTTGGAATACACAGCAACAACAATATGAAACGAATCGCCATCTTATCGGCTTCAACAAACATGTTGGTCTTTGGGAATATAGAGAGACTAGAGAGGTGGAGATACATGAAGGAGTACCAATCAATCACTCAAACATGCCACCCCTCCCATGTTGTAGAATGCCACAAAGCCATATGCAAAGTGTTCAAGGTAGAAAATGCATCATGAAAGAAGAGATCAAATGAAGAAAGGAGGCAACATAAGTACATGCATAACTTATAAGAGTTGAGACTCAAGACCAAACATGTATCATGCACTTATGTACCTACATGATAACAAAGGGAAGCTCATTCATATAGCAAATGTCAATGACTTGACAGTCATGTTGATAAGAGGGGGGTCCTCCTTGTGAGGTGCTGTAATTGAGAGATCTTTTTAGATCTCCTTTTTATGAGCATGAAGAACATGATTTGAAGCAAGGCAAAGAGAATGCCAAACTAAGGTAGAGTTTGCATAGTGGAGAGAGAGAGAGAGTGTGTGTGATATTGTGTGCTAGTTGTGTTGGATGTGCTTGTGAGAGTGAGTGAGGATGTGTGTGAGAAACTGAGTGTGTATGTTCATGAGGGTTAGATAGACTATAGACCATGTTAGTAAGTCTCAACAAAATGGAATTTACATGGATATAACATATGTGCATATGTGGATACAGGATAAGTGTGTGTATGAGTGTTTATGTATGTCACCAAAAAGCTATAGTATCATGACCATAAGTAGTGCTTTGGAGTCTCCAAGAGTTGCATTAGGCATTGCTTGCAAACTCTGTTTTATTGCATTTGGGCCAACTAGCTACTAATTGCTTGATCTCCCACACTACAAGCCATAAGAAGAAGGAGACTTTTCTTAGACGTTATGTAGGCATCACCAGAAGGTCTAGCAAGAAGCATCCATGATATTGTGTTTGCCCCATGTGTGTTGCATTATGAGGCCTAGTTCATGTTGAGGTTGGCTAGAGCCATTGTCATAGGTCCCAATCCAACTAGTGATCACTAGAGCCCTACCAACAATGGAGAGGTGGGTTATGCTCCGATAGGTCAGCTTTCATTGGATAGAGTCTAGCATTGTTATGAACTACTAGATTGTTAGAAAGTCTAGTCCCATATGGAATCCAATGGGCCTTATTGTCTGTCCCTCCCTAGTCATCAACCTTAATTCCAAGTGGATGCTCTAATCACTAAAGCCCTACCAACAATGGAGAGGTGGCACATGTAGCAAGGTATTTGATAAACATCTTAGATGTATTATTTAAAGTTGTAATGGTTTCAATAATGACTATGTATTTATATGTTATCATGTAATGCACTTTATTGAATTTGTGGTTTAGGATGTAATGGTAGTTGTGTAATTAATGTTACCTGAACCTTTTACAAACATAAGAAGTTTAAGATGTAATAATGTTTGCTTAATTAATGTTTGAATGCTTCGAAAATAAAGTGAGGGCATCATATGAGGAGATGTTAAGCCACACTCAGAATGGATAATAGTTGTGATGGACTACTAAGTCCCATGGGACATGACCTTCCTATCTGTGTTTGGTTTGGCATCACTAAGTATTGAGACATGCTATTATATTTATACATCTCTAAGTTAGTTAATCATAAAAAAATGTTCTACTAATTTAGAAGTGTGATGTCTTAGGAAATCCTAGTTGATATGTTTTACTTTGGAACTTATAGGAAATGTACAGGGAAGGAAGATAAACTTTAAGAAAGTGCACATGCAATCATAGGTGTTCTCGTACTTTGGAGGATTGGTGGATAGTTAGCCAAAGTGCTTACTATGAACACTATCAACATGACTTGAGGAATGAAATTCATCCTTCATGTGTGCCAAGGTCTGTACACATGGTAGTATTGCATGCTTGTCCTCCTTCAACCAAGAGCCCTCATGAAGAAAATAAAATGTGGTGTGATTGTGCATCTTTTTGTCAAGTGGGACGATATGTAGCTACTCGAACCTTTTACAAATATAAGAAGTTAAAAGAGAATTTTGAGAATCTTGTTATTTCTCTTGGTCTCAATGTTATAGATGGAGATGAAGGAAACTTGCAAGCTGAAAGTGTAGAAGCCAATACATGTTATGTGCATGTAGAACTCGAGGATGAAGACATAGGATTTAATAGTATAGAGGTGGATAATGTCCCCATGGATAATATAGAAGTGCATGAAGGTGTAAAATTTTTCAATAATACTTTTGATGGAGCTTTAGAAGAAACATTAGAAAAACAAATCATGGAGAGTATAATTGAATTACAGGCATTGTGGGATGAACACAATGTCTCAATAAAGATATAAGAAAAGATGTTAGAAGTACTCTTTCATTAGAAAAAAAAAGAATTCACAAATGGGCCCTAAAAAATAATATAGTTTAAGATGTGGGCCTTTTGGATTGTCCAATAGGAAGGCTCCAATGTTGACATCCATGGAGGGTGAATCTTCTCTCTCCAAATCTTGGGTTTTTTATTAAAAAAAGGGGTAGTGGGGGATTTAAAAAAGGAAGAATGAATAGTACACAAAATTTGAGTTTCTCTCACCTCGTTTTTTTTCCTTTTTTTGGAGAATTTTCGATTTCGATTTTTTTCCCTCTCACAAAATCAGTTTGACCCAAAAGTTGAGCAACTGGCCACTTTTCATCTCTTCTCTATATTTGTGAATTTTCATATTCATTGAAGCTCCTTGGTGAGAGTAATTAGGGTTTTGAGCGTTCTGCTTACCTCTACACTTTCTTCTCCATATAGTTACAGATTTTGGACAAAACATAGGTGCTCATATGCTCTTTGCATTTTCTTTTATTTGCTATTTTTTCAATGGAGTTTGATGTCGTTTCTTACTGTTATTGTTGTTTTATTACAGAGGTTATTTTAGACAGGAGGCAAATGTGCTTATTTCTCTCTCTCTCTCTCTCTCTCTCATTTCTTTTCTCCCCTCTCTCTATGTGTTGTTTCTCTTTTATGTTGTGTTTTCAATAGAAATTGATGTTGGTTCTAATTGTTGTTTTCTTGTAGAGTTTATTTGGAGCAAGAGACAAAGGTGTTAATCTCTCTCTATTTGGTTTTTTTTTGCGGCTATATTTTCAATACAACATGATGTTAGTTCTAATCCTTGTTTTATTGTAGAGAGCATTTTGGGTGACATAGCATAAGTGCTCATCTCTCTCTCTCTCTCTCTCTATGTTTCCTCTTTTTTATTGTTTTTTCAGCATATCTTCATGTAAATACTATCTCTTGCTATTGTCTTTTGTAGAGATCAATTTGGGCAAGATTGGATATGTACTCATTTCTTTTTCTCTCTCGCGTACTCACCCACACTCTCTTTCTTCCTCCCTTCATTATCCATTTTCTACTATCTTTACAATAAGGTTTGATACTAGTTCTAACTTAAGGATCAATTGTTGTTGCAGCACTTAATACAAGGTAGAGCAGAGATTCTGTAGCTCAATTTATGGGTAAATTTACCATATTTTGTGACTTTTATGTTTGATGGAATTGATGTTTTTTTTTGTCCATAATTTACAATGGGTTTTAATCAGCACCGATTCAATCTTATCTTCAACAAATCAGCTTATAGGTAAATTGACCCTATTTTGTATTGCTTCTATTCATGCAATTATCTAGATATTTTTTGTTAAATGAGATTCATGCAAGTATTTTTGTTAAAAGGAATTCATGTAAGCATTTTTTTGTACATATAGGTATTGTACAAGGTTTAGGTGAAATACAATTCTCGATAAACTATTTTGATGTGGTGAGTGATTCGTTTGTACTAGATGATATCGATATGTTAGGAGTCGATGGTTTAAAAATCCTCTGCTTTATTGATCCTGTGTGTCCATTTGGATCTCCATGCCAATTAGCAATGATCCATGAAACTCTTGTATTATATCATCCATATAACGCACAATGCATTGAGTCATAGAATATCTCAGGTGTCAATCCATTGTGCCTATTAAGATTTGCAAGCCATGTGACTATTATCCTTATAACAACTACTCTATAATACCCATGTTTTATACAATGTATTGAGTCAAATCAGACTCCTATTCATTATAATAAAATTTATTTTTACAAAATTCTTTGAGTATTCTTATGCTATTTTTTTCATTATATTTCATGTAAATGGTATGATTAAAGTGATGCCTTGAAATTGAATCTATACTTTGTGTCGATGTACATATCCACATGCGTTTTGATATTGATGTTTATGTCTGTTCACAAAAGTGTAAACATCTCTTAATGCCATTTTGATTTGTACGGCATGTTGGTGATTACTAGACAAACTTAAAATGCTTATTATTTAGGGATTAATACATACTTTTTTACATCTAATGCATAGGTTATAATTCCTGAGAGAAGAATAAGCATTCTCGCGAGGGCGATAGAAGTATGTAACAAAAAATATGAAGAAGGGAATTGGATCACTGATACGTATTATTGCTCGTCTTGGATACATATGCATCCAAGTATGAAGGGAGCTTTTAGGGTGAAACTATCTGTAATTGCATATGTATCAAAGCATTGGAAGGGTAAAATTTTAGCTCTTAGACAAAGGAACGTCGATTCTCATCTTGTAATAGAGGCGTTTATACAATATGTATTCATGCAAAAAGAAATACATATTACGCTAATTGTGCCCTTTCAACGAAACATTGCAAATAGTAAGTATTTGCAACTCATTGAGAATGAGAAATTTCATGATATCTATGTAACTTCTTGTTTCGTATTTACAAAAGTATACCCTTCGGATTATTGTGAGTGGCAAAATGTTGAGAGTTTCACAGGTTCTTTTAAGTGTTACCACCTCGAAATTGGTAGATTGCTCTTTGAGGGACGTACAGCTAAGCAGCTCATAGAGTACATTATTTTTTTCTATGACTTCAAGTACATATTGCCTAAGGGGAGTCGAGAATATGGAACCCTTGAGTCTATGCACATATCGAATCTTAATAGCATAGAATGGCCATTGTGTAGTAGCAACATTTTACACATGTGCAGCATAAAATTTTCAGCAGACATATTGAACTCTATGAAGCCAAGCATTGGCTGAAAGAATGTACATCTAAGCTGGTTCATATCGATTGTAATTTTTACACATATGTTCAAGGAATATAAGGATTTGAGACTTACTAAAAGCGTATACGTCATAAAAAGTGCATCGGAGGATTATGTAACAATGATTTTAGACAAAAGTTGGACATAAAAAATGACTCACAGTCCTGACACAATGGAGTGTCGAGTCACAATAAGGGACATGGATTTTAGGTAAAATTATTCTCTTAGTTGACTATTATCTTATTTTGGAATGGATCGGTTAACTTTTCTTTCCAATTACAGATACTTTGTCACATGACAGACTTTATATCTAGTGTTCAAGTATCATAGATGGAGGATGCTTAAGGGTAAATGGTTGTGCCTTGATCAAGATATGTGTGAAAGTGTAGCTGTGGATGTTACTATCATTTGTGAGGGTCGCGAGTCCCAAGTGTTGCAAATGGAGGATGATTGGCCCTTGAGTATAATACACCAAGAAATTACAATGTTAATGCAGAATCCACATGTTAGCTTCTATTTCAAACTAGATGGTAGAAAAATTTGAAGCCGAGCTGAGGATACTGTTACAAGTGGAAAGTGTGTGGCTCCATATATTTTAGAAATTGTAGAGTCTACCTAAAAATCCCAACACCACAAGTTGTAATATCCAACACTTGTAAATTTTGAGATTTTTTTAACCAATACAATATTTTTTCTTGCAAACGTGTAATATTTAAAAAGTATGGTATTTATAAAAATCATACACTTGCTATACACTTTTTACATCAATAGATTTACATATGCATGTAAACTTTACAAAGATGTAAGTAAAGCTATAACTAAATATCGCATGTGAACAACCCTTAATAGTTTAAAACTTAAGATTTTTAAGATAGAACTAGTTTAGTTCTTATTTCATTGTTTCATTTTATACTTTCTCTCTTCATCTCCTCATATCCACCATATCCCTTCTATCTGCTACGATGGATGCTCGTGTACATTTTGATGAGTGGATCCACGAGACTATGTTTATTAGCCAGAGTGATGAGATATTTCAAGTTTTCTCTAAGAACTTCAACCTTGAAAGTGTGCTCTCATCGCTGGGTCCCCCCTTCTGGTTTTGGAAGACTTTGTAAGCACCATTGTTACATGCACATACTCCATCAAGGGATTCGACATGACTTGGGTGCCCTTGGAACAACTCATGGTATTTCAGGCAGGGAAGAATCACCAAAAAGTGGTGAATAGGTGTTTGACTCACATGGATCCTTCGCATAGAGTATGCGTTCACCAGGTGTAGCATCTTTGGATCTTGTGGAGTGTAATTGCGCATTGACAATTTACCTCCTTGCATTGGATAGCGATGAAGATACAACTCCACAAGTTCTTGCTATCACATACATGGGAGAAAATCCGATTAAGGAGCTCATAAATATTAAAGAGGAGCATCAAGTGGTGGCAGAGCAAGGGTTGGCTCTCATGGTGCCATTTTCTTCAGAACAGTCACAAGTTGACAAACCCAACCTTGCCTCCTTGATGCCCATTGAAGTAGATGGTGTATATACTTATTTCTATCAAATGTGTTGCAATACTTGGAAATGAAGGAAGAAGAGTTGTTTTCTATTCTAGTCAGGGATTTGATGGAAGACCTGATTAATTATGATTACATGGATGTGCATCCGACGATAGCACAAGCTTAGATACAGTGAGAGCGATCATAATAGCACATGAGCACATTACATTAGTTGAAGAAGATTACCTTGTGTCGGATGCTGAAATTGAAGTACTACAACATGATCTGTTTGGACCAAGGCCCTAGTTTTCTACCAAGGAGTTTGTAGATCCCTCTGCCCAAAGAAGTGCTTCACTAACACACGAGAAAATGAAGATACAAGATGATTTGGAGAAGGTGAGATTTCTAACTACCATATCTTTTTATGTGACAAAACTTGATGGTAGGGTGGGTTCGGTCCCCCGAAGTCCATCGATGAAATCTTGGCAAAAAATGATACCTGCAGACAGCTGGCACAGATGCAACTATCATTTTTTGCTAAGATTTCATCAGTGGACTTCAAGGGACTTGATGCAAAAAATGATGCCTGCACAACTGTCCCAGATGTCACCTGTAGGCATAATTTTTTGCCAAGATTTCACCAGTGGACTTTGGGGGACTTGATGCATCCTACTGTTAAGTTTTCTTGCTTCCTAAAGTGGCCCTAGACACCAAACTTCAGACAGGGCAGCTGAAGGCATCATTTTTGGCGAAGATTTCACCGGTGGACTCCTGGGGACCCGGTGCACTCTACCGTCAAGTTTCATCGCTTTTTGATAACCCTAGGTTAGTTGCTAAATATATTATTTGATTTGAATTTGTCATTCAAGAAGAAATACTGTATAAATGAGTTTGCATCAAGGCAAGGAGGAGCTTAGCATGTGGATTGATGAAAGGATTCAACTATGAAGGAGTACATTTGCAACCTTGTTGCAAACTTGGTGGCCTTCCATAAGAAGTGCTCACCATGAGGCCAAGAAACAATCATGAAAATTCGAGCTTTGATGACTAAGTTTGGACATTTTCGAGCAATACCTGTGACATCTAGCTTGGAGAAGGTGGTGCTAATCAAGCGATCAAAGCTTCTTTACTTATTTGACCAAACACATGATGGAGCAATGCGTGTACTTGCTACATTAGGTGACCTTGCTAAAGTACCAAATCCGCTTCTCTTGGAGAAAGAGCTGAAGGGGGAATGTGTCATTTTTGAAGCAAAGAAGGAACTTCTATTTTCATTGGAAGTTGGTTCCTTCTCTCTATCGATGAAAAAGCCAAGGAACGAATGAGAGTTTTTGTTGGCTATCGGCTTTTTGTATTTGCCATCACTATCATCCATTGCATGTATTTTTCTTGATGAATATAAGATATTTTACTTTGTCCTTATAAATAAATATTTTTTGAATAAATATGTGATTCGTATAATTGTGACGATAATGTGTGGTATGTGAATGCCAAAATTGCATATGTTAACATACTCCAATTTAATTATGTCAACGCATAGTATTGCAATTGCAATTGTGTATAAGCAATAACGTAACTCATATTCGTATGTATTACTACTTTCGATGCATGTGTACATTAAATAAAAATTAAGAGTCGTGCATTTCAAGAAACAAAATAAAATAACTTTACTCAATTATTTAAAATTTGTATATATCGCATTATATATAATTTTATATATATATATATATATATATATATATATATATATATATATAATTATATATATATATATATATATATATATATTCAAATGTGGTAGAGTATACAAATTTTTTTGGCCTTCCAAGATGCTATGATGCTATAACACCCATTACAAAACCTTGCGTCATTAATCTCATAACCTATGGAGGAGTCCCCTTGCCGTGTCGAAGTCGAATGATGAAATTCATGTCTTTATCTGTGATTGTGATGCGCTTTGCATGGATGGCCGCTAGCTATGTATCATCCTCTACAGTCGTTTGCAGGGCCTTCATAGTTGCAGCAGTCCACCTTCCTGTTGGTGGGCCATCCCACACTCGCGCCCAAAATCTTCCCATCCCTTTCAGCTCCAAGTCTTGCATGACTTTCCAAACAACCTTATGAAAAGATCTTTTCGGGATGAGAAGCTCGTATCTGCGTTGGATTCTCCTTATCTCTGAAAGGGCAACAATGCCCGGTTTCCATCTTCTCTTCTTCTGTGGTGGTCATTGTGCTGTATGGGGAGCACCTCTACTACTGCACTAGAGGAGGCTCCACCTTGTGCTCTAGGTGGCGGGCCTTCGCATGAGGTCTTCCCATGGCCGAAACGACGATATGCTTGCTTGGTGTGTATCATGCAAGCTCAAGGAGGACAAGATAGAGAAGAGACAAAGATTGGGGATGTGAGAATGGAGAAATGAAAGAAAGCAAGATGTGAAAATGATAAGAAGAATTAACTTTTAACCCATTTAAGCCCCAAAACGAGTTAATGCAGCTTCATACGCATTATCCATCATGTGATTGTAAATCCATAATCTTTTATCGGAATGCGGCGAAACTTCACATGCGCACTCGTTAGGTGCCAAGAGCCCAATTTTTTTTTTTTGGAAAAAAAATACATGTAAACCCTTGGTCCAAAGTCTGATGTCTAGAGCCACTTTCTTGCATGTAGACCCTTGGTTTGAAGTCTTGCGTTTGGAGCTACTTTCTTGGCAAGAAAGTGGCTCTAGACGCAAGATTGTAGACCCTTGGTTTGAAGTTTGGTGTCTGGAGCTACTTTCTTGGCAGAAAAGTGGCTCTAGATGCCAGACTTCGGACTAGGGGACTGTAGGTATTTTTTTGTAAAAAAAATAATAATTTGGACTCTTGGCTATCTAACTAGTGCACACGTGAAGTTTTGTTGCATTCCGATACAGTTTAGTATTTTAAAAATTATAACACACCAAAATTATGGATGGATTGATAATCGAGAAATCAACATCATGACTACTGGCTCTTAAAAACTTCGAACCACATAGACTATATAGAGGCATCATGAGTAAAGTCTGCAACAAGATTTGCATGTTTTTTCTATTGAAATTGATAGTGCTAGTAAAAACTGTAAGTAAGAGTTGAAAATATAGCGAAGATGCATAATCAAAGTTGAGAGCGAAGGACAAGAGTAAAAATTTAATTCATATTTTAAGGGCGCGTATAACATTTTTGCAGTGGGACATAGTCATATGTCCAATGCACGAGGAGAACACTATACAAAAAAAGATAACATTATAAATTGTATTCATTCCATTGGAACGAATGCATCCTTCACTGCTTGAAGATTTCTTACAAGTTGGAAGTCCTTGGGAGTTACAGTGATACACTTTGTATGTATTGCACAACGCTGAGCACCAATGATCAAGTCAACTAAAAAGGCCTCTGCAACACACTGTAGAGCATGAATACATTCTTTTGTGAAGGGATCAGGTCTATCCTAACCTTGTTCCAAAAAACACCTCGTGCTTTCTGTGCAGTAAAGGTCTTGCACAATCTTGTGAACAAGTCTCGAGAAGCTCGCCTTCAGAATGGTGAGATCAAAAGAGCGTTGATACCTCCTGATTTCTCTCAGGGCCAATGTATTGGATTCCACTTGCATTTCTTGTGGGGATGCTGAGAAGGACCCTTGTGAGGGTGGCTTGAGGAAGCTGGGTTAGATTGAGAAGGGGGTGCATCTGAGCTAGTAGATGCTTCAAGGGGTTGAACACGATATGGGGCTTTGAGCGGAAGCTTATTTGCAACTATCTTAGACCTAGCTATCTTTCCTGTACAAGAGATGTTAGAACTCAATGAATAATATAGAAAGTGAAACCCTCTTTTATATAACCCTAAACTGTAAGACTCATTCACATAGATGCACACTCTTTATTTCTCTCTTAAACTATGAATTGCATTCACACTGAACACATTGCTCATCTTACTATCTTAGCTCTCTTCAAACCCATTTGTTGCCTTGTCGAAGCCTTGTTTCTAGCCACTTGGCATGGTTTTCTTTGGCACTTGAGGCTTTATAACACACTCTTTTAGTGACACAACGTGATTCCATCATGTCTGTAGCCGATTCATTAGCACTTTCATTTGCTCTCTTTTGCGAGGGTTTAGCTTCATCCGCTACTATAATCCTATACCACCAAGATAGCAATTGGATCAGTAGATTGCTACCATTCACCCCTCCACCATAATTGGTTTTTCTTTGGTATGCACCATGAGCTATCTAATGTGAATTTTTCATTCCTTGTGTGGACCAAACTCCGATGCTTTCCTTTTTTGCAAAGTATAGCTCATGTGCCTCAATGATATACTACAAAGACACATATCACACATGAGTAAAACTATGCTCACTGGTTTATACAATTCATACAATTTTAAAATATTAACTTAGTATGCACCATGTAATGTGTGATAGAGCTTTTGTCCCATGCTTCCACTATGTTTTCATAGAAGCCATGCACATCATCGATAAATTCTTGCTTATCTTCATTGTTAAACACCATCTTGCGAAGTAAGGGAGCCAATTTGTTAAGACTTATCCAAACCTTAGCTTTGGCCAACCTTCTTTTTCCTCCATTACTTCAATCAGGAATTGCAAAATGTAACTTTTTCCACCCATCATAGTCATGCGGCCTATGAACAGTGACATTCCCTTTCTCATTAATGGGTGCTGAGAGAAACTTCCTAGCCTTTGCTCCTCCAAAGCAAGGCTTTTTTGGCAGGTTATCAATTTTTCCTGATATCTTCTCATATTTTTCAATTGTCACTTGATGCTTGTTTAGCCCAATTTCTAATAGCACTCGCTCCACATTCCTACACGTTGCAATTGCTTCTTTTTCTGGTTGCATCCTATAAGCAAAGCAAATGTATTCATATACAAGCTTCTCCATGATTCTGACAAAAGCATGCAATGAACAAATGTGAATATGATCCAATGGAATGTTGAAGATGGGCTTCCAAGTGGGATCTTCTTTATTGCATGTCGATGTAGCACTTGTCACCCTTTTCTAGTTCTTCTTTCCGTCTTTTCCTTCCACCCTTTTTGTCAAGCAATATAGGCATGGATTCTTTGTATTCGCACCATTGGAGATTCCACACATTCATTTTAAAGTTTTCAAGTCTCCTGCAAGATGCCATTCAACCAAGTATTGACCATACCCTTCAACCGAGAGTATCTCACCATGTTTCTAATGATCGATGATGCTTGGAAAGCTTGTGTGTATAAAGAACAACTGCAACACCTCAAATGTTTTCTTAGGAACTTCAAATGCAACGAGCCACCACACATGGTGCTCGGATTGAACACTAAAGTTCCATGGGTCGTTCTTGTAGAATTGTAAAGCTCTATTCATCAGAGCTACACTAACTCTTTCAAGCTTTACTCCTATGATTGCACTTTTATCTAATTTTACAACAAATTGCAATTTACCATTACATTTCTCAACAAACATATTGTAGTGCATTACCATTGCCGACTGCACCTTGTACAAATCTAAATAGTAATTGTTGAGTTCGGTGAACTTCACCTCATATGTATTTTTGGTTCCAACCTTTAGTGTTTCCACGCATTGAATATGCATGGGATCTCCTGTCAGCTCCAAAACCTTTGTATTAAGTTATCATTAGGCAATTCTATTAACTTTGAAGGTTGACGAAGATGCACAATTCTATTTTTCTTCAGCACACGGCCAAACCTAGCCTTCACACTTTTGAATTTCTTTGAGTAAGTCATCGTGCTAATACCACCCTGTCACAAATGGATTGTGCATCCATAGCTGAGAAATCGTTTGACACATCTTTTAATGTGCACTCAATCACCTTTTTCTTCGTAACCTTAAACTTAGGATTTCTCAAAGTATTTTCCAATATACTTTCCTTCAGTAATCTATTAATACATGATCCAACCTCACCCTCACCTAGGTACTCATTCGAAGCTACCTTACATGCTTTGATACATCACTTCCACTGGCCGCTATTCACAATTAACTCATTGATTGGCTTCTTCTTTCATTTGTGCTCTTGTGTTAGCTTGTTGTTCATCTTTCTCAGGTCATCCAATTGTGCCTTTGTCTCCTTATATGAGATACCAATGTTATGGATAGTTTCTTGCATTGAAATAATTTGATTGTTTTGTTGAATTATAGTGTCATTCAACTATACCACTTGTCATATGAGCTAAATTATAGGAATTTGATGTGCAGCAATCACATCATGACAAAATTTTATGGTTGCTTGGCAAGTTGTAAATAATTTGAACACCTGATCATTGAGCTGCCTAGTGTAACCGAGCAACCCATTTTCATCCTTGCATACATATTTCAACAAATTTGTGATTCCTGAGAAAGTTGGAGGTCTATTGTTTAAGGGGTAAATTGGGTAGATTCCCCCATCAATTCACAAGTCCACATGTTTCAATCCCATTTGCCTATAACTCTACAAAACTTGAGGGTTGACACTGGTACGCTGGGTTCTTTTGCATAATGGGACGTATTCAATATCTACCTCAATATGCAACTCCTTCTTTCATGTATTCATTTTACTATTAATAGAAACTGGAAGCCTACTTGGTTGTCACAGGAGGTAGAGTGGATATACACAAAGAGATACACAAAGGTGCTAAGGGAAAGGATGGTGTAAGTAATTCACTCTGTTAATGAAGGTTGCATAAATACAGAGAAGAGGTCACAATAGAGCCATGAGAGAGTATAGATATGGGGAAATTAACTGAGATGGTAGGGATGTCCAAGACTTTTCATATTTTAGACAATTCTATTTTACCTCCAAAAATATTTTCAAAAAATACGAAATTTGACGAGTTAGTTTGTTTTTTAACCAAAAGCTAGAATATAAAAAATCCCCAAAATATCTTAAAAGAAACTTCAAAAATTTCATTTTCCTTGTTCTTGATTAAAAAATCAATTACCTCGTATCTACTAATCATTTTACATTGAAAATGAAGCACCACACTCCTGTAGCTAACTCATTTTTAAATATAAAATTTGGTTGAAAAAGACTTTTTGAATGAGAAGGATTGCAAAAATAAGATTACAAAAAAAAGACTTCTTGAATGAGGAGGATAGCATAAAAAAGGCAAAACAAGATTGCAAAAATGGAGATAGAAGAGGATTATTTTACTATTATTCTCTCCTCTTTTCCTTGTTTTAAAGGAGGAGAGAGAGGGGGGACTAAAAGATGGATTTGTGAGTTCATTTTTTTCCTAATGGGTGGTATTGGGGATCGAAAGAGAAATGAGAAGAAGACTCGTCTTGCAAATCTCCTAATACAACTCCCTAGTACATAGAATGAATATCTCTTGGGAGTTAAGGACCCATAAAATTGGGACTAATTAAATTCTTTCTTTAACAATCTTGGCATGGTTCAAGCAGAGTGTTACAAGTTATATAAGGGGACATCCATAAATATGCATCAGCCTCACCTACTTCATCCATCAAAGGAGGATAACTATGTGGGAAGTATAGTTTATTGTGTATATGAGAGCAATCAATCAAAGAAGGTTCTTCAATAAGATTGTGGATTTTGTTGTGAGAAGTGTTCTCAATGTGAGACTCCAAGGTGAGAGACAATTGTATTTAACTACATATTAGCAGGAAAGCAAATCGAGTTACTCACTAAAAGTAGATCATTTTGTCACATGAGCTACTTGAGATGTGCCGTAACAAATATAGATGGATTGGAAAGGAAGCAATTAAACAGCCAAAATACATTTTTGAGTTTTGGGATCATTCTAAATGTCAAGAAGTACAAGATTTTTGGAACCCAAATACTTCATATGACTTACTTGTGGTATGTGACAGTCCACAATGTGAAAAAATATATGCAACATTTCCAAGCAATGTAAAGTCTCACGGTTTGCAAGATGGATGGAATGAGCTACAAAACGAGTACCACTTTTCATGCAAGGAGTGTTGCTTACCAATCAAATGCACAAAAATTTGGTGCAAGGTATAAAGCTCTCAACCTCCAAATGTCTTTTGAAATGGCAACTCATTTTAAATTGTTACATAACAAATGCGATATTTGATTTGCAGGGAGATCCAAGAAATATTGCTTTGTTGCTACATTGGGATGGATTCCAAGCATCACGAAGTACTTAAAAAGATTGTGGTGTTGTTGAAATTCTCATCCTTAACTCTAGACAAAAATTGATATCAAAAGTAATACTTGTTTTGTTTTTTCCATTGAGTTGCAAAAAAATAATAAAAAATTGTGGAGATATATTTGGAGTCTTTTTGAAACCACTAGTTGAAGAGTTGGAGCACTTGTTTGTGGATGGGATTGATTTGGTGTTTAATTATCCTTTGCAAGAAATATTTGATAATCCCCATGGATTCTCCACATGTTGTAAGGTTTGTGTCATGCTGATGATGGTGACTGGAGATCACCCTGCACAATGTAAAATAAGCATTTTCAAGGATGGAGGACAATCTTTTTGTAGCCGAGATAAACCTATTGCATCGTTAGATTGTAGCAACAAATCATTCCAAGGGCATTACATATATGACAATAACCGTTACCAAGCCAGATATCCATCCCAAAAAAGAAGAATATCAAAGATGATAGAAGCTCTCTCACAAGAAAAAAGAACTTTCACTCAAGCTTAGAAAGCATTAGGACAAAAATGAACTCACAAATGGGCCTTTTAGCCTCCCCCCCTCCTCCTTAAAACAAGGAAAATAGGAGAGAATAATAGTAAAATAATCCTCCTCTCTCTTCACTTTTGCAATCTCGTTTTGTCTTTTTTATATTATCTACAAAGATATACTCGGATTTCTTCTCTCTCCTCATTCAATAAGTCTTTTTCAACCAAATTTTATATTAAAAAAAAGAGTTAGTTATAGGAGTGTGGTGCTTCGTTTTCAATGCAAAATGATTAGTAGATACGAGGTAATTGATTTTTTAATCGAGAACAAGGAAAATAAAATTTTGAAAGTTCCTTTTAAGATATTTTGGGGATTTTTTATATCCTAGCTTTTGATTAAAAAAAACCAACTACTCAAATTTTGTGTTTTTTGGAGATGTTTTTGGAGGCAAAATAGAAATATCTAAAATATAAAAAGTTTTGGACATCCCTACCCTCTGAGCTATTTTCCCTCCATATCTATACTCTCTCATGGCTCTATTGTGACCTCTTCTTTGTGTTTATGTAACCTTCATTAACATAGTAAATTACTTACACCCTCCTTTCCCTTGGCACCTTTGTGTGCCTCTCTGTGCATCTCCACTCTACCTCTTGTGACAACTAAGTAGGCTTTTCATTTCTATTAATAGTAAAATGAATACAGGAAAGAATGAGCTGCATATTGAGGTAGAGATTGAATATACCCCATTATTTAAAAGAACCCATCATACTAGTGTCAACCCTTAGGTTTTGTAGAGTTACAAGTAAATGGGATTGAAACATGTGGATTTGTGGGTTGATGGGGGAATCTACCTACTTGACCCCTTAAACAATAGACCTCCAACTTTCTTAGGAATCACAAATTTGTTGAAGTATGTGTGCGAGGGTGAAAATTGGTTACTTGCTTATACTAGGCGACTCAATGATCAGGCATTCAAAGTATTTACAACTTGCCAAGCAACCATAAAAAATTGCCATGATGTGATTGCTGCACATCAACTTCATATACAACAGCTCATAGGACAAGTGGTACAGCTGAATGACACTATAATTCAACAAAACAATCAAATTATTTCAATCCAGGACACTATCCATGACATTGGTATCTCGTATGAGGAGGCAAAGGCACAATTGGACGACTTGAGAAAGATCAACAACAAGCTAATATAGGAGCGCAAACGAAAGAAGAAGCCAATTCATGAGTTAATTGTGAATAGTTGCCAGTGGAAGCGACGTATCGAAGCATGTAAGGTAGCTTAGAAAGAGAATCTAGGTGAGGGTGAGGTTGGATCGTGTATTAGTAGATTGCTGAAGGCAAGTACATTGGAAAATGCTTTGAGCAATCCTAAGTTTAAGGCTGTGAAGGAAAAGGTGATTGAGGACACATTAAAAGATGTGTCAAATGAGTTCTCAGCTGTGGATGCACAATCTATTTGTGACAGGGCCGGCATTAGCAGAACGACTTACTCAAAGATATTCAAGGGTGTGAAGGCTGGGTTTGGTCATGTGCTGAAGAGAAATAGAATTGTGCTTTTTCCTCAACCTTCAAAGTTAATAGAGGCCCGACGACAACTTAATGCAAAGGTTTTGGAGTTGATAGGAGATCCCATGCATGTTCAATGTGTGGAAACACTAAAGGTTGGGACCAAAAATGCATATGAGGTGAAGTTCACCGAACTCAACAATTACTATTTAGATACAAGGTGCAATAGGCAATGGTAATGTACTACAATATGTCTGTTGAGGAATGTAATGGTAAATTGCAGTTTGTTATAAAATAAGATGAAAGTGAGATCATCAAAGGAGTAAAGCTTGAAAGAGTTAGTGTAACTCTGATGAATAGAGCTTTACAATTCGACAAGAACAATCCAGGGAATTTTAATGTTCAATCTAAGCGCCATGTGTTGTGGCTCATTGCAATTGAAGTTCCTAAGGAAACGTTTAAGGTGCTGCAACTATTCTTTATACACTCAAGCATTCCAAGCATCATCGATCGTTAAAAACATGGTGAGATGCTCTCAGTTGAAGGATATGGTCAATACTTGGTTGAATGGCATCTTGTAGGAGACTTGAAAACTTTAAAATGCATATGTGGAATCTTCAATGGTACAAATACAAAGAATCCATGCCTATATTCCTTGACAGAGAGGGTGGAAGGAAAGGACGGAAAGAAGAACTGGCGAAAGGTGACAAGTGCTACACCAACATGCAATAGAGAACATCCCACTTGGAAGCCCATCTTCAACATTCCCTTGGATCGTATTCACATTTATTCATTGCATGTTTTTTTCAGAACCATGGAGAAACTTGTATATGAATACATTTGCTTTGCTTATAGGATGTAACAAAAAAAAGAAGCCATTGCAACGTGTAGGAATGTGGAGCAAGTGCTATCAGAAATTGGGCTACACAAGCATCAAGTGACGATTGAAAAAGATGAGAAAAGATCAGGAAAATCTGGTAACTTGCCAAAAAAGCCTTGCTTTGGAGGAGAAAAGGCTAGGAAGTTTCTCTCAGTACCCATTAATGAGGAAGGGAATGTCATGGTTCGTAGGCCGCATGACTGCGATGGGTGGAAAAAGTTACATTTTGCAGTTCCTGATCGAAGTAACAGAGGAAAAACAAGATTGGCCAAAGCTAAGGTTTGGATAAGTCTTAACAAATTGGCTCCCTTACTTCGCAAGATGGTGTTTAACAATGAAGATAAGCAAGAATTTATCAATGATGTGTATAGCTTCTACGAAAACATGGGGCAAAAGCTCTATCACACATTACATGGTGCGTATTAAGTTAATATTTTAAAATTGTATGAATTGTATAAACTATTGAGCATAGTTTTACTCATGTGTGATAAGTGACTTTGTAGCATATCCTTGAGGCACATGGGCCATACTTTGCAAAAAAGGGAAGCATCAAAATTTGGTCCACACAAGGGATGGAAAATTCACATTGGATAGCGTATGGTGCATACCAAAGAAAAACTGATCATGGTGGAGGGGTGAATGGTAGCAATCCAATGATCCAATTGCTATCTTGGTGGTATAGGATTATAGTAGCGGATAAAGTTAAACTCTCGCAAAAGAGAATAAATGAAATTGCTGATGAATCGGTTGCAGACATGATGGAATCACGTCGTGCCACTAAAAGAGTGCATTATGAAGCCTCAAGTGCCAAAGAAAACCATGCCAAGTGGCTAGAAACAAGGCTTCGACAAGGCAATAAATGGGTTCAAAGAGAGCTAAGATAGTAAGATGAACAATGTGAGTCAGCGTGATTGCAATTCATAGTTTAAGAGAGAAAGAGAGAGTGTGCATCTATGTGAATGAGTCTCACAGTTTAGGGTTATATAAAAGAGGGTTTCACTTTCTATCTTATTCATTGAGTTCTCACATCTCTTGTGCAAGAAAGATGGCTAGGTCTAAGGTAGTTGCAAATAAGCTTTCGCTCAGAGCCCTAATTCGTGTTTAGCCCCTTGGAGCATTTCCTAGCTAAGATGCACTTCCTTCTCAACCTAATCCACCTTTTTCAAGCCGCTCTCACAAGGGTCCTCCTCAGCATCCCCACAAGAAGCACAAGTGGAAGCCATTTACAGTGGCATTGAGAGAAATTAGAAGGTATCAACACTCTTTTGATCTTATCATTTCGAAGGCGAGGTTCTCGAGACTTGTTCGCGAGATTGTGCAAGAACTCTACCACACAGAAAGCAAGAGGTGGTTTTTGGCACAAGGTCAAGATAGACCTGATCACTTCACAAACGAATGTATTGATGCTCTACATTGTGTTGCAGAGGCCTTTTTAGTTGACTTGATGATTGATGCTCAACATTGTGTAATACATGCGAAGCGCATGACTGTAACTCCCAAGGACTTCCAACTTGTAAGAAATCTTCAAGCAATGAAGGATGCATTCGCTCCAATGGAATGAACACAGTTTGTAGAGTTATCTTTTTTGGCACAGTGTTATCCTCGTGCATTGGATATATGACTATGTCCCAGTGCAAAACTATTGTATGCGCCCTTAAAATGTGAATTAAAAATTTACACTTGTCCCTCGCTCTCAACTTTGACTGTGCATCTTCACTGTATTTTCAATACTTACTTACAGTTATTGTTAGCACTGGCATTTGCCATTTCTTATTGTAGACTTTACTCTTGATGCCTGTATATAGTCTATGTGGTGCGAAGTTTCTAAGGGCCAGTAGTCTTGATGTCGATTTTCCAATTATCAATCCATCCATAACTTTGGTGTGGGATAATTTTTAAATTACTAAACTTTATTGGAATGCGACGAAACTTCACACACGTACTCGTTAGGTGGCCAAGAGCCCTCTTTTTTTTGAAAAAAAAGTGCATGTAGACCCCTGGTCTGAAGTCTGGCATTTGCACACTCGTTAGGTGGCCAAGAGAGCTTTTTTTTTTGAAAAAAAAGTGCTTGCAGACCCCTTGGTCTGAAGTGTCTGTGCACTCGTTAGGTGACCAAGAGCTCTTTAAAAAAAAAAGTGCATGCAGACCCCTGGTCTGAAGTTTGGCGTCTCCACACCCCTAGTCAGAAGTCTAGCGTGTGGACTTCAGACCAAGGGTCTACAGGCACTTTAAAAAAAAAAGAGGACTTTTGGCCACCTAACCAGTGCGCGTGTGAAGTTTCGTCGCATTCCGATAAAAGGTTATGGATTTACGATCATACGATGGACAGTGCATATGAAGTTGCATTAACTCGATTTTGGAGTTTAAATGGGTTAAAAGTTCATTCTTCTTCTCATTTTTACATCTTGATTTCTTTGCTTCCTCCATTTTCACATCCCCAACCTCTATCTCTTCTCCGTCTTGCTCTCCTTGATCTTGCATGGCACGCACCAAGCAAGCATGTTGTCGTTTTGGCCCTGGGAAGACATCATGCAAAGGCTCGCCGCCACCTGGAGCATAAGGTGGAGCCTTCTCTAGTGCAGCAATAAGTGCTCCCCATAGAGCACAAGGACCACCACAGAAGAAGAGGAGATGGAAACTGGGTACTGTTGCCCTTTGAGAGATAAGGAGAATCCAACGCGGATACAAGCTTCTCATCTCAAAAAGTTCTTTTCATAAGGTTGTTTGAGAAGTCATGCAAGACTTGGAGCTGAAAGGGATGGGAAGATTTTGGGCATGAGTGCGGGATGGCCCACCAACAGGAAGGTGGACTGCTGCAGCTATGGAGGCCCTACAAATAGCTACAGAGGGGTTTCTCATCGACTTGTTTGATGATACACAACTTGCAGCCATCCATGCAAAGTGTGTCACAATCACAGATAAAGACATGAACTTTATCATTTAGCTTCGACATGGCAAGGGGACTCCGCCATAGTTTACTACATTAATGATGCAAGGTTTGTAATGAGTGTTATAGTGCCATAACATCTTGGAAGACCAAAAATTTTTGTATACTCTGCCACATTGGAATCTTTATTTACATATACATAATATCTCATATGATGTATACTGAATTCAAATAAATGAGTAAAGTTATTTTGTTTTGTATCTTGAAATGCATGATCCTTAATTTTTGTTTAACGTATGAATGCATCAAAAGTAGTAATATGTATAGATACAAGTTACATTATTGCTTATGCACAATTGCAAGTGCAGTACTATGCGTTGAATTATGTTAATATATGCGGATGCGTCATTCACGTACCACACATTATCGTCACACTTACACAATCTCAAGTGCAGTACTACACATTGAATTATGTTAACGTATGCAAATGCGTCATTCACGTACCACACATTATCGTCACACTTATACAAACTACACATTTATTTAATAAATATTTATTTGTAGGAACAAAGTAAAGTATCTTATATTCATTAAGAAAAATACATGTGATGCTGTTAGTGATGGTAGATACAAAATGCCGATAGCCAACAAGAACTCTCAATTGTTCCTTGGCTTTTTCATCGGTGGAGAGGAGGGACCAACTTTCGATGAAAATATAAGTTCCTTCTTTGCTTCAAAAATGATGCACTCCCCCTTCAGCTCTTTCTCTAGGAGAAGCAGATTTGACACTTTAGCGAGGTCACCTAATGTAGCAAGCACACACATTGCTCCACCACGGGTTTGGACAAACAAGTAAAGAAGCATTGACCGCTTGATTAGCACCACATTCTCCAAGCTAGATGTCACATGTATTGCTCGAAAAGGTCCAAACTTGGTCAAAGCTTGAATTTTCATGATTATTTCTTACTCTCATGGTGAGCACTTCTTATGGAAGACCACAAAATTTGCAACAAGGTTACCAATATACTCATTCAGAGTTGAATCCTTTCATCGATCTACATGTCAAGCTCCTCCTTGCCTTGATGCAAACTCATCTATATATAGTATGTCATGAATGACAAAGTTAAATCAAACAATCTATTTAGCAACTAACCTAGAGTTATCAGAAAGCGATGAAACTTGACAGTAGGGTGCGTCGGGTCCCTAGAAGTCCATCGGTGAAATCTTGGCCAAAAATAATACCTGCAGCTAGCCCTGGTCAAAGTCCGGTGTCTGGGGCCACTTTTTAGGCCTAGACTTCGGACGGGACACCTGCAGGCATCATTTTTGGCCAAGATTTCACTGGTGGACTTCGGGGGACCAGATGCACCCTACCGTCAAGTTTCATTGCATAAAAATATATGGTAGTTAAAAATCTCACATTCTCCAGATCATCTTGTATCTTCATTTCCTCGTGTGTTAAGGAGGCACCTCTTTGGGCAGAGGGATCTACAAACTCCTTTGTAGGAAGCTGGGGCCTTGGTCCAAATAAATCATGCTGTAGTGCTTCAAATTCAACATCTGGCACAAGGTAATCTTCTTCAACCGAGGTAATATGCTCTTGTGCTGCTATGATCGCACTCTCAATATCGAAGCTTGTGCCATCATATCTTCCAATCTATGCCATTATTGGATGCACATCCATGTAATCATAATCGATCAGGTCTTCCATTGAATCCTTGACTAGGATAAAAAACAACTCTTCTTCCTTCATTTCCAAGTATTGCAGTACATCTGATAGAAGCAAGTATTGTACACCATCTACTTCAATGGGTGTCAAGGAGGCAAGGTTGGGTTTGTTGACTTGTGGCTATTCTGAAGAAGATGGCACCATGAAAGGCAACCCTTGCTCTGTCACCACTCGATGTTCCTCTTTAACATTTATGAGCTCTTCAATCGGTTCTTCTCTCGTGTATGTGATAGAAACAACCTGCGGAGTTGTATCTTCATCGCTCTCCTCCTCTAGGGGTGTATCCAATGCAAGGAGATAAATTGCCAATGCACAATCACACTCCACGAGATTCAAAGGTGATGTACCTGGTGCACTTCCCATGGGAATAGTGCATACTCTATGTGAAGAATCCACATGGACTAGACACCTATTCACCACTTTTTGGTGATTCTTTCCTGTTTGAAATACCATGAGCTATTCCAGAGGCACCCAAGTCATGTCGAATCCCTTGATGGAGTATGTGCATGTAGTAGTGGTGCTCACAAAGTCTTCCAAAACCTGAAGGGGGGGGGGGGGGGGGGGATCCAGTGATGAGAGCACTCAAGGTTGAAGTTCTTAGAGAAAACCTAGAATATCTCGTCACCCTGGTTGGCAAAGATATTGGGGGTAAAGGCGTCTCTACCTAGCCGCCCATGTATTACTACATTGACAGTCACCGCCACTGCACACTGCAGGTGGCGGGCACCCGTCACCGTCACTTTATTCTTTATTCTTTTAGTGACAGTTTGAATAAAGGAAGGCCTGGTCACACATTGTCACTGTTGGAGTTCCCATTTCTTGTCTCTTTCTTACTTGCTCTTGCTCTCCCGCCATACCTCTCGAGTCCAACCTTCGATCCGTTGCTCCCTTTCAATTGGTATCAGAGCTCGGCTTCTTGACTCTTGAGCTTGGCTTGTGGAATTCTCAGCTTCCCATCGACTCCCTACTTGCATTGGGTCTCCTTCTCGGCAGCCATATCCGACTCCTTCGAGCTCCCGTTACTCCCTGACTTCCAGAGCACCTTCCCGGCATTGTTGGGCACCTTCAGGGCATTACATCAGAGGTATTTGATCATTTTCTTTAGGGTTTACTTTAGTTTTCAGGTCTCACAGGTTGTAAACAAGTTGTGGGCAGCCATAGCTCACACTTCTTGGAGCTTTCCTCACTTGGATCTTGCTTCCAGTCTACCAAGGCTTGCTGAGGCTTGGTGTAGGCCTTCTTTGGCCCTCATTTGTGCCCACTTTGGGCCCCATTGTTGACACATGGGACAGCAGACCCCCCCAGCCAGCTCACGTTGTCATATCTTGGGCATTCGGAACTCGATTCAGGCAAGGTAAGAGTCTAAGTTGGGATTTTGGCACACTCTGGACGCGATAGTGATGTTTGATTTGCCAAATTTTGATGACAAAATCTTCTGCAATAAATTTCAAGTCTAAGACAACATGTATTTGTATGCCTATGCTTGTTTGGGCATGACTACATAACCGGTTTGATGCCTATTGCATCTCGATTGATTGGGGGATTGAAGCTACATGTAATGCTATGATTTTGGCCTGATTTTGGGGTTGAAAATACACAGTTTATAATAGTAAATGCATGCTGAATACTCTTGGACTGAAGCTATTTTTCATGCTTTGACATATGCCTATTGGTTCCGGATGTATATCTTGGGTTATGCTATGATGTATTGATCATTGAGGGACGAATTTGAGCTTGTCATTGAATCCGGATGCTTTTGAAAGCTTGAGCTTATTTCAGCCCACACTTATTGACATTGGTATATGCTTTGACAATGATGCTTCTTGGGTTTATGCATACCCGTTGCCTATGGCTTGATGATCATGTCACGGTTGATTACCCATTGCATACCTTGAGCTTGAGTGCTCATTGAAGCTCCACCTGGGATGCATTTTGGATTATTTGGAGTAGCCTTGGATGTTACTTGGCTTGTCAGAGTTTGGATTGGGATGTATTTAATATCTTACATGCTTATAGATGCTACATACGGATGCTCTACCGCCGACATATTTGGGATATACTATTGATGTATTGTCTTAGACTTATATCATTGGCCCTGTGTCTTGCCTTGGCTTGAGGTCTTGAGCTCGTACATACGACTTTTGTGCCAGTGGGAGCATTCTTGAATTCTTATCAGACATTGAGCAAGCGGTACTTTTATGCATTGAGCCGTTACATGCCATTGAGCAGTTACAGACACCTGAGACTTTGGGACTTCTTACCTTTTGGGATGATACATCATATGTCTTGGTTCACTATATACTTATGAGCTAAGTCTCAGTTTTGGATCCGTATCTTTGTGAACTGACACCTACTTATGTCAAGTTTTGGTAGTGGCAGGAACACTTTGCACCGTTGATTGGGGGGTGTGCTTACTCACTGGCAAATATTTGTATGTGATGGGACCTAAAACGGGTTGGCACTGGCTCATGCACTAGCCGGATCTCTATCATGCACTCAACAACCCCACGGCCTTGCGGTCAGGAGCGTTGATGACACATACATTATCTTCCTAAACATCTTGTGTTTGTATCGCGTCTCGTAGTCCAACTCTAACCCAATTAACACTCCTCAAAGGGAGTCCCAACACATTGCCAAATAGCACGAAGTACAAACATAGGAGGTCCTCCCACGGCTGACTGCCGCTACCTCACTATGACTCTCCTACACCTTGGGGATTGGCCCCTTGATGCGTTGCCAAATATATATAACATAGTATCACACATATTTCCACTCAAGGTACCAATTGATCGTATCCAGGAATGTACTATACCTCACTTTACTTTCCCCTAGACCCCACGCCTAGCCTATAGCTTGGGAATACCTCACTCACTCAACGTTGGTCACGATCTAGAGAATACAGGTGCTATGCATCCAGGAGGTATTGTCTGATACCTTTTATCATTTTATGCTTCATGCAAATTGTGAATGTCCATGTGCTCAAACAAAGAAAATTCAACATTGTGCTTAGTGCAAAAACATTCTTTCAATGATTTTGACTATTGCTCGTATGCGGCGTTGCATGAACCTAGCACCGAGAAACTCTCGTACTACTAGGTTCTTAATTTTTAATTATCGACCAACCTAAATGGTATGCATAAAAACCAACAAGATTTTCATCATTTCATTCAGCATTTAAACACCTTTTATACACTCTACCCCCTCACCCGTTTAGGTTGTGCATTATTGATCGGTTTAAGGTTCATTTTTCCCATTTTTTGTGTATGAAAAGCAAAGGAAACTCACTTAAACGTAAAGGTAGGGCTGAACTGAGGCTAAACCTCATACTTCAGACCCCCCATACATTCACAAACATGGTTCTTATTTTGCCTTAATTTTCGGCACTCAAAATCTATTTTTTTCTTATTTTTTTCTATTTTTCCTATTTTTCTTGTATTTTTTGCAATATTAAATAACTAAAAACACAAAATGAGTTGTGGGCTGTGGCCCTTAGGTTCATTTGCAGCAAAGACACAAATTTAATTGGTGTGTCTTGTTATATTTTGCTATTTCTATCTCCAAAAACCACCATTTTTCCTTGTTTTTCGTCTTTTGCGTGTTTTATTTCACTATTTCCAGCCATACAACAAATGAATTTCTAATTTTTTAAATGATAAACTGATAGCAACCATTACAAACATCATTACATTTAAATATCAGCCCATAGGAACAAATTTCCATGAAGCAAATTGCATAAAAACACAAATTTTCTTTATGAAAAGTATATTACCGTCTTTTGCGGGTTTTTATTTGACGTGCCTCATGACTGATTTCCAGCCATCATTTCAGTCTGGAATCAGCAATTTATCTTCATCTTGCATCACGAAGAAATCCCCCTTCGATTGGGCAAGCATCCGTCAATCCTTCTTCATCTTCTTCTCTTCCCACGTGTGAATCGGGCCTTGGAGGAGAGAGAGGGAGGAGAGAGAGAGAGACTAGGTTTTGGTCTGCATCTATAGGCTGCCATTTTACGTTCGGAGGCTAGCGATAGAGAGTGTCAAAGTTCCTGAATTATCCTGTGCTGCTGCCGCCATGGCTCTCTGGCTATCACGAAACCGATCATGGGGGGGGGGGGGGGGGGGGCGTTTTCAGCGCGCTGTCGTCGCCACAAACAACCGCCATTACCACGAAAATATGAGGGGGGGTGCCCCTTGGAGAGGCACCCCCTCACTTCTCCACTTGGGCACTCTCTCATTTTTGGGACATTTGTCCGCCTATCGACCGGTCTTTTGACCGTTTAGTTGTACGAACTCCAAATTGTGATCTAAAAATTTCTGTGAGCTCGTCTGAGAGTCCCATACTAGCTGGCAGCTCCACTGACTAGCACAGGCATATGGAAAAATTACAAAAAATCCTAGAGTGTCGCATGGGCACCCGTCAAGCCCTTAATGCCGTTGACCTAGGTCGAGCCGCCGCCTTCGGGAGTTGATATTTTTTCCTCCATTTTCACATTTTTTTGCTATTTTTAGGCTCGTTTCCCACTCCAAAATCCGGCTTTCATTGGCGACCACGGGATAGGGCGAGTCAGCCCGTCGAATCCCACAATAGATCTACACAAAACAACCAAAGGAAGCATCAAGCTGATACAAAATAGACATATACTTAAATCACAGCATAGTGCTCACCCTACCCCCTGATAGAACCAAGGCATGACATCCACAAGGAGTAGGCCTAGCATAGTTTGATAGACGGTTCGAAGCTAGTCACTGACCGACTACTCCAACACGGCCAAACTAAAAGGAACTATCAACGAGGTTGCCCTAAGTGGTGGTCTGAACTACCTGTCTAACTAAGGACAATACAACCAGGAGCTCCTACTAGGCGAGGACTCCTATAGCCTGATCAAGAAGTATTTTCTTTAACACATTGCTTCTTTTAGGGTTTTTACGTTTCATACTAGGGTATGTAAAAAGGAGGGAGCTGAGCGTAGTGACCCAAGGAGAACAGGGCATCGGCCTCAGGACCTGTCTCGGTACCCAAGAACCTACCAAGCCCTTGCAAGGCGACACTTAATCCTTTTCTGACACTCACTTTTATTTTCGCTCCAACCTTCCTTAAATTTTTTTTTTTCCAGCAAGATACCACCCCTAGGAAGACAAGGCATCGGCCCCGGGCCTGACTCGTCCCCAAGAACCTACCAGGCCTTTGCAAGGCAATGATCAACTACTTATAAGGTTTTCCCTTTTCTTTTCTATTTATAGGGGTTAGAACAGCTTTTTACATACCTCTGTATATATATTTGTTGTCTTTAAGATATTCGGGGTTTTTTCCCTCCTTTATCATCTTTATTTTTTTTTGGTAGGCTTCTCTAACTGCCTCACAACTAACAAAGACTCCTAGAATGGCTACCTAGTAGGCTAGCAGAACAGGGTCACTAGGACTCCCTTCTAAAACAAGTCCTTCGATGCTTGACAATATCTTTACAGGAGGCAATGACTACTCGGATCTCCCTCAAACATACTGAACCTAAACCTGGGACTTCATGCCTTGATGGCTGGTCCCCAATAAGAAAAGAAAAATCCCCCTTCACAAGTATACAAACACATATAACACAAAACCACAGTACTCATAAAGGAGAGATATCACCTAGAGAGGGCCACGAGAAGCTTCCGCACAACAAAAGGCTCCTTCCAAGCTCTTCTTCAAACCTGTCTAGCACAGTACTCAAACAAGAAACCATTAATCGCACCTGCACTAAACAGACAATGGGCCCTCTTGGCCTAATGAAATAAAGCACTGCACTACCAAACTTAATCGGCCATCTTGGTCTAATGAAATAAAAAATTTCAAAACCTTGCAACACGGGCCCTCTTGGCCTAACGAGATCAAATAGAAGAACACCTACACAATCTTCCCTGGAAGAATCCAGATATACAATAATAGACTCCCTCCCAAGGAGGAAAAACAGGCTCGTAGCCCTAAAGTAAATGCATAAGGTTATGACCCATCACTCCTGCATATATAGCAAGAGGGGTACGTATAACATGTTGTCTAATTAACCTATGGGTCTAAGACAATAATGGTAGATTGGTCTCCGCTACTCTTTGCATCACCCATATCAACCATCGTCTACCATATATTGCATGTTCTGATAACATACCCCACAAGCGACCGGGTCCTGTTTCATCATTGATCACGATATCCAAACTAGGACCACAATCAAAGAAGAGGTCTTCCTCATAAGCAAGATTTGCTAATGAATCCGCAAACTGATTCCAATGACGTGGAATCAGCTAAAGAGACACTCTCTCAAACTCTTTAAGTAGGGTCATCGCAGTCCGATGATACATACAGAGAATGGGATTCCGTATTGTGTATATCCCATCTAGCTGATTTAGGATCAACTAGGAATCCCATTTTACTAACAACCGACGAATATCACCTTGTTTGGCAATATGCAGTCCCATAATCAAGGCTTTATACTCCGCCATATTGTTAGTGAATCCTACCCCAAAATAAGTAGCTAACTTCATCGTCACTCTACGTCGGGGATCTCGGATTACTACTCCAACACTTCCTTTTTTATTAGGGCCCCTGGACGCTTCGTCAAAATATAATGTATACGTCCACAATGGGTTGACACAGCCGGCCATCATGAACCCCTCTATTTGTAATTATGGTAATCAAAGTTTAGTATGTTGAGAGGATAAACTGACGGCTCCATCCCACCTTCTTCATTGAACTCAATAGGGATACTTGTCAACAGTCTTAAACAGTGATGGCAGAAGACTTTAATCTCCCACACAAAGGTTCCGTCTTCTTGCTCAATCACTTTATATCCTTTGCTCCACCAGATGAGTTTCCCCTGATGGTATCCCTGCTCCAGATATGGATGCTCCAAATAAGGGATTAATTGACATATCAACCGACTTTAAGCTCTTTTTAGCAGGTCTCAAATCATCCCCAGCATGGACCTGCAATGCATTTCTTTTGTATTAGCATACTTAGAAATAATAAGGTTTAATCTTATTAAGATTAACCTTATTCTTAAACTCTACTCCCTGTAGATCAGCTAATAGGGATGTAGACCTATTCTTCCCTAACCTGACAATCTTGTAGGGCCCATCCCATTTAGGTTCCAATTTCCCTAGGAACAGCTCCCTACGCGCATCGTAATACAAAACCAGTTGTCCTTTCTTAAAGGTATAGTTCTTCGCTTTTAGGTCATGCAACTATTTCATGCAATGTTTAGCCACCTCTTGATGTAATAGGCTTTGCAACTTAATTTCATCTAGGTGTGCTAAAGTCGTGAATCGCTCTAATAGGACATCCTCATTACCCAAAAAATGGTTTATTGCAAATCTAATGGTTGGCAACTCAATTTCTAAGGGTAAAACGCACTCTTCACCATAAACTAGTTTGAACGGCATGTAGCCAGTGGGTTGCTTGAACGTGATATTATATGCCCATACTGCCACATACAGCTTCTTGTCCCAGTCTCGTTTCTTTTCAGAGACTATCTTAGACAAGATACCCACAAGCTGTTTATTAGTACTTTCCACTTGTCCATTTGCTTGCGGATTATAAGGAGTCATTTTGTTGTGCTTGATTTGCCAAGCCTCAGTCAAGCTTTTGATCACCTTGTTCAGGAAATGGGTTCCACTGTCCGACATTAATTCTTTCGGGGGACCAAAACGGCATATTATCTGCTCTAAAAGGAAACTAGCAGTTTCTTTAGCATCATCTTTCCTTGTTGCATGTTCTTCTGACCACTTTGTGAAGTAGTCAATTGCTACAATAATATACCTCTTTTGCGTAGTCGACAACGGAGTGATAGGACCCACAAAGTCTATTCCCCACTTCTCAAATGGAAGTATCGCCATAATTGGGGTGAGTGGTCTTTTCCGATTCTCTTGACTATCATGTCGTTGACAAATATAGCATCTCTTAACGTACGCGAACGCATCCTGGAAGATGACAGGCCACCAGTAACCTGCTCCTAAAGCCTTTTGTGCTGTAAGCTGTCCAGTAAAATGGCCTCCGCAAGCGGAATCATGGCACTCTTCCAAAATGAATGGCACCTCGTCAGGCATCACACATCAGCGATAGATGTCATCAACCCCTTGCCGATATAGTGTACCTGCGATCAAGGCAAACTTTAATGCTTGCTGCTTAATTTTCCTTCTCTCAGCTTTAGATAGTTCAGATCCAGCCTCTCCTGTCGATAAATAATGCGTTATTGCAGCATACCAGGAGGGAATAGACACCATATCTATCGTAAATAACGACTCCATGTCACTACCTTCATACACAGATTCTTTCGGCTCCCCAAAGTCCACAAGACATTCCACAATACTCTGTAACCTTGGTGGCTTACTCCTGATCTCATAATCAAACTCATGCAAAGTGATTAACCACTTCGCTAGACGATCAGGCGGCTGCAACTTATTCATCAATAATCGAAGCCCCTCCACCTTCGTATAAAGCACAACTTTCTCATAGAGGATATAATGCCTGAATTTCTTGGTCGCAAAGACCATCGCAAGACACAATTTCTCCATGTAGGTATAATTGGTCTCTGAAATGCCCAATTTTTGACTAGCAAAGGCTATCGGATGATACCACTTTTTCTCCTAAATTTGGGCTAAACAGCAGCTGATACTATGCATGGTGGCTGCTAAAAATATATAGAACACCTGACCTCTTTTAGGTGCTTTTAAAATGGGAGCTTTTACTAGCTCCTGCTTCACATCCTTGAAAGCTACCTTACAAGGGTCACCCCATACAAACAAACAACTAAAGGACAATAGATTTGTAAGCGGCAGCGTTCTTTCTGCCAAGGCATTTATGAATCTATGGTAATAACCAACCAAAGACAGAAAGTTGTGAACTTCTTTCGGAGTGCGTGGTGGACCCATGGCAACTATGACTTTGACCTTCTCGGGATTTGTTGCAATTCCTACCGAACTGACCACATGGCCCAGCAAGAGCCCATAAGGTACACCAAAAACACACTTCTGTGGGTTAAGAGCAATACAAAATTGTCTGCAACGCTGAAAGCACTTTCTTAAAATGATCAACTACCTTTCTCTGATGTTGGCGGCCCCTAAGTCATCAATAAACACCTTCAACTCTTCAGGGGATATGTCACCGAATGTCTTATTTGCTGTTCGTTGCCATGAACCAGATGCATTGCATAAACCAAAGGCCATCACATGGTACGCAAAAGTACCAAAGACAGTAATAAAAGTTGTTTTCAACTTGTCCTCTTTTGCAATCGCCATCTGGTTATATCCTACAAAGCAATCCATAAACGAATATATCTCCCTACTCGCTAATTGATCCAAAATCTGGTCAATAAATGGCAACGGGTAGTAATCCTTAACTGTCTACTTATTCAGCTCTCTAAAATCCACACATAATCGGATTTGATTATTTTTCTTCTTTCTGATCACAACTAGCAAACACCATTCCGTGTGTTGTACATGAAAAATCAAACCTGCTCTCCGAAGCTTCTGTAACTCTTCAAACAGCCCGTCCCTCAGTTCGAAAGGCATACGCCTTACTTTCTGTCATACAAGGTGGCTTCCTTCCTTCAACGGAATTGTATGAACGATGAAACTAGGAGGAATGCCTCTAAGTTCATCATAACTCCAGGCAAAAATATCGCGGAACTCTTGGATTAGAGAGACATACTCCTCACATTCTTGGACACTGAGCATGGACCCTAATTTGATTGGTCACGACTCATCAGGCGTACCAAGGTCTAGCTCGATAACATCTGCATCTCTTATACGATCTTGGGCCTCTATCGGCTCGTTCAGAGTGATCTGATAGATGTCTTCCATGGTGGATCCCTCTTTGGACTCATCACTCGATGATGTCTCACTGGCAAATAAATCCCCTAATATCTCCAATTCTGTAGAAGATAGAGGAGCTCTCTCACTCTGCGGGGACTCAGGATAGGCATCAATCACCACGCACTGAGCACCTCTGCCGAATATCAGTCGACCAGTGGGTATATCCACTTGGCAGTTCGCTTGCAAGATCCAAGGTTATCCAAGTAATACTTGGTAACTTGGACGCCCTGCAAAACGAATCACCCTAAAGTCCAACAAGCATTCTACATTTGCAACAGTGACATGGACCTTAGTAATGCAGCCTTCTGGCTATCTCAAACTATCATCCGCCATTCTGAGAATTGTGGAGGTATCTTTCTGGATCGCAAGACTCAACCTTTCCATCAGTTTAGAGCTCATAATGTTAACAGATGATCCCGTGTCGACAATGGCATTATCTACTAATATCCCATCGACATAGGCTGCAACCCTTGGGCAATGCTTCTTAGCATGCTCGAACCAGTAATCACCAACTCGCGCAATACCCAAAGGTTCTACGATACACCTAGTATGCAGGATCTTTCTAAATTCCTTGCGTACTCATGGGGAAAGCTTAATAAGCTGTAAAAGGTTCACATCCGGCTTGACTTCCCAAAGAGAGCTCACCAAATTGAATTCATGATAGTTCGGTAGAGTTCGCTTTTCACGCCAAACCATCTGCTCTTTAGGTCGCTGAACCGACTTTATTGCCTGTTTTTTAACTTTCACCTTCTTCCTCGGTGGTTCCTTATCCTTCTTAACATCGGCTTTACTCTCCACAGGCTTCAGAGGTCACCCTTCCATGGCAGGATCTAGAACTTGTGTTCCTTTGTCACCCTATTTAGGGTTTCCGTCGACAGGCTTATCCTTGTCAGCCTCTCTACCCTTTTGAACTCTTGTAAGGACAGCTCGTAGATTAGAGGTTTCAACATCATTAACACGCACAGCCTCAATTAAACTAATCCCACTACCACTAGGCAGCTCCTTCACTGTAGTCTTTGGTCGTTGGAGTATTTGTTTAGGCTCATCTTCTCGCTGGGAATCATTTCCTTGCACACGATGATTAACAGGCCCTGGTTACCGACTACCTCGCTGGAGGGAACTAATCTTACTACAGCAAGTGGCTGCTAAGTGGGTGGATTTTCCACAAATGTTGCACTTGACATTTGGGCAATTTCGTGGATAATGTTGCCCACCACACCATTTGCAGCTAAACCTCGAAGGTGCACCCTCATCTGGGTATCTACTTCCTATCAAATTTTGTTGTTTTTTAAGAAAGTTGACATCAACGGCTATTTGTCAATACTGCTCCATAATCATGTCGGTATAATGCTTCATCATGTCCTTAACCTCGCCAAGAACATTGGAAGCGCTTGATGGACCTAAAAACGGGTCGGCACTGGCTCCTGCACTAGCCGGGCCTCGTCACTACGCACGAGATAACCTCTCGGCCTCGCGGCCACGAGCATCTATCAAAATCTCTGCCTTCCTAAACATTGCGTTTGTAATACGTTGTAGTCCAACTGATCCTAACCCAATATTACTCCTCAGAGGGAGTCCCTTTCACATAGCCAAAAGGCTCGAATCACATACACATGGGGTTCCTCCTACGGCTGGATGCCGTCAACCCTCTGCGACTCTCCTACACCTTGGGGATTGGCCCCTCAGTGCGTCGCTCAACAAATAGATACATCGCACAAAAGTCGCTCAAGGTACCAAATAAGCGTGTCCAGGAGTGTACCATTTGTTCCTCACTTGCTTTCCCCTTTGGAACCTGCGTCTACCTACAGCATGGGTACCTCACTGCCTCTCAACGTAGGCCATGTCCTAATAAAATAATTGCAATGCATGTCCAGGAGAGCTGGTCTCTGATACCTTTAAATTCTTTTCATGCTCTATGCATTTGGTGGATGCCTAGTGCTCAAACATTTAGCAAAACAGTATCGTGTCCAAGTGCAAAAACATCCTTTTAATGATTTCCAACTACCGTTCGTACTTCGTTGCATGGGCCTAGCACCGAGGTGATCCTCGTGCTACTAAGCTCTTAATTTTAATCATTATCCATCCTAAATGCTACGCATAGAAATAAGCAACTTTTCCATAATCTCACATGGCATTTAGACATATTTCAACTTCCCTGCCCTTCCCCGTTTAAACATTGCATCGTTGCATAGATTTATAAGGCATTTTGCCATCATTTAATGTGTAAAAAGCGGAAAAAGACGCACTAGAACAAGAAAGTGGGGTTGAACTGAGGCAAATCCTCATGCTTCAGTCCCCACCAACATTCACAAACATTGTTCTTAATTTTCATTAATTTTTCGCACCCAAAATGCATTTTTCCCTATTTTTAGTGATTTTACTCTATTCTCCTTGTATTTTCAATTATTTTTTGCATTATTTGATTACTGAAAATTCAAAATAGGTTATGGGCTGTGGCCCTTAGTTCCTTCTTGCAGCAAAAATGAAAATTTAGTTGGTGTTCCTATTCATTTTTCCATTTTTATGCCCAAAAATATCATTTTCCCTTGATTTTCCATGTTTTACGTGTTTTAGAGTATTATTTTGAGCCACAAGATGCATGTTTTTTTGATTTTCTGACTATGATCAGCAAGTACTCACGGAAAACAGCAACATAAACAATTTTTAGCCCACATGAACGACATTTTATCAATCAAAACCCATGAAATCTCAAAATTCCTTTGAAAAAATTGAATTACCGCTTATTTGCGTGTTTCGGGTTTCATGTCCATGGTTGCAAATTTGAAAATCTGCAGCACTTCATACTCAGCACGATCACAAATCACCATTTCCAGCCCATGGAGCAATCCGATCCATGACAAGCCTCCACCATTCTTTCTTCTTCCTTCTTCTTCCCACATGAATTCCCTCATAGAGGAGAGAGAGGGAGGAGAGAGAAAGACTGATTTTCTCTCTCCCTCTACAGTCTGCCATTCCTCGCGTGGATCGGAGTGATGCGGAGCGAAGATCGAATCTTGTTGCCTGCTATGATTGAATCCATGGCTTATTTGAGAGCCTGCATCTCGATTTGTGGGGGGGGTCCGTTTTTTTCGGCGCTGAAAAATAGCTGCCGCCCCCCCTCCATCACGATTTTTTTGAGAAGGGGGGTGCCCCTTCACAAAGGCACCCCCTCATTTCTCAATTTTTGGGCACCCTCCCTTTTCTTGACCGGCCGTTTGGCCTTTTTACTGGCTCTCGCGCGTACGATGTCCAAGTCGCAGTCTGAGAATTTATGTGAGCTCGTCTCGGCATCCCGCACTGACTGATAGCTCCAATGACTGCCACAGGCACATGGAAAAATTACTAAAAATCCGCAAGTGTTTCCCGGGCGTCCTTAGAGCACTTTAACGCTTAAAATTGTCCTAGGTCGAGCCGCCGCCTTTGACGATGAATATTTTTCCCTTGATATTCATAATTTTTAGCTATTTTTAAGCACTTCCCGGCACCTAAATTCCGCTCTCAGCGCTCGACTCGTAGCCTTGATCATTACCCTTTTGTTCCATTGGCCTAACAATTCGATTAGGCACTGGTTGTTGAACCACACGCATGGTATTAGGATTAACTGCATGGCCTCCACAATTTGGAGCCATTTGACTACCCGTAGGCATCGATATGCTAGGGGGAGCTGGTAATAAAGGCACATTCTGCATCATGTTCCCTCTCCCATTAGGATTAGCTATCGCTATCCCTTGGCTACCACTGCCATTGGCCATCACCATATTATTTCCCAATGCTCACGAGAGGCATAGGCTGCTTGTAGTCGGGATTCCATATGGTACATTCCTGGATACGATCAATCGGTAGCTTGACTTCGCAAAGAGAGCTCGCCAAATCGAATTCATGATAGTTCGGTAGAGTTCGCTTTTCACGCCAAACCATCCGCTCTTTAGGTCGCTGAACCGGCTTTATTGCCTCCTTTTTAACTTTCACCTTCTTCCTCTGTGGTTCCTTATCCTTCTTAACATCGGCTTTACTCTCCACGGGCTTCAGAGGTCCCCCTTCCATGGCAGGATCCAGAACTTGTGTTCCTTTGTCGCCCTGTTTAGGGTTTTCGTCGACAGGCTTATCCTTGTCGGCCTCTCTACCCTTTTGACCTCTTGTAAGGACAGCTTGCAGATTAGAGGTTTTAGCATCATTAACACACACAGCCTCAATCAAACTAACCCCACTACCACTAGGCAGCTCCTCCACTATAGTCTTTGGTCACTGGAGTGTTTGTTTAGGCTCGTCTTCTCGCTGGGAATCATTTCCTTGCACACGATGATTAACAGGCCCTAGTTGCCGACTACCTCGCTGGAGGGAACTAATCTTACTCCCGCAAGTGGCTGCTAAATGGCTGGATTTTCCACAAATATCGCACTTGATATTTGGGCAATTTCGTGGATAATGTTGCCCACCACACCATTTGCAGCTAAACCTCGAAGGTGCACCCTCATCTGGGTATCTACTTCCTATCAAATTTTGTTGTTTTTTAAGAAAGTTGACATCAACGGCTATTTGTCAATACTGCTCCGTAATCATGTCGGTATAATGCTTCATCATGTCCTTAACTTCGCCAAGAACATTGGAAGTGCTTGACTCGTAGCCTTGATCATTACCCTATCGTTCCATCGGCCTAACAATTCGATAAGGCACTGGTTGTTGAACCACAGGCATGGTATTAGGATTAACTGCATGGCCTCCACCATTTGGAGCCATTTGACTGCCTGTAGGCATCGACATGCTAGGGGGAGCTGGTAATAAAGGCACATTCTACATCATGTTCCCTCTCCCATTAGGATTAGCTATCGCTATCCCTTGGCTACCACTGCCATTGGCCATCGCCATATTATTTCCCAATGCTAGACCTATATTCGGATTGGCACGAGAGGCATAGGCTGCTTGTAGTCAGGATTCCACTTCTTGTGCTCGTGTAAGGGCAGTATCTATATCCCCCAAAGGGACACGACTCAACTGCAACTGGATATTAAAGTCCAAACCATGCAGAAAATATTGCAATTGGGCAGCTGGGGGGATAGGAATAGAGGTGTCCAACTTACGGAAAACCTCTTTTAATTTCTTCGCATAAGCACGAATATCCTCGTGTGGTTCTTGGTAGGTCACATTGAGTACATGCAACCAATATTGCCCACCCCTTTCAAGGGCAAACTCCCTTCGAAAAGCTCCATAAAATTAATCAATATTCAATATGATTCCGACTTCTAAACCATGATACCATATGGCAGCTCTTCCTTTGAGAGTCATATTGAAGAACATCATAAAATGCCCTTCTTCTTGGATGCGACAGTTAAACATCAGCTTTTGAAACTCCCTGATGTGGAGTTTCGCATCTTCCTCAACTAACCCATTAAAAATGGGTAGCGGGTAACCTAGAGCTGGCAAATCCGTCGTTCCTGAAGGAATTGCAATGGGCTGCGCCATGACGGAAATTGGATTTGCACTAGGAATAGGGGACGGTGGGGTTACCCCTCCTGCACTTGATGTAGACTGCCTTATGGAAGGAAGGGGAGCACTAGAGCTTCCACCTTCTCCTAACTTACTGCTTGTGGCACCAAGACCACTAGATCCACTCCCTCGTGAGAGTTTAGCACCGCTACGCTTAGGGAAATACCTCCTAAGAATTTCAGCACGTCGCCTAGCTCTTTCGTCTCTCTCTTGCTTTTGGATTTCGGCTAGACGATGCTTATCGATGAATAACGGGTCAATCTCAGTATCCTTTGGCATAAACTGCTAACTAGTCCCTAGACAACCAGGATTCGAGGACCGCCACTTAGAAGCGGCTCCTGGTAAACGCACTACTAAGGGGACCTAAAACGGGCCGGAACTAGCTCATGCACTAGCCAGACCTCTATCATGCGCTCAACAACCCCACGGCCTCGCGGCCAGGAGTGTTGATGACACATACATTATCTTCCTAAACATCTTGCGTTTGTATCACGTCTCATAGTATAACTCTAACCCAATTAACACTCCTCAGAGGGAGTCCCAACACATTACCAAATAGCACGAAGTACAAACATAGGAGGTCCTCCCATGGCTGACTGCTGCTACCTCACTGCGACTCTCCTACACCTTAGGGATTGGCCCCTCGATGCCTCACCAAACATATATAACATAGTATCGCAAATATTTCCACTAAAGGTACCAATTGATCGTATCCAGGAATGTACCATACCTCACTTTACTTTCCCCTAGACCCCACGCCTAGCCTACAGCTTGGTACAACCTCACTTACCCAACGTTGGTCACGATCTAGAGAATACAGGTGCTATGTATCTAGGAGGTATTATCTGATACCTTTTATCATTTTATGCTTCATGAAAATTGTGAATATCCATGTGCTCAAACAAAGAAAAATCAACATTGTGCTTAGTGCAAAAACATTCTTTCAATGATTTTGACTATTGCTCATATGCGGCGTTGCATGAACCTAGCACCGATAAACCCTCATGCTACTAGGTTCTTAATTTTTAATTATTGACTAACCTAAATGGTATGCATAAAAACCAGCAAGCTTTTCATCATTTCATTCAGCATTTAAACACCTTTTATACACTCTACCCCCTCACCCGTTTAGGTTGTGCATTATTGATCGGTTTAGGGTTTATTTTTTCCATTTTTTGTGTATGAAAAGCAAAGGAAACTCACTAAAACGTAAAGGTAGGGCTGAACTGAGGCTAAACCTCATACTTCATACCCCCCATACATTCATAAACATGGTTCTTATTTTTCCTTAATTTTCGGTACTCAAAATCAAAATTTCTCTTATTTTTTCTCCATTTTTCCTATTTTTCTTGTATTTTTTGTAATATGAAAAAATAAAAAATACAAAATGAGTTGTGGGCTGTGGCCCTTAGGTTTATTTGCAGCAAAGACACAAATTTAATTGGTGTGTCTTGTTATATTTTGCTATTTCTATCTCCAAAAACCACCATTTCCCCTTGTTTTTTATCTTTTGCGTGTTTTATTTCACTATTTCCAACCATACAACAAATGAATTTCTAATTTTTTAAATGATAAACTGATAGCAACCATTACAAACATCATTGTATTTAAATATTAGCCCATAGGAACAAATTTCCATGAAGCAAATTGCATAAAAACACCATTTTTCTTTATGAAAAGTATATTATCGTCTTTTGCGGGTTTTTATTTGACGTGCCTCATGTCTGATTTCCAGCCATCATTTCAGTCCGGAATCAACAATTTATCTTCATCCTGCATCATGGAGCAATCCCCCTTCGATTGGGCAATCCTTCTTCATCTTCTTCTCTTCCCACGTGTGAATTGGGCCTTGGAGGAGAGAGAGGGAGGAGAGAGAGAGACTAGGTTTTGGTCTCCATCTGTAGGCTGCCATTTTACATTTGGAGGCTAGCGATAGAGAGCGTCAAAGTTGCTGAATTATCCTGTGCTGCTGTCTCCATGGCTCTCTGGCCATCACGAAACTGATCATGGGGGGCGGGGGGCGTTTTCGGCACGTTGTCGTCGCCACAGATAGCCGCCGTAACCACGAAAATATGAGCGGGGGTGCCCCTTGGAGAGGCACCCTCTCACTTCTCCACTTGGGCACTCTCTCATTTTTGGGACATTTGTCCGCCTACCGGTCGATTTTTTGACCGTTTAGTCGTACGAAATCCAAATTGTGATCTGAAAATTTCTGTGAGGTCTTCTCAAAGTCATGGACTGGGTTGCAGCTCCACTGACTAGCACAGGCATATGAAAAAATTACAAAAAATCCTGGAGTGTTGCACGGGCGCCCGTCAAGCCCTTAATGTCTAAAATCGACCTAGGTCGATTTTGCCGCCGCCTTTGGGAGTTGATATTTTTCCCTCCATATCCACATTTTTCTACTATTTTTAGGTTCATTTTTGGCTCCAAAATCTGGCTTTTAGTATGACATTCTTGGGTGTTGGATTCATGCTTATCGACCGTCATATGCTTATGCTATGCCTGCATGATGCTGGCTTTGGTCTTGGCAATATTTGATTGCCTCGGGATCCGATTTTGGCACTGTTAGCCCTCTTTTACAGAAATCTGAAATTTATTACAGTAAGCATATATGTATGGTCTGATATGGATTTTTCATGCTGAAACACTCTGAAATGATGTACTTTCACTAGTACTTGGTAGGTAGTAGCGTTGGTTCCACTTGCCATTTTCCCTCGATTTTGGTGCAGAAATCACAAATCAAACCTTTGAGGTTAAGTGGGCATCCACCTGCAACTATGCCAGATGAGGAATGGCTTGAGCTTGATGAGTTATGCAAGTCCTCCATTGTATTGTCTCTCACAGAATAGGTTCATTACAATGTATTTGAGGAAGAACAGAGTGCATGGCAGTTGTGGGATAAAATCAAGAATCTCTATGATAAGAAAAGTCTAGCGAGTCAAATGTATTGGCTGAAGCAACTTATGGATCTATGCATGAAGGAGAATGTGATTATGTCTGCTCACTTGAGCCAGTTCCATGCTATACTCAAGAACTTGACTTCGAAGGACATCACTTTTGCAGAGGATGTGACTCCTCTTTTCTTGCTTGCTACTCTTAATGAGTCATGGGATGTATTCCGCATTGCATTATGTGCCTCTACTGCTACCTTGAAATTATCTGATGTTGAGAGTGCTCTTCTACAAGAAGAGGTTAACCGTAAGAATTTGGATGCCTCTCGTGTGTCGCATGCTATGACAGTTAGAGGTAGGAATGATGGATATGGAAAGCATGGTAGTGGCAATGGCCGTGGACGGGATTCTCAAAAATCTCGGTCCAAGTCTCGTGGGAAGTCATGTAGCAAATCCTGTGGTAGGAATGCAGATGTTACTTGTCACCATTGTGGGAAAAAATGCCATGTTAGGCCACAATGCCATGAATTGCGCAATGAAAGGCGCAAAGATAAGGGGAAAGACAAAGTGTAGGATAAGTCTTCTGATCGTAGCATAGTGCCTGCAAAGTCCAGTGTTAAAATTGAAGAGATCAATGTTATGCAACCTGAGGATGTTGATGATGATGATTATATCCTTGTAGCTTCTTCTAGTGCTTCACAGATGACAGAGATACACTCTATGTATGCACAGTGTTGGCTCTTGTACTCAGGTGCATCCTTTCATGTGACACCTTGCCGAGAGTGGTTTCATTCATACCGTACTGTTTCAGGTACTGTGTGCTTGGGTGATAATAGCTCTCTTGCTATTGTGGGCATTAGTGACGTTAGGCTGTAGTTTCCTTTTGGCAGCAGTTTTGTTATGCAGGATGTACGTCATGTACCTGCTTTAACATGCAGTCTCATGTTAGCTGGACAGCTTGATGACACACGTTATCATGTATCTTTTGGAGACTTTGCATGGAAGATCACTCGTGGCAGACTTGTGATTGCGAGAGGTGCCAAGGCTGGTAGTCTCTACCCCTTGATTGTATCAGCTTCTTCCCTTGATCATGTTTTGTCTGTGGGTTCTATCCCACATGTATCTCTTTGGCATGCCCGTTTGGGCCATATGTCTTTGAAGGGAATGAAAATGCTTTCTGGTTTGCAGTACTTACCGCCCCTTGATTATGCATGTTTTGATTCATGTGAGCATTGTCTTTATGGCAGGTAGACTAGGTCTACGCATAAGAAGTCTGGTAGGCCATGCATGAGTGAGCCCTTGGCATTGGTACATTCGGATGTCTGTGGGTCCATGCCTTATCAGTCTATGGGTGGTGCAAATAATTTTGTTACGTTCATAGATGTTTTTTCACGAAAAGTTTGGGCTTATCCTATTAAGCTGAAATCCGATGTCTTGGCTATGTTTCAAAGATGGCTTGCATTGGTTGAGAACCAGTCTGGGTATAGGCTAAAATGCCTAAGGACAGATAATGGGGGTGAGTATGTCTCACGTGCTTTTGAGCAGTTATGTGATGAGAGGGGTATTAAGTGTCAGTTGACCGCCCCCTACACCCCCCAAGAATGGTTTGGCTGAGCGGATGAATAGAACCATCCAGGAGTGTGCACGCAGTATGCTTAGTCATACAGGCTTACCACAGAGCTTTTGGACTGAGGTAATTAGTACAATTGTGCATGTCATAAATAGATCACCTTCTAGTGGTTTGGATTTTGAGGTTGTAGAGGAGGTATGGACTGGAAAACCCCCCTCTTATGCGCATCTCCGTGTCTTTGGATGTGAGGCATTTTGCCATGTGCCGCCCAGGCACAAGAGAAGTAAGTTGGATCCCAAGAGTGTCAAATGCATTTTCCTTGGTTATGGGGATGCAGGCGAGATGGGTTACCGTCTCTGGGATTTGCAGGCGCAGAAAGTAATCCACAGTCATGATGTAGTCTTCCATGAAGACAAGATGCATAGGCAGCTTGAGAGAGTTGTTGAGATTCGCAGGGTCATATTTCAGGAGAAGCTGAGAGCTCCCGCACAGCTAGTTGGACGGCCTACAACTATAGTAGATGCTCATGGTCAGGGCGTTGGATAGGCAGCTGGGCAGGCAGCAGAGCCAGTTTACTAGAGATAGACATCCACCAGATAGATTTCAGCCCTCGATGCATTATATCTTGGTTACAGATGTAGGATAGCCTTTCACTTATGATGAGGCTATGCGCAGGGGTGACAGTTACTCTTGGGAGAGGGCTATGCAGTCTGAGATAGACTCCCTGCATAAGAATGACACTTGGGATTTGGTTTCCTTGCCTATGGGCAAGAAGGCTTTGCCATGCAAGTGGGTGTACAAGCTGAAAAGTACCCCTAGACACCCCAAGCCGGCATATAAGGCTAGATTGGTAGCAAAGGGGTTTTAAGCAGGAGCATGGTGTGGACTTTGATGAGGTCTTTTCTCCTGTGATTAAGATGACCACCTTGTGCTTAGTCTTGGCTTTGGTTGTTCAGCTTGACTTGGATTTATATCAGATGGATGTCAAGACGACTTTCTTACATGGGGACTTGCATGATGAGATTTATATGGAGCAGCCTAAGGGCTTTGCAGAACCTGGCAGGGAGCACCTAGTGTGCAAATTGAAAAAAAGTCTTTATGGTTTGAAATAGGCACCTAGGGAGTGGTATCATAAGTTTGATACCTTTATGCAATCACAGGGCTACAGCCGGAGTGCTATGGATCCGTGTCTTTACACGAAGAAAGCCCATGATGGTTCTTTATTGATTTTGGTACTCTATGTGGATGATATGCTGATAGCAGGGAAAGCTCATGATGAGCTAGATGCTCTTAAGGCTTAGCTCAAGAAGAGCTTTGAGATGAAAGATTTGGGACAGGCTGCTCACATACTTGGTATGCGCATTAGACGCGACAGGCATCAGGGACTCCTCTACTTGTCACAGAGGGAGTGCATTCATAAAGTCCTTGAGCACTTCCACATGCAAGACGTAAAGCCTATTAGCTGTCCATTGCCGTCTTATGTGAAGGTATCACAGGTTGATTGTCCGTAGATAGATGAGCAGAGGGCCAAGATGGCCAAGATTCCCTATGCATCCGCAGTGGGTAGTCTTATGTATGCCATGATAGCCACTCGTCCAAATATTGCCTTTGCAGTTGGTGTTGTGGCACACTATATGGCTATACCTGGCAAGAAGTATTGGGATGCCGTGAAGGGTATCATGAGGTACCTGAAGGGCACTGCAGATATGTGCATATGCTATGGCAGCCAGGATATAGGAGTTATGGGGTACATTGACTCTGATTATGCAGGACATGCAGATAGTAGGAAGTCCACTTTCGGCTATGTATTCACCTATGCTGGAGGTGCTATTTCTTGGATGTCCAGGGTGCAAAAATGCACGGCCCTTTCTACTACAGAGGCCGAGTATGTTGCAGTCACTGAGGCTTGCAAAGAGGCCATTTGGTTGGGTCGTTGAGTTGCTGACCTTGGTATTGATGCTATCCCTACACTGTATTCGGATTCTATGAGTGCTATTCAGTTAGCCAAGAATCCGATCTTCCATGCGAAGACAAAAGACATTGAGGTGAGGTATCACTTCATACGTGGGGTCGTTGAGAACAAGTCTATTGATCTTGTCAAGATCTTGACTGACCAGAATCTTGCAGATCTGCTCACTAAAAGCCTCTCTACAGAGCGCTTTGCCTTCCTCAGGAGGTTGATGGGCGTGGGATGAGATGACATCTTTTCTCATCCTGTTGTACATGTGTGCACGTTGTACTGTCTTTTTTCTTTTTCTTTTCACTTCTCAATGGGGCAGATTCGCCTTTAAGTGGGAGGTTGTTGGGGGTAAAGGTGCCTCTGCCTAGCCGCTCCTATATTACTACACTGACAGTCACCACCACTGCACACTGCAGGTGGCGGACGCCTGTCACCATCACTTTATTCTTTATTCTTTTAGTGATAGTTTGAAAAAAGGAAGGCCCGGTCACACATTGTGACTGCTAGAGTTCCCATTTCTTGTCTCTCTCTTACTTGCTCTTGCTCTCCCGCCATAGCTCTCAAGTCCAACCTTCGATTCGTCGCTTTCTTTCAAATGATAGTCTCATGGATCCACTCATCAAAGTGTGCGCGAGCATCCATCGTAGCAGGTGGGAGGGATGTGATGGATATAAAGAGATGAAGAGAGAAAGTGTGAAATGAAACAATGAAACAAGAACTAAACTAGTTCTACCTTAAAAACCTTAAGTTTTAAACCATTAAGGGTTGTTCGCATACAATATTTAGTTATAGCTTTACTTACATCTTTGTAAAGTTTTACATGCATATGTAAATGTGTTGATGTGGAAAGTGTATAACAAGTGTATGATTTTGCATAAATACCATAATTTTTAAATATTTCAAGTTTGTAAGCGAAAATATTCTATTGACAAAAAAAATCCAAAAATTTATAAGTGTTGGATATTACAACTTGTGGTGTTGGGATTTTTAGGGAGACTCTACAATTTCTAAAATATGTGGAGCCACACACTTTCCGCTGGTAATAGTATCCTTAGCTCGGCTTCGAATTTTCCTACCATCTAGTTTAAAATAGAAGCTAACAGGTGGATTCTGCATTAACATTGTAATTTCTTGGCGCATTATACTCAAGGGCCAATTATCCTCCATTTGCAACACTTGGGGCTTGCGGCCCTTACAAATGACAGTAACATCCACAACTGCAGTTTCACGCATGTCTTAATCAAGGCACAATCATTTACCCTTGAGCATCCTCCATCTAGGATACTTGAACACTAGGCATAAAGTTTGTCATGCGACAAAGTACCTGTAATTGGAAAGGAAAGCTAGCCGATTCATCCCAAAGTAAGATAATAGTCACCTAAGAGAGAAAATTTTTACCTAAAAGCCATGTCCCTTGTTGTGAATCGACACTCCACTGTGTCAGGACTGTGAGTTATTTTTGATGTCCAAGTTTTGCCTAGAATCCTTGTTATATAATCCTCTGATGTATTTTTTATGACATACGTGCTTTTGGTACGTCTCAAATCCTTACATTCCTTGAACATGTGTGCACAAATTGCAATCAGTATGAACCAGCTTAAATGTACATTCTTTGAGCCGGTTCTTGGCTTCATATAATTCAATACTTCTGCTGAAATTTTTGTGCTATACATGTGTAAAATGTCGCCACTACACAATGGCCATTCTATGTTATTGAGATTTGATGTATGCATAGACTTAAGGGTTCCATATTCTCGACTCCCCTTGGGCAATATGTACTTGGAGTCATAGAAAAAAACAAGGTCATCTGTGAGTTGCTTAGTTGTACGCCCTTCAGAGAGCAATCTACCAATTTCGAGGTGGTAACACTTAGAAGAACCAGTGAAACTCTCAACATTTTTCCACTCACAGCAATCCAAAGGGTATACTTCTATAAATATGAGACAGGTTGTTACATAGGTATCATGAAATTTCTTATTCTCAATGAGTTGCAAATACTTACTGTTTGCAATGTTTCGTTGAAAGGGCACAGTGGGCGCAATATGTATTTGTTTTTGCATGAATACATGTTGTACAAACGCCTCTGTTACAAGGTGAGAATCAACATTCTTTTGTCTGAGAGCTAAAATTTTACCCTTCTAGTGCTTTGATACATCTGCAATTGCATATGCTTTCACCATGAAAGCTCCCTTCATACTTGGATGCATATGTACCCAAGATGAGCAATGATACGTATCAGTGATTCAATTCCCTTCTTCATCTTTTCTGTTACGTACTTCTATTGAGAGAATGTTTGTTCTTTTCTCAGGTATTATAACCTACGCATTAGATGTAAAGAAGTATGTATTAATCCCTAAATAATAAGCATTTTAAGTCTGTCCAATAATCACCAATATGCCATACAAATCAACATGGTATTAAGAGATGTTTACACTTTTGTAAACAAACATAAACATCGATATCAAAACGCATGTGGATATATACATCAACACAAAGTATAGATTTAATTTCAAGACATCACTTTAATCATACCATTTATATGAAATATAATGAAAAGAATAGCACAAGAATACTAAGAGAATTTCGCCAAAATAAATTTTATTATAATGAAGAGGAGTCTGATTTGACTCAATACATTGTATGAAATGTAGGTATTATAGAGTAGTTGTTACAAGGATAGTAGCCACATGGCATGAAATCTTAATAGACACATTGGATTGACACTTGAGATATTCTAAGACTCAGCACATTGTGTATTATATGGATGATATGATACAAGAGTTTCATGGATCATTGCCAATCGGCATGGAGATCCAAATGGACACATAGGACCAATAAAGCAGAGGATTTTTGAACCATTGACTTCTAGCTGATCCATATCATCCAACACAAAAGAATCACTTACCACATCAAAATAGTTGATCGAAAATTATATGCTTCACCTAAACCTTATACAATACCTGCATATACAAAAAAACACATGCATGAATCCCTTTTAGCAAAAAATATCTAGATAACTGCATGAATAGAAGCAATACAAAACACGGCCAATTTACCTATAAGCTGATCTGCTGAAGATAAGATTGAATCATTGCTAATTAAAACCCATTGCAAATGATGAAAATAAGAAAACATCAATCCCATCAAACATAAAAGTCACTAATTAAATGAATAAATTTTGACACCACAAAATATAGTAGATTTACATGTAAATTGAGCTACAAAATCTCTACTCTACCTTGTGTTAAGTGCTGCAACAACAATTGATCCTTAGGTCAGAAGTAGCATCAAACCTTATTGTAAAGATAGTAGAAAAGGGATAATGTAGAGAGGAAGAAAGAGAGAGTGTGTGAGTACATGGGAGAGAGAAAGAAATGAGCATCTATCCAATCTTGCCCAAATTGATCTCTGCAAAAGACAATTTTGCAAGAGTTAGTATTTACATGAAGGTATATTGAAAAAATAGTAGAAAAGAGGAAACATAGAGAGAGAAAGAGAGAGGGAGAGAGAGATAATCACTTATGCAATGTCATCCAAAATGATCTCTACAATAAAACAACAACAAGGGTTAGAACTAACATTATGTTGTATTGAAAAGATATCAGCAAAAAAAAAAAACAAACAGAGAGAGAGATTAACATCTTTGCCTCTTGCTCCAAATAAACTCTGTAAGAAAATAACAATTAGAACCAACATCAAATTCTATTGAAAACACAACATAAAAGAGAAACAACACATAGAGAGAGGGGGGAAAGAAATGAGAGAGAGAGAGATGAGTACCTATGTCTCCTGCCCCAAACAACCTCTACAATAAAACAACAACAATAGTAAGAAACGACATCAAACCCTATTGAAAAAATAGCAAACGAGAGAGGGGGGAAAGAAATGAGAGAGAGAGAGAGAGATGAGTACCTATGTCTCCTACCTCAAACAACCTCTACAATAAAACAACAACAACAGTAAGAAACGACATCAAACCCTATTGAAAAAATAGCAAACGAGAGAAAATGCAAAGAGAGATGGGCACCTATATTTTGCCCAAAATCTGGAGCTGCGTGGAGAAGAAAGTGAAGAGGTAAGTAGAACGTTCAAAACCCTAATTACTCTCAGCATAGGGAGCTTCAATGGATATGAAAATTCATGAGTATAGAGAAGAGAGGGAAAGTGGTATGTTGCTCAACTTTTGGGTCAAACTGATTTCGTGAGAGGGAAAAAAGCCAAAATTGAAAATTCTCCAAAAAAAGGGGGAAAATACAAGGTGAGAGAAACTCAAATTTTGTGTACTATTCATTCTCCATTTTTTAATCCCCCACTACCCCTTTTTTTAATAGAAAACCCAAGATTTGGAGAGAGAAGATGCATCCTCCATGGATATCAACATTTAGCCTTCCTATTGGACAATCCAAAAGGCCCACATCTTAAGCTATATTATTTTTAAGGGCCCATTTGTGAGTTCATTTTTTTCCTAATGAGACTATTTTGAAGACAGTAGGTTTATCCAGGGAGTCAATCTTATGGAGACTTCATGATTTATATGGCTTCAACTTGTCATGTGATTTAGTATATGACAATGCATATACTTAATCTAAATGTATTCCACAAGTGTATATCCACCATAATGAGAGAAGCAAACTAAAAAATGAAAAAGTTAATCAACTCTTATAGTCAGCTAATATTCAAACATGCTCTTCCCTCAATTCTCTATGGGCGTTGGCCAAATTCACCAAGTAAATACCATGATAGCTTCAAAGTTGAAGAGAATCAAGAGTTTATACAATGGTGTCTCCCATATATACTTTGTGTCACTCATGATATACCAAAGCACATGTATGAATTGGGTCTTCTATTGATTGACATTGCCCACTTTTTTTATAACTTTGAATGTGACAATGGTTGGTCTAATGAAAATATCAAAGTCGTTAGGAGTTTATTACTCAATTGGAGAGTTCACAAAGAGGAGGCACTTGGACCCAACTCATCTCCTTTAAAGCATGTGGCAGGTCAGTATTGTAAGTACAATATGTTTCTATGTTACTCCACTAATATTATTAACAAGTACTTGTAACTTACGTAAGCTTTTGTTTTTTTCATTATAGTATTTGGAGAAATTTTGGACGATGTCATCAAACATAGTCTACATAACATATTTTGGTGTTATGAATTTGAAAGATATGTATCACAATATGTGAACATCTCTTTGAACAATCAGAACAATGAGGTTACTTATGTCCACTTTTACAGAAGAAAAATTTTCAATGATGTGTTTCGTGCAATGCACATTGATAGTGATGGAGACTTGCCCCACCAAAGAGCACTTAGAGATCTTCACAAAATTCTTAGGCCTCTCCATGGATTCACTTTGATAACCTTTCATCGTATGAATGTGATTATTGGTATTCTCAAGGCCTTTTAGAAGTATCTTCTGTCATCAAGGCTAAGGAGATATGGACTCAATGTTTGATACACCTTCAAAATAATGCACCCTGCTATATTACTTTAAGAGAAAATGGCATAGCAATAACACCCAAGAAAAGAGTATGCAAAGTTGTAACTTCAAAGGAGCTTCAATATCTTCAAACCTTCTACGAGTTATTAGATGAATGGTTGAGAACTTTAGAAGTGATATGATATAAATGAGTCTTTTACAAGGGAGAGGTGTATCATAATAGAGATTATGTGGTTGTCAAAGATGATGAATATGATTCTCAAGCACCAATAATAGGACATTGGAAAGCACAAATAAAAACTATATTTGGTGTATTCTTGAGAGAGAAGTTTATACACTTTGTGGGTGCTAAGTATTATAAACAATGCATTAGAGTTGAAAATGATATTGAGGTTCTTCTTGTAGAAGATTATGGGGATGAGTGTACTTGAGAGAACCAATTTGTGTACAATTGGAATTGTATAAGACCAATGATTTCTATTTTTCGCAAGTTTATTCCTCTTTCTGTTGGAAATAGGGTTATTGCATATGAAACCAAAGATTTACAGCATCGAGCAAGATTACTACGTCCTGGGTCAATAGGATGTATTCCCCCATGGGTAGAAGGAGATATAATATTACAAAGAGCTCCACAAACTTCAAGTCACTCAATAAATAGGAATTTTTCACATGCCATAGTACGCAAGGTAGATAACAAACAAAAAAGTGTTCAAGTTGGATGGTTATGTGGTTATGGTGGAAATGGGAAAAAAATGGAAGATAGATAAGGAGGATAATTATATTTATCCATGGGATTCCATTTTCAAAGTTCTAGAACCTTGGATAGTAATAAAGAGAAGAAATCTAATCATTAATGGTGAGTCAAAGCTATTACCGATGGTATGGCAAAGTGATTGAATGATTACTTTATACATTCATAAGTTTTGAGTCATCCAAGTTTTTTATAGCAAGTATAAAAGAAGTGTATGTCTTGGATTTTGTTTTTACTTTGCATTACATAATATCTTTTGTCTTTACAATCTCAAAGTTTTGTTAATGTGAGTTGATCTTGTACTATTACCAAGATCTTAAATTTTTCCTTGGGCATAGTATAGACCCCCAAATTCTCCATGAACTTTATCATTTTTATGAGGCTATGATAAAGAAAGGTCCAGAGGTAATGAAAAAAGTGATAGCTTTTTCAATGAGGATGCCAATACAATATCTTGTGAAGATGGTTCCTCATCAGGATCCATATTGAGCTCTAAAGAGGAGGGTCCAAGTCTTGCAATTTTGTAAAACAAAGAGTGTCAAGTGATCATCGTCCCATAGTGTAAAGGAGCAAAGTCAACACTCGGAGAGACTCCTTCATATGATCTAATTTTTTGTCCAGCTCCAATAAGTAGATGTGACAAAAATAAGAAGTACGGTGGGGTATTTTTGAAAAGTTTCTTTCCAGATTAAAAGCTTGTCTTGAATACTGACTGTCATACAGTTAATAGTTGGTTTAGGGATAGAAATGTAAAAGAACACTTACTACACAATAAGGAAGCACAAGAAAGGGTTAGATCAATTATCAGTGAGTGGTATAATGAGATAAAGCCTCTTGTTTTCAGAGCCACAACATTGATGTGGACTCAAGATGATATTTATAATTGGTATGTGGGGTCTGCTTAAGGAAAAAGAAAGCACCTTGCAAAGAAGGAGAAATGTACCACATCAACCTCAAGTCTCTTAATTATGGTATGGAGTAAATTTGAATTTTATAATTTAATTTTATAATTTAAAATCAAATGGTACTAGAAATTTTATATTATTTGCTTGAGACTAATTGACATTACAACTAAATTTTCTTTACAATGCAAAGAATAGACAAACCCAAAAGGTTATCAAGAACAAGTGATTTTCCCCCCCCTTTTAACTGATACTTTATATTATAGTTTTAACTAAGGACTTTAGATGACAATCATTGTGTTTTTCTATAACCAATTAGGTTCAACATCAAGCATCAAGAGTGAAATATGCATGAGCTAGATGAGGTAATATTCTAGATTAAAAAAGGTTTATTTTTTGTTCATACCTTCGTAGAAATGACTTGCTTTTTTGTTTTGGTATAGGAATGCGATGTGGATGCTTTTTCTCTTCAATCGCCAATGAAAGCATTCAATGATATACATGTAAATATCATTCTAAGATCAATATTACAATAGTTATATCTTGAAAAACTATTGACAATATATTCTTGTGTTCTTAGGATGAAGAATTAGGGCTTTATATACATGAACCAATTTCATGTGATAATAATGAGATATTTATATTCTATATGTAGAGAGTTAGCTTCATCTCTTTTTTTCTTTTTGGTTTTTTTAGAAATAATAATATTTATTTAGCATCTAATATTCATTGGACTTGACTAACTTGTGCTGCAACTGCTTAACTTTAGGAGAATGATGCATATGCAATGTATGCAAATTTTGTAAGAGAAAGCCTATTAAAGAGTGAAAATAACATAATAGAATTGAATATAAGTATTTTTAATCAAGTTTATATCAATACATGCGTATTAAGGTGACATTATCAAGTAAAATAGTTATTATGCTTAAAATGATGATTTAGTATATTTTGAAGGTTGAAAAAAATAGTAAGGTGCCTTTGGATTGTCTTCATAGGACAAATACACATTGTTCAAATGTAATAGATGATGAGTCTAAAAAAGGCAAGTGACCATGCAAAGTAAGTATCTCATTTTTAATACTTATAGTAAAATATATTTGATATACATAATAAAACAAAAGATGTTTTAGATAATTGTAAAGATGCGGCAATGTTTGTTACAATCAACTTCTACAAATCAAAAAGTAAAGAAGCTCAAGGTATTTTTGAAGATTTTTTAAGTCAAAATAATAAGTATAATTATCTTTTTGAATAAAAATAAATAGATTTATGAAGATGTTGACTTTTACTTTTTTAAAAGGCTCTTGATTATATATGTCATGAAGGTGACAAAAAGGATCTCACTCCTATGCAAAAAGTAATATTTTTTCTATAAGTTTATTCTTTTAATGTTCTAATAATCCAAATAGTTGATAGCATGATTTGATTGTGTTTTTAGGTGTCCAATGAACTAGATCAAGAAACCATTTGTATGAAATTCGTCAAAGTCCATACAGTATCAGAGATGTACAGATAGTTGAAGTTGCAACATGTTGGTTTGAGGAAGGAGATGGGTGCTTTTTGTCAAAAAAACACTGAGACTAACATGAATACATTTAGAGAGGACTTCGTTGATTTTTTGCTAGCTAAAAATAAAGTATGTATGAGAAAAAGTGGAAGCTTAGCTCTCACACTTCATGATGTCAATATACTCGAGTGATTTGTTACAATTACAATATATGACAATTTATGCTAATTGATCATTTTTATCTCGATTTTATATTCATTACTCTTGAATTTTTTATATTTTTGATTTCTAAATAAAAAAATGATTTGTACTCTTTATCAAAATTGACATGCTGTTGAGCTTATGATGAATTTATTATAGTGTATGTAATATATTTATTGAAAGTTAGATGCTTTATAAAGCAAGACTAAGATGTACTATAATGCACACTCATTTACCTTTCTAGTAAGATTTTGGTCAATATTAAAAAATTACATCCATATAGTGAGATCTCCATATAGCAAAATTTTGTCTATATAGAAAAAGCATATTATCTATGTAGTGATATATATCTATATGGTGAAATCCTATATAAGAAAACATTATCTATCTAAGAGCTTTTTCTCGACATAGGAAATAAAAGCATGTATAGGAAAAGATTACCTATGTAAGCACTTTTACTTGACATAGGAAAAAAAGGCCTATGTAGGAAAATATTACCTATCCAGGAATTTTTTCTAGACATAAGGAAAAATGCCTATGTAATGAAAAATATCCTATCTAATTTATATAGGAATAATGCCCTTTTCCCTAGTCCGAAAAATCCGTGGATGTGTGTATTTTTTTCTGGTAAATTAGGTAGGAAATCTCTTTTTTGTTTTTCCCTATCTAGACATTTGCTAGAAGTTCCTTGTGTGCAAGCATCAGGCAGGATATTTCTGAGGTACATGCATATCCGCATTAATGTGGGCGGAGGTAAACATAGATAGTATCAACATTATCATGATACTATCTATGTAGAAGGTCATTGGCGAAGGGGATTAAGCTCTGCAATTAGTACGTCTTTGAACCTAGTAATTAAGCAATCGAGAAAAATCACACATACTCTTATATGATTTAAAGCTAATTATATCAGACCATCAATCACATGTGCTTGGGAGCGAAATTCATATAATTAGGCTCGTGTTATCAATGGAATATGAGGTCAAGCACTTATCACAGCATACACGTGCATTATCACAAAAGAAAAATCTAGGCCTATTGTTATAAGGTAAAGGATGCTCTTAAGGTTAGAAAGACTCTTGATGGTCTTATACAATGTTTGGATTTTCTAGCCATAGCCTCGGTAGTTAGGTGCCAAAAAAAGTTCTCTAATGGCAACCCTTAGGTTAGTATACTCCATATAAATCATAGTTATGGAATTCAAGACATCAACATGTATAGGAGGAGCATAGACAAGTGTGGGTCTCAGTCAAGTGTCGAAGTGTGTAGAAGAGGATCAAGTGCAACTTGTGTGTAGAGAGGAGGATCAATATATATGCCATGGCATGTACTCTATCAAAAAGGGTAAGCCATTCTTAGAAACTTGGCATTTAAGGCTAGAATGAGGCATTTAATCAAGAGTAGGCCTATTAAGGTGTTGGATGTTGTTAAGTGCACATAGAGGGTGTCTATGCAAGATAATGTATATTTTTAATTCCCTGGCTACTTTTATATACATCCCATGTATCTAAATTACAAAACATTAATAGGCTCACATATGAGGTTAAGGAGATCATTTAAGAAAAAAATTGTGTATATAGTGTGCAAATAGAGAATTAGCAAGAGAGGTCACATAAAGAAAGAGGGATGTATATGCGAGTGTGTGTGTGTGTATGTAAAAAGAGAAAACAATGTAATGTTAACTGATGTGAATATGTGTGTATGGGAATGTGATGTGGATGTCAATATATGTGTATAGGTGTGAAGAGGCAAAGAAAGAACAATTTGTATGTGTGTGTGTGTGTGTGCATGCATGCAGATGCACCAAGGAAGAGAGAGCTTTGTATATGTGTGTACATCATGTTTATAGATATATGTTGAAGGAGCATAGACAAGTTGTGTGTGTGTGTGCGCGTGAGCATGCGTGTGTGCATGTGTGTGTGCATGTGTACCCCACTCCATTCTTGAAGGTAGGGCCACAAGGTGGGGAGTAAGGTGGCCCTACTTCCCTCCAAATATACATGAAGTACTATATGTTAATAATTAAAGTAAATTCCTCAAGAGTTTGCTAAGAGTGGATCAACAACAAATCAATATGTTTATCCTTGTGTTTGATATGCCAATGTGTTTTATCATATAGCAAAGTACATCCAAAGCTGACTTGAATGTGTAAAGGACTAGAGAAAGTACCTAACTTAGATGTTAACGAATATTACTATGAATATATGTACACTATGTTTACAAATTAAGAGAGAAAAGTTGAACACTGCTAAACTAAAGAAATAAATTTAGAGAAATTTTGACAAAAGATAATAACTTTTCAGAAGATTTAGATCCAAAGGACGCATAGCACCTACAATAACCATTTGGTTGTTGTGGGGCTAGAATTTAGGGTTATCTTTGTAGATATAATAGTAATACTCCCAATAGTACCAGAGACCCAAAAGACCATAGCCTTTACAAAAACCGCTTGGCTAGTGCAAAAGCTAGACTAGGAGCTACATGTATTCTTTATAACTTACTAATTTCTAAAATATTCTACATGATACTAACACGGCCAAGGGTTAGTAGGGATAGTGGGAGTGTGTATATTTATATAAATTTTTCTTAACATAAAAATGAATCATATAGGATTATTAAAAATTAATAAACTAACATAATTTTAATAATTATTTAAATATAGTAGATGGAACAATATCAAAAGTTGAAAAGGATCATCAGGGCACAAAAAAGGTATAATTTATCCTTTATAATGCATTTAAATAAATTGTCATAAAGTTCACAAATAATATTGATTTTTGTCGAAGGGGAGTCCTTGGGAGCAGTCTTTCTAGGGCTAAGTGGGTGAAAGGTCCAACTATTACCTACATACATACAAAAGATGAAGGTAAGAACCTTACGATCTGATGCATATTGCATGTGTCAATGCGAGACCTAAAGTTGTCCTTTGGATTGCACCCACAAAGACAGTTAAGAAACCAAACCTAGGGACTTATATCAATTTGGCTATGGAAAATTGAAAATTAAGAAATAAAAATACATGTTTACATCGAATTGTAGAATATGTGTCTTACAAGGCATAAAAATGGTAATTGCACACGCATCGTAATGGTAGAATCAAGCCTAAGGATAAATCGTTGGTGGCTAGATTCTCAAATAGCACATATCTTGAATTATGTGCTTTCAATATCAAATTCTTACAATGGCACTATGCTTAGAAAGATAATCATTCCATAGTGGAACTCCATTCAAGTCATCCTATCATTCATCAATTGTCATGGTGGTAACATCAAGATCTAGGTGTGCTACAAGTAATAATGAGATCTAAGTGTGTTGCAAGTAATATCAAGAGTGCCAGTCACAAAGGGGAAAACTAGCTAGATCAATACAACCTATGGTGTCATTATCATTTGTTATCTCCTTTGAGATGTCTAGATCTAATCAAAGGGTTAGAAACATGCAAGAGGGAGTTCAATATACCTATCAAAGTTTTGTACAATAGACAGATCTACTAGGGAGGTTGGCCACTAGAGCATGACAATACAAATGATGCAACTTATGATAGAACTCTTATCAAGGGCCTATAAGCTATTAACACATAAGAATTTGTTGTACTACACATTAGAGATGCAGACAAAAAGGCTAGTGAGGCTCATAAAAAAAGTTCTATGGCTAAGTGTGCTTTGAGATCGTATATGAAGCAAGGCAATAGAATAGGGAAGAATCAAGTAGGATAGGAATTTATCACTCTTAGTTGAAAACATAGTATTTTGATGTTGATTATCAAATCCTTCAGCCTTAATGTATGTGTGTTGTTGCTCCCATACCATGAAGAACTGAAGCTAAGACCATAACAAGCTATGAATATCGTGCTGAGTCAAACTAAAGCTAAGGTGTCAAACCAATAGGTCATCCAAAAAGGTCATAGATAGGAAGCCATTAGCAATAAGAAGCCATACGGAAGTCCTTAATTAGAGGCTGCCCTTTTCATTAAACATACATTTCCTTAATATAGGATATACTTTTCTAAAAATACATTTCATGTGCAACTTATTTATTCCATTAGTATCCATAGGCTCTCCACATGACACTTAATTATTGTCAAGATTCATGCTTAGATACCCTCACTAATTGTTGCATGAGAGAGAGAGAGAGAGAGAGAGAGAGAGAGAGAGAGAGAGAGAGAGAGAGAGAGAGAGAGAGAGAGAGAGAGAGAGAGAGAGAGAGAGAGAGAGAGAGAGAGAGAGAGAGAGAGAGAGAGAGAGAGAGAGAGAGAGAGAGAGAGAGAGAGAGAGAGAGTATGTGTGGTCTAAGTAATTGCCTAATAAAGAAAGACGTGTAATCCAATCCCTAAGGTACTAAGTACCACACCCAATGCTAAAGTAATAAGGTTTTTTCAAACCTTAATTAGATAGGAAGAAGATAAGAAGAACATAAAAAAGGAGTGGGACAATTTGATTTTGGCCGCCATTAGTGGTGTTCTCCCCCTCTCCACCTCATCCACCACCTCACCTCCATCACCATCACCATCACCATCACCATCACCATCACCATCACCATCACCATCACCATCACCATCACCATCACCATCACCATCACCATCACCAGCACCATCACCATCACCATCACCTCTCCCCTCCCCCCCCCCCTCCCCCCCCCCCATTTTTAAATTCATTCATGACATTTCATTAAATAAAGGTACCCTCCCCAATTAATTAGAATCAAAGGACAATACTCCCCCACATTCCCATTTATGATTTGAATCTTCAGGGTGATCCTCATGGTTTGAGGCCAAGTAGTTCATAGCAAGGGACCGCCCAATCATCAAATCAAAATTTGATTATTCATGTGGAGTATGAATGGCAGTAGCTAGGATAGACCTTGGATGACTATAAAATGTTACCTTTCATAATCAAACAATGAGTATATTATACATGCTACCAAAGTAAAATAATTGAAAAAATTCATTAAAATAATTTATTAAATGAAACTAAGTACATTGCTAAAGGTCTATTGGACTTCCAATAGGTTTATATCCCTAGATTTTATCCTAAAAAGAATACAAGATGTGCAAGAACAACTCTTTATACACAGATAGGATAAAATGACATAACAAAGCAAAACAACACAAGGCTAAATGCTTATCAATGACTAAGATTGTTGTTAATCTTCTAATTGGAAGCTGATAGGGATCATATGAAGCTCTCACTTATGGAAGCTATGAGGCCCACAGATCTAGAAGACACCTTGATGAGGGTACAACCACCACTAGTGGCTACTCTTTCAAGGCAATATGATAGGTTCAATAAGTCTCATTATGCCAAAAGAGCTAGAGAAGACTACCAGCAAGGAAACTTTAATGAGCGATGCATAAAACTTGCAAGTACTCCCCATAACTGTAGCAACAATAACAATAGGAATTGGAATAATGAGCCGCGTTACTATTATTATAGCCAACCAAGTAAATTCCATGCTCAATGCCCCAACAAGGGAATGAATGCCTATGTTAACACTCCTCAAAATCCCCCTAAGAAAGGAAACTTCAATAAACAAGGATGCAGACGTAGGGTGAGGCATGGATTTGGGTCAACGGTTGAGCAAGGAGTAGGGTGTGGAGCTTGAGCCCATGTTTGTGCTATCGCTAGTGACAAACTAGATCTAACTCTCAATGAAAAGATTAGATGAGGAACTACTCGCACTCCAATCAACAACCAAGACGTTGGCCTATAGACTAGAACTTTTGCTTCATCACACAATATTTCATTTAAGCCTTCTAAAGCCTTATCTCCCCAACCTTGATTATGTTCCATATGATGGATAAATTTTAGTGACAACTCAAGGAGTTCTAGAAGCTCAACCTAATTGAATCTTAGAGATCAAGGAAAAATCCCTTAAGAATTGTACTCTTCACAAGTATCCTATCCAATGGAAAGACTTTCCTAAAGAGGATGCTACATGGATTAAGGAGTCTATCCTCATGAGAGACCCCTCCAAGTTCTTGTCTACATGAGGACATCTCATGCTTGCACCTTCCTTAAGAAGGAATGTTTGTCTCATCCTATCCACTTTATTTTTTCGATACACTATGCCCACTCACAAAAAAGGTTAGCATGTCCAAAGAGGCAAGACCTTCCAACCTGGTGAGTCTATCTTTAGTGACACTTAAGCATTAGCCATCTCATTATAGCAACAATGGAAACTATACAATAATGAGACATTTATAAGATTAGAGGCCTTCTTAATATGTTCTTATGTGCAGATGTTGGAATAAGTATGCATATGATACGAAGAGTTGATGCATGAGTGAAGATATTAACCCTCCAAGTGCATTACCATGAGGGCAAAGATGTTACAATAATATTAAATGTGTTAGTGTATATACATAAAAAGTATTTTTTGATAAATGGAAGTGTGTTAGTCAAAATGAAGGCTAGTGGCGGATTTGCTTCTTAATAAAGATGTTTTAGCCTAGTTAAAGTCATTTTTGATTATGGATAGGTGTGGTTGATTTTAGATATGTTTGAAAAGATCAAGAAAAAAATATGTGGTTGATTTTAGATATGTTTAAAAAGATCAAGAAAAAAATATGTAATAATGTAGTATAGATTCATATCAAGAGATAGCACAATGGTTTATATGATGATATAGTACAGATTTATTGCAAGAGGCACCCCTATGGTTGGTGCAAATTTGTTGTAAGAGATGGCACCATGGCCACCATGTACTCTCCCCAAGGTCCTACCATCACGATGGCTTACACGTGGCTAGTTTATATTTATCTAGAGTGTAGAGCACCAACTAGACAAGATGTACAATGTGTGAGGAAGGTTCATCCCTTAAGGCAATCAAGAACTAGTGGAGCTCTAGTAGTAATACTTGAACTAGTCTTAAGATAGGGAAAGAATCCTCGGCAAGCATACTGCATGGGACTAATGTATTGGAGAGATGTGAGATAAAGAGAGGGTATAGGCTAGGAAAGATTCTATAAAGAAGGTTACTATGGCAAATCCTAGCCAAAAGGCCCTAGTTGAAGAAATGTAGTTACATAGTTTGTCCATAGATGGGAAAAAATATATATGAGTATGATGTAGTGAGCATCGGGAGTTTGAAAATTATGGGTTAGTTATCACTCTAAAGAAGAGAACAAAATTTTGAAGAGATTAATATGCAAATATCTTGTATTACCTTCATTTCTTTTGTGTTATGCTTAGTGAAGATGTAAAATGAACCCAATGTTGAGGATTAATCAAAGAAGCTATTTTTAATGTTAAATAGCATGTTAGCATTATTTGTTTAGAAAAATAAAGAAAATCATGTTTAATTAGGAAGTGGGCAATTGTCTTCCCCCTGATGGAAAATGATCAATGGTTAGGTAGAACTGATAAGTCAAGTGCTTTTCTCATATGCAAAATTTTGAACAAGGAGCTATATGGTAACTTTTCTTGAGGTTTCAGCTTTGGATCCTGATCACACACCATGTTAGAGAAAGGAAAATGAGATTTTTCCTTATGGATGACAGAGGGATAGAGGTTAGCTCCCTCTTGTGTCTCACTCATTATGAACCAAGTGTAGCAATTGACTTGCTTTCACTCTTATAGGGTCACAATGTGATCACTTGGACTGAATGCTAGAATGTTGTTAGAGACTATTAGGTCCTTAGGAACCTTCAGGTCAATCCTCATGGGTTGAGGCCAAGTGCTTTGCAATGAGGTTGCCCAATTAGACCAAGGTCTAATTATTTTTGTGGAGTTTAGATGGCAACACTTTGGGACAACAACCTTGGAACACTACCAAACATTACCTTCTATAAGTAAGCAATAGGCACATTACAAATTCACACCAATTATCCAAATCAACTACCCTTTGATCTTAGTATACTAGTATCGACTTATCATATCAAATCCCACAAGCATACATAAATCTAGCTATAGGAGATAATTTCCCAATAAGGTTAACTGGTTTTAACCATTTAGGGGAGAGAAAAAGTGTTTTCACCCATTTTATAGAATGAACTCTAGATTCCAGATGATTTTTCCAAATTGAGTGCCATCTAGATCAAGCTAGCCTAATGATATCTATGTTGAGATTCAGCAATCACACTCACTAACAGCCTCTTTGTATGGAGCTTCAGGGCCAAGGACATGCAGGCTTACCTATCCCATATGCACAGTGGTGCCTACTGCAGTTTCCTACTTTCCTATAAAGCATTGTACTTGCTTCCTTTTCTTAATGCAATGATAGTACTCTTTTCTTATCAATAAAGTGTGAGTGTCATTGTGCACACACAAGATTGTGTTTATGAGTTCAAGTCTCAATCTTGAAACCTAATTCACTTGTGTGACAGTCAGTGTCTAAGTCTATGTCTACATGAGTTTTCTTCCCGTCTTTGAACCACCATAGCCATGCTCTAGATCCGTGTTTCTCAACATGGTATCAAAGCTTAGTTGGGCATGTCCTAGCCTCGTCTCTGCTCTTCTAGCTCTTCTTTATCTTTCCTCAGCTCGGCTTGAGTTCATGACTTCACTCCCAGCTCAATTCTGACTCTACCTTCAGGACCCTGCCTCATTGGAGCTCTTAGATCTCTTGAATCAAGCAATATCTCCCCAAGCTCTCTTTTGGAGGATCATTCCTTGACTCTCTGCGCTCCTTCCTGGCACATCACAGAGGCACATTGGCAACCGACAGCCCTAGCATTGTGAGTTTTTGTCCTCGCTGTCCAGATCTGCGCCAGTCCCGGTTCGTACAGCCATTCGTCTCCCATGCAACGCAATTTGGTCCATGACCTTAGGGCTTTGGAAGCCCATGCCATAAGCTCTCTATCCATAAAAAAAGTTTGGAAAATGATCTAGGCTACAACCCACACAAACTGAAAAACCAGGCCCCTGTCTCAAAAATCCTAATTCCACCATAGCCAAAATCTCCCAAGCTCATTTTTCTCTCATTTTCTCACTCCTGCCACTAAACCAAGCTAAAGCCCACTCTGATCTACTGTCCCACCACCAAATCAAGGAGGGGAAGGACCTGAGAAGATTGAAGAAGGATCAACGACCCCGAGCAAGGAAGATTCAAGCTCAAAATCAAGTCTCTACATAGTGTGTTTTCACACTACCATTACTCGTGTCTCTTGACACATTGTAATCTGCTCCACTTGTAAAATTTGAGAATCTTGGAGCTGATTTGTTGCTGCTCCAGCCATCCAACATGGGAAAAGACTCTCTAAATGCTCGGTTCAAGGGAGTCGGGTTTCACACTTGGCAAACCTGCATCAAGCTCATCTTGATGAAGAAGGGTCTCTGGGCCATCACAAATGGCAAAGAGAAGAAACCTCGAGATGAGGACCTTGCAGTTACTTGGCAGAAGAATGATGACAAGGCACAGACCATCATTAAACTGAAATTGGATGATAGCTACATCCATCATGTGGATGCCTGTGACACGTCCCATGATACTTGGGACAAATTGGATACCTTATTTGGTGCACAGTCAAAGTCGTCTAAGTATGGTTTATTGATTGAATTTTTCCGACTTGATATGAAGCCTCATACATCCCTGGCATCCCATCTGAACTACATGGAAAGCCTGCTTACTCAACTTGCATGGATAAAGCTAAAAATGGATGAAGATGTTTGTATTGGTGTCTTGTTAAAAAGTCTGCCTCCTGCCTATGATAATGTATCAACCACTCTAACCAATATGCCTGATCCTCAACTTGTTGATATTAAAGCCTCTCTGCTAGAGGAAGAAAAGAAACTTAAAAGCAAAGAAGAGCCTATCACTTCAAAGGATGAACACATGCTATATGTAAACAACAGATACAAAGGTAAAAAGGAACCGCTCTTCTGTGACTTGTGCAAAAGGACCGAACACACTGAGAAGTTCTGTCATGCTAGGAAGAGGTCCCAAAAGGCCTATCTTGCAGCTGTGAAAGAAGAAGAAGACCATGGAACAAAAGATGAAGATGAAGACCACCAGGATCGGAAGGACAAGCCTCATCAGTCCTTCTACTCTCATTACTCTGATAGACTGTTTTAAAAGCCATGTATTTCCTTGCCCTAATGCTTCTTGCCATAAGCTTTGTAAACTCCTCATGTAACTTGGCACTACAGTCCCTGTACACTTTGTGAGGCCTTGTTACAGCCTTTGGATGTCCATCATGTTTTGGTGTCCATACTTAGCCTTTTCTGTGACAGCCTCTGGTGTCTACCATGTTTGTGGTGTGTCCACACTTTGTAGGTGGTTCTCATTACAGCCTCTACACACTTTGTGACTTTCTAGTTGTGATTGAGGAGGGGTGTTGAGATTCAACAAAATCACACTCACGAACAACCTCTTTGTATGGAGCTTCAGGGCCAAGGACATGCAGGCTTACCTATCCCATATGCACAGTGGTGCCTACTGCAGTTTCCTACTTTCCTATAAAGCATTGTACTTGCTTCCTTTTCTTAATGCAATGGTAGTACTCTTTTCTTATTAGCAAAGTGTCAGTGTCATTGTCCACACACAAGATTGTGTTTATGAGTTCAAGTCTCAATCTTGAAACCTAATTCACTTGTGTGACAATCAGTGTCTAAGTCTATGTCCACATGAGTTTTCTTCTCGTCTTTGAACCACCATAGCCATGCTCTAGATCCGTGTTTCTCAACAATCTAGCATTTTTGTAAATTAGTAACCTTGGAGTCAATTTTAAGAAATTATCAATTGGTCACCTCGACCAATTTCTAATCACCTCAATTGGAATAGCTTGATCATATGGACTAGCCATTTTCTTCATCTTCCTTGGTTCAAAACCTCATATGCAAGGTGCTAGAACTCCTTGGGTAAAAGCACATAATAACCTTTGCTTCTAACAAGCTCAAATAGTATAATCTAAGCCTAAAATTGCTCTATAAAAAGTTAAATATTACATCATCCAATAACCTACATGTGCATGCATGAACTAATTTGTTGATTGATATTTATAGTGACTGCCCAATCTTATTGATATGGTTACAAAAGAAATGTTCAAGAAACTTAAAGATAGTTGTGCCTTGAATTTTATTGAAATAAAACCTTGAACTAGAAATATGTTATTTAGGTAGGAAAAACCAAGGAAACTTGGAAATACTTGTCAAAATGCACACGTTTGGGAATAGATACTCAAATAAAGGATGAATATACAAGTCTTGCTAAAATAATTCAATATGAATACATGATGGATAAGCAAAGAGCATAAATAAGTGAACAAAAGAGATTCAAGGAGAGAGAAAAAAAAAGAAAAAATTGGAATGGAGATATGAAAACCTTAAAGAAGAAATACCAGAAAATCCAAAAGAAAAAAACAATCTACAACTCAAAACTACATCATCTCTTGAAGAAGAAAATCAAATATGTAAAGAACTACAATGAGACAAAAACTTCATAGTCAAACCCTTTGCACATATTGAGCAAAGGAAACCTATGAAAGCCAATTACAATGGCTAACAATGTAGAACTTATAACATAGCAATGTATATAGTTAATACTTGACCTTGTTCAAAATTGCAAACAAATCTAGAAGTCTCTCCTATAAGTGAAGACCATCTAATACAAACTCTCATCCCTCTTATTTAAAACCTAATTGATAGACTCATTCATTAATACCGACAAGCTAGGATGGAGATACAATCAGTATCAAAGGGATCTCAACATAGACCTAGGAGGAATAATTGTTAATGAATCCCATGATGAGACCATAATTATTGGTAGAGTTTCTCAAGAGTTATTAGAGGGATTATTGGGTTTCACAAGAAGATAGCATGAGTGAAAATAATAGCAAGATAGAGGAATGGACAAGGCATGAAAATGATAGAGATATTAAGAGTTATGTCAACCACTAAGGAGACCTTGCCCAAGTCTACTAATGTTCTAGATAACTCCATGGCTAGCTAAACTAGAGTGGTTGTAGGAACGGCATTATTAGATGTTCTAGGTGCAATACTAATTATGAAGAGAAACCTAAAGCCCCAATAAGTATTTCTTAGTGAAGTAGAATGTAATAGCAAATACCTTATTCCAAAAGGAATTTTTGAATATAATAATTATGAAAGAACCTCCTAGAAGAGAAGCTTTAGTGCAATTAATCTCAATGCCAAGCATTCCTATCCTTGAGGAAATTTTTGAAGACATCCTTAAGGATGTGAAATTTTGCCAACTTGTTCAAGACAAGGATAAGGATCCTAAACCATAGGCTATATATTACGAAGGATTGGGAGTTCATAAGAAAGAAGATACTTTGTAAAGCCCATGATTTGCCTATATCAAGTCACCCAAGCTCCAGCAAGAATCTTAGCATGGTGTAGAAAAGCTTCTATTGGCCAAGCATGAAAGGTGATATACTTAATTATGTCAATCAATGCTTAAGTTGTCAAAGGTTTAAAGCAGAAAGTGTTAAACTACTAGGAAATCTACTCAAAGAGTCAAAGCAAAATTACTAGAAAAGCTACTGTCACGTGCCTGCCTAACAATTTCATGGTAACATGTTTTAGTGGTCCATCGGGGAACTATCCTAGATGGCTTCGCCCGACACTAACAAGAATGCAATGGGTCTATTGTCTAGGTTTCCCATAGCCCACCACCCCATAACGGAAGGTACCAGTCGTACCCACTAGGATCAACCTACAAGCTTGAGGTCCTAATTTGAAAACTGAGGTATTGATACATCAGCTAGCTCCATTGGAGGTGTCCCACAAGGGTTTCTCATCCAACTAGAGTGATCGTAGGAGCTACCCTTTGGTTCATGGAGTGCAATGCTTTTTTCCAGTAATTGGTTAGGATTCAAGGAACCTTAAGAAAGTTCTAGCACAATTGCTGCACCTTTCCCCTAAGATAATTACTAATCAAGGTTTTAAGATCTGACCCTAAGTAAGTCAACGCTCGGCTCTACCTAATTTTTCCTAATTAACGTTTCATTCAATCTCTTCAGAGAAGCTCCCAACTTACCGGGACCACCCATCCATAGGATGAATGCATAAGGGATCTTGCCCACTCGCTTCCCACAAATGGTTTTCTTTAGTTTTCTAATTACCTATCACATTAAGTTATGGCATATAAAAGCAACTTCGTTAATTAGACCCATTATCACAAGTTCCTTTGCGTAATTTTTAGGGCACAACACAAAGACAGAGAAAAACATCTTTTGGAAAAATATATTTATTTATTATTTCAAAAAATTATTTACAACAATGATTTTTCCCTTCTACCTACACAAAAGATAAACCTCCGTTCTTTGGAAAATCCCTTTTGTCTGCGCAGAAGAAAATAAACCCTCCAAGATTTTCGTCCCTTCACTAGTACCAGGGACTCTAGGATCCCATCCTGATTTGTGTGAGGGTTAGGCAATTCCTAGGAGTGATCGAGAGATTTATGGCCAGAGCCCCCCCGGCACTCCTGCCTTCTCTTGCCTAACGGATTCCTCACTGAGCGACCTCTCGCCATCGGGGCGGTCCAAAGCTCCTCCCAACAGTACAAAACAATCCCCCTTGGAGTAGGGTTCCACATCTAGCCGTGGGGGCGGCATAGCCCAATCGAGGCGGTCCAAAGCTCCTCCCAGCAGTACAAAACAATCCCCCTTGGAGCAGGGTTCCACATCTAGCAGTGGGGGCGGCATAGCGCAATCTTTTCTCTTATTATTCGGATTATATATTTACAATTAGATCTAACTCCTGTAAGCACAATTAGTATTTCCTGTGCAACCATCAGTGCATGCACAAATGAAAAAGAAACAATAGCAAGTGTTTTTAGCATAGGAAGTAGCCCCACCCAAATCTAGGGTTTCTCTTTTAAGATCCCACCTTATTCTTAGGGTTTCACTTCCTACTTGAAACTCTTTTTTAGGATCCGTAAGTTATTTTGTGAATCTAAAGTCTATTTTATCCTTATGAAAAATTTGGTATTTTTGTCGTAAAATATAATATGGACATTTGTGGGCAGGTAATTCATGTGCTGCCTTGCCGCCCTAATCCACGCTTAGTAGGATTTCAAATAATTTTCCAAAGTCTATTTAGACTTTAGAATTTGTATTGATAAATTCTTATCGATGTCCAACAAGTCCTACAAAATTTTGATATTTATTTAATTTCTTGATATTGATAGTTTAAGGGTTGCTAAGTATTTCATAGTTGTCTTTGCTTCAACATTCTCACTATTTTAGGTTAGGTTTTCTCCCTAATTCATACGTGGGTCAACTCATGATATTGATGCTCTTGCTAATATAATAATTAATATTAACATTGTGTGTGTTTTCAACAAGGAAATAATTTTTATTTTATACTACTCATATTCTATAGTTTAATTGATGATGTTTGACTAGAACTTTAACTGCTATCTAGAAAGAAAAAAATTCATTTAGCTATGTCCTAAGTGCAATGCTGATTGCTTTTTTGAAAACTTTGCTCTAAGTAATGCAAAAATCATAAGTGTAATTTTTATTTTATCTTTTAGACATCAAATTATATTACTACATATCTAATTTATGCGCGTCTAGTATATATTTTCCTAGATATTTTTCTATTGATTTAATACATTGATTATTTCATGATATTACCTAAATTATTTTTTATAAATTATTATAAAACTCATATGTGTTTTTTTATGATTAGAAAAATGAAATAGAGATAGTCACTTTCAAGGAAAAATTATAAAATATTCCCTTCCCTAACACCGTCTACCTTTTTTATGTTATTATGATCACATGTGTCATTAATGAAATAACAATAAATATCACGAAATAAATCATAATTATAATATTTTCTTAATGATAGTCATATAACCATTTTCAAAGTGAAAGAGGCTTTTTACTGAATAGTTAATTATTATATTACTTAAGTTATTTTCCTAAGCGGCAGTTCCTATGCATTCTCTTTAGAATGCATTTATAATCGTTTAAGCCAAATTTAGCGATAAGCTAATAAAACATTATTTTTTTCCAAACTGACAAGATGTTACCTCTATCAGGTTTGTAGTAATGGGGGTTTCATCGATTTCTACCACGCCATTTTCTTGACCTATCGGCCGCATTCCTTGCTTCCCTTGCTTCAAATGGGTTTTTTGAATTTTTGTGACCACACGAACCCATGGATGTCAGGTGAAATTGATGTGCTAGTTCAAGGAGAGTTTGTGGTCATCCAGAAAAATTTTGCTAGCATTTCGCTTAGCGGTATGGTCATCTGGAATGAAGGCGTAACATGGGGTAGAGAAAATGAAAATAAGGTAGAAGGGGGGGTATTTTCCACTTTCAAGCTCAAAGCTTCAATGGATAAGAGAAGTAGAGAAAAATTTACATCATCAAGAGATCTTCCTTCTTGCTTTCTTTGTGAAGGAGAGGGGGTGTATTTATAGGCATGGAGGGAAGCATGCAGTCGACTCATTCTTTTGGATACTTGTCAAGAGCCAAGTGAACTTTATTAAAAATGCATTTTGATTGCCTACCTGCTGGATGGTGGCATGGGGATGATTATTTTATGCTTTCTCTCCCTCCATGTGTTAAAACCGTCATGAATTTTGGCCTATTTTTTCAAAAAAGTATTGTTTTCTTTAAAACAACTTCACATTGTGGTTTTTGGCCAAGTTACCTCATGACTTATCTAATTTATAAAGTCATGCCATACTCTTTGATACTTAACTTACTTAATATCATGCTCGTTCTTGCGCGTTTTTCGTATCTACCGATTAAGATTTTTGCAATTTGTCTTGCGTTTATGAAATCAATGTGGTCTTTGATGCATTAAATGAAATCAGAAACACTAAATCAAATATAATGTAGAAAAATTTATGATCAAGTCATCATAATATTATTTATGAGGTGTATTTACTTTTTGTTGGCTGGGAACATTGAGGCGTCTTCTCGTGTGAGATTGTGGAATTGATTTAATGCAAGACTCGGTATTAAGAAAATTACATGCGGTCACTTATGTGATAGCACGACGAGTATTTTTTTAAAATACCTGAAGCCTGAATTTGTTTCTTGATATGAAGTGCTGTGGTGAGAATATTGCATCCTCTCCTTATAGGAATTGAGATGTCCTCATCTCAAAAAAGAACTAGGGAAATTGTTTTTCTAGAGTTGTCTCTTCTATCCATGTGTCGCATCCTCCTCATGTTAGTCTTTCCACTGGATAAGATTCTAATGGTTCTGTTTCTCAAAGGTTTCTCTTTTACATCTAGAATCTTATCACGCTGGAGTTCAATGGCTCCTTGACTAGGGATTACAATTTGCTGGTCATGTCAAGAATATTATCTTGATTTGCCACATAAGCTTTCAGAAAACTAACATGAAATACATTGTGGACTTTCACATGATTAGGAAGTTGCAGTTTGTAGGCATTAGATCCTAGGCATTTGAGAACCTTGTATGGTCCACAATACCTTGGAATCAACTTTTTGAACTTTTCTAATGATAGAGAACTTTTCTTTGGACATACATGGATGAAAGCCATGTCTCCCTCTTGGAAGATACGCTCTTGCTGTCCTAGATTAGCATAAGCTTTTTGGTGGTCTTTGGCAGCTTGGATGTCTTGTCTGATAGTTTTGACTTGATCAACCATGTCTTCTAGCATTTTCTTAGAAGCCTCAACCTTTAGAGTTGGATCAGAGAAATTCAATGGCATCAAACAATCTTGCCCATACAATGCTTGAAATGGAGTCATTTGAATACTCTGGTGATATGATACATTGTAGGAAAATTCTACTGAGGGAAAATACTGTATCCACCTTGTCAGTTCTCTGGAACAATAAGCTCTCAGTATATTTTCAGTGACTTAATTAACCCACTCTGTTTGACTATTAGTTTGGGGATGGTAAGTTGTGCTAAAGCAAAGCTGGGTTCCAATTTCTTTAAATAGGCTTCTCAAAAAATGTGATGTAAAAAGAGAGTTGCAGTCATTAATGATCCGTTTAGGCAATCCATGAAGCCTAAAGATTTCTTTCACAAATAGTTGTGCAATATCTAAAGCTTTGTAGTTGGTCTTGACTAGAATAAGATGAGTGACATTTGTCAACATATCCACAATCACCATGATTGAATTATATCCTCCTTGAACAAAATGTAAGCCAACTACAAAATCCATATTGATGAACTCCCATTTCATCTGTGGAATATCGTGGCTGGAGCTTTGCTTGGCATTTTGACACGATTAGCTTTCACCTACTGGCAACTTAGGTATTTAGTAACATATCTGAGTACATAATGCTTTAGTCTTTCCCAATAATAACTTTTCCTAACTACATTACGAGGTTTTGCATAGCGAGGGTGTCCTAAGAACGAGGAGTCATGGGCTTCCCATAATATCTTATTTTTTAGCACTTCACTAAGGGGTATGCAGAGCCTTGTCCTGAAATAGACAAGTTCATCATCCATAGTGAAATTTTGATATTTAACTCTGAGCTAAGGATCAATGTCCTTAACTTGGATTTCTCTAAGCACTAGCTGATACTTAGGATTCTTGTCTGCCTCTTCTTTGGCTAGCTCAATGACTAGATTGCTAGGCATCGATATCATGGTGGCTAAAGTCTCTCCTTTAGATGGCTCTTCCATGATAAGTGCATTCAAAAAAGCTTTAGGACTTAATGCATTAGCAATCACATTCTCTTTTCTAGGTTTGAACTTGATTTCAAAATCAAATTCTTGCAAGATTTCAATCCACCGACACTACCTCATGTTGAGGTCTAGATGAGTAAAGATCCATTTGAGACTTTTGTGGTCAATGACCAAAGTAAACTTGCTTCCAAGCAGATAGTGTCGCCATAATTTGAGAGCATGGATCACAACTAATAGATCGAGATCATGGGCATCATAATTCCTCTCATGGATTTTCAGTTTCCTTGAGGAATAGGCTATCGGATGACCTTGTTGCATAAGCACACAACCTAGTGCAAGATAACTAGCGTCTGTTATGACCTCAAACTCTTGACTTAGTTTAGGTAACTTTAAAATTGCTGTTGTTAGAAAACTTTTCTTAAGCTACTCAAAATTGGCTTGCTCAATGGGTATCCACACAATAGCAGTTTTCTTTTTCAGCAAATTAGTGAGAGGTGTAGCTATTAGGACGTAATTTTTAAATGAAAATTCTATACTATCCAGTTAGCCCTAAAAAACTTCTCACTTCCTTATAACTATTGTTGGAGGTTGCCATTCTTGAACATCTCTAACTTTGGCTGGGTCTATACAGATTCCTTCAGTAGATACTATGAATCTAAGATATTCCATTTGTCTTTTGAAAAAGGCATACTTTTTTTCTTCGCATAAAGCTTGTGCATCCTCATTGTGTCCAGCACAATGCGCAATTGCAGCTCATGGTCTTCGTCTCTCTTGGAGTATGTTAGGATGCCATCAAAGAAGACTAGGACAAACTCATCACGATAAGGTAAAAAAATTTCATGCATTAATCTGTTAAATGTAGCAAGAGCATTAGTTAGACCGAAAGACATTACAAGAAATTCAAAATGACCATATCTAGTATTGAAGGCAATTTTGGGAATATCTTCTTCCTTGATCCTTATTTGGTAATAATAAGATCGGATATCAATCTTGGAAAATATTTTTGCCCCTTGTAGCCTATCAAGTAGCTCATCTATTCTTGGGATCGAATACTTATTCTTGATTGTTACCTGATTTAGACCTCGATAAGCAATGCAAAGGCAGACAATTCCATCCTTTTTCTTTCGAAACAATAGTGGGGCTCCCCATGGCGAATTACTAGGTCTGATGTATCCTTGATCCAGTAATTGCTTGAGTTGCTCTTTCAAATCAATTGCTTCAGGGATAGACATTTTATACAGACTCTTAGCGATTGGAGTGGCTCTTGGTTCAAGTCTGATCTCGTGATCGACTTCTCTTCGAGGTGGTAATTTGGTTAGCTCTTCTAGGAAGATATTATCATATTTCTTCAACCAATATGGCTCTTCCTCGTGTTGTTTATTTTGCTCAACCTTATTTAATTTTATGAGATACACAGGTAATCCTTTTCTTAACCCTTTTATTATGCGAGATGATTTGGCTAGTTGAACCTTGGGTCATCACTTTTTTCCCCTTTAGGTTTTGAAAAGTCACCTATCCTTTTCTACACTGAATATGTGCATCATTGGGGATTAGCCAGTCCATATCCAATAGACATTCGTAGGCCCCTAAATTCATGATTCTAAATCCCATTTCAGAGAGATTGCTTCTGAGGCTAAATATCACTTTGCAAGTTTGCTTAGTAGACATGATTTCTTTTCCATTGGCAAGTTCCACAAGCAACCTAGATGTAGGTATTATGTCTATACTTAATTTCTTAGCACACTTTGGTGACATGAACGAGTGTGTGCTTCCATAGTCAATCAAAATTTTAAAGGACTTACCTTGATATTCTATTGGTGTTTGAATCACCGAAAACTGGTGATTTGGACCTTTCTTATGGACAGTGGTATGAACTGATGCCCTCTCCATATCAGCTTCCATAGTTGGGTTTCCCTATTCTTCAAGGTCTTTAAGAATTACTACAGATGCTTTTCCTTTTCCAATTGAAGCTTGGTTCTGACCTCTGTACTATCCTTGACGAGGAATTTGGCCAAGATTTGGGCACTGTCTTTTAAAATGGCATGGCTCATTACAATGGAAACACCTAGGTACTCCCGAATCACTTCCCATGGGTATGAAGTTCCCAACTGCATTTGTTTAGGCCCTCTTTCCTTGACCAGGTGGACACTGACCTTGGGCTCGCTTAATATAGGCTCATGAAGTCCCTTTGTTTTGATTCTAGAGCCTATTATTCCTTGGCTTTGACGAAATCTCCTAAACAAGAGGTGCTACGTGAATCAAAGCATCTTGCAGATTAGTTGGGCGCATAGATTCAATGCGTGTGTTTAGAGGAGCATTCAATCCGTGACAAAACTTAGACACTTGCTAAGCAATAGTCATGGAAGGTGCATATTTAAGCAGTGATATAAACTTTGAGTAATATGCCTCTAGGCTCATTCCCAATTGTCTTAAGTTAAAGAACTCATTCATTTTTAGTGTGCGATAAGCTGGTGGAAAATATCGACCACGCACTACTTCTTTCAACTTTTCCTAGGTAATAGTTGTCTCAGCAAGTCTTTAGTGTTTACACCATTGTTTCCGCCAAACAAGCATGTCTCATTGATCAATTGCAGCTTGGCAATCATAGCCTGATTAGCAGGGGTAGTTCCCACGGTAGTAAAGTAGTCCTCCATGGGTCTCAATCCAAATCTCTGCCTTGGTTTCAATGTATTTTCCCTTACCATCGAATTCCAGTGGCTTAACCTACGTAAGGAGATACTTCTTCTCCTAAATTTCAGTCGGACTAGTAATAATTGTATTACCCTAGGTTATCATAAGTTTCACGAATTATTTTAGCACTTTAAACTTTTTGGCTTTGTTTTCACATTAAAATATCTTACTAGATTTGTAAAATGAGGATGGACCAAAGAGCACAATATTTTTACAAAATCTAGCCATTGTTATCTTTTATTATCAGTAGCCATATGCAACAATTTTTACAAGTAAGGGATATTTACAAATGGCAAATGTTTACAAATAGAGATACATCAGCATTGATAGGATAGGTTGGATGCTATGTACAATTTCCAAAACAAGATATCATTACATCTTTCTTTTTCAGGGATGGATATCAATTACATTTATGTAGAAGAAAGTAGGCCAATTACTGTCTATGTCCAGAAACCTATATTGTGGAAATGGCAGATCTAGAAAACCATGGATACGGTCATCTCGATACTTGCAATGTCCTTGGATTATAATCATGTCGATTAGGATTACCTTATGTACCTTGTCATAGACATAATGGTCTAGATGTATGTGCTGAACACCACTGGTAATCATAACTGGACTCCTTCTAGATGGACAAAAGATAAAGGCCTCAACTACTTTTAAGTTTTCCACCCATTCAAGGCGTTTTAGATTAGTCTGCATGTTTAAGAATCGATTGGCCTCAATGTAACAATAACGCTCATCCCAGAACCATCTTCTTTCGCGATTCACATGGGATGGATTGTATAGGTGATCGAGTATCCTCATAATTTCTCTTCTCCATCCATGGAGTTTAGCGCGGATATATACATTGCTCGAAAAATAGGGAATTGGTTCCAGGCTTCATTATTTTGCCAAAGTTTATCCCTTAACAATTACTAGGCTGATTATTACTTAGAACAATTGGTCTTAAAAAACATAGATATTTTTAATTTCAATTATGCTCTGATACCACGTGTCATGTGCCTACCTAAAAATTCCCTAGTAGCATGTTTTAGTGGTCCATTGATAAACTATCCTAGATGGCTTTGCTTAGCAGTTGCGAGAATGCATGGGGTCTATCATCTAGGTTTTCTAGAGCCCACCTTGTAACAGAAGGTACCGGTCATCCCCATGAGGATCAACCTACAAGCTCGCAGTCCTAATTCAACAATTGAGGTCTCGATACATCAGCTAGCTCCATCGGAGGTGTCCCACAAGGGCTTCTTGTCTGGCTTGAGCAATCATAGTTACCCTTTGGTTCATGGAGTGCAACACTTTTCTCCAGTACTGGTTAGGATTCAAGGAACCTTAACAAAGTTTTAGCACAACCGTCGCACCTTTCCCCTAAGATAATTACTAATCAAGGTTTTAAGATTTGAGCCTAGGTAAGTCAATGCTCGACTCTACCCAAATTTTCCTAATTAACTTTTCATTCAATCTCTTGAGAGAAGCTCACAGCTTACCGAGACCACCCATCCGTAGGACAGATCTGTCAAGGATCTCGCCCACCCTCTTCTCACAAATGGTTTTCTTAGTTTTCTAATTACCTATCATAGGCTTCTTTGCATAATCTTTAGGGCACAACACAAAGATAGAGAAAACAGTCTTTTGGTAAAACATATTTATTTATTATTTCAAAAAATTATTTATAATGATTTTTCCCTTCTGCCTATGTAGAAGATAAACCTTCATTCATCGAAAAATCCCTTTTGTTTATGCAAAAAAGAAACCCTCCAAGATTTCCATCCCTTCACTAGTACCGCAGACTCCATGATCCCATCCTGATTTGTGTGAGGGTCAAGCAGTTCTTAGGAGTGATCAAGAGATTTACAGCTAGAGCCCCTTGGCACTTCGGCCTCCTCCTACCTAACGGATTCCTCATCGAGTGACCTCTTGCTGTCAGGGGCCAGTCCAAAGCTCCTCACGGTGGTACAAAATAATGCCCCCTTGGAGCAGGGTTCCGCATCTAGACATGGGGGGTGCATAGTGCAACCTTTTCTCTTATTATCCTAATTATATATTTACAATCAGATCTAACTGATGCAAGCACAATCAATCTTTCCTGTGCAACTATCAATGCATGCACAGATAAAAAGGAAACATCAGCAAGTGTTTTTAGCATGGGAAGTAGCCCCACCCAAATCTAGGGTTTCTCTTTAAGCTCTCACCTTATTCTTAGGGTTTCGCTTCCTACTTGCAACTCTTTTTCGAGATTTGTAAGTTATTTCATGAATCTAAATTCTATTTTATCATTATGAAAAAATTGGTATTTCTGCCCTAAAAGATAATATGGGCATTTAAACCTATGGCAGGCAATTCATACGATGCCCTACCCTAAGCAAGATTTCAAATGCTTTTCCAAGTCAATTTCGACTTTAGAATTTATATCAAAAAATTCTTATCAATGTCCAACAAGTCCTACAGACTTTTGATATTTATTTAATTTTTCGATACTGATAGTTTTAGGGTTGTCAAGTATTTCATAGTTGTTTTTGCTTCAACATTATCGATATTTTAGGTTAGATTTTCTCGTTAATTCATATGTGGGTCAACTCATGATGTTGACACTCTTGCTAATATAATCATTAATATTAACATTGTGTGTGTTTTCAGCAAGAAAATAATTTTTATTTTATTCTACTCATATTCTATGGTTTAGTTGATGATGTCCGACCAACTTTCACTGCCATCTAGAAAGAACAATTTTCATTTAGCTATGTCTTAAGTGCAATGCTGATTGTTTTTCTGAAAACTTTGTTTTAGGCAATGTTAAAATCATAAGTGTAATTTTTATTTTATCTTTCAGACATTGAATTATATTACTATGCACCTAATTTATGCGTGTCTAGTATATATTTTCCTATACAATTTTCTATTGATTTAATACATTGATTATTTCATGATATTATCTAAATGATTTCTTATAAATTATTATAAAACTCATATGCATCTATTTATCATTAAGAAAATGAAATAGAGATAGTAACTTTTAGAAAATTTTTAATAAAATATTCCCTTCCCTAACACAGTCTACCTTTTTTATGTTATATGATCACATATGGCATTAATGAAATAACAATAAATATCACAAAATAAACCATAATTACGATATTTTCTTAATGACAGGCATATAATCAATTTTCAATTGAAAGAGTCTCCTCACTGAATAGTTAACTATTATATTACTTAGGTTATTTTCCTAAGCAGCAATTCATATACATTCTTTTTAAAATGTGTTTATAATCATTTAAAGTCAAATATAGCGATAAGCTTATAAAACATTAATTTTTTCCAAACCAACAAGATGTTACCTCTATCAGATTTGTAGTAACGGGGGTTTTGCCAATTCTTACCATGTAATTTTCTCCATCAACTGCAATGTTCCTTGCTTCCCTTGCTTCAAATGGGCCTTTTGAATTTCTGCGACCATGCGGAGCCATGGATGTTAGAGGAAATTGACATGGTAGTTCAAGGAGAATTGGTGGTTGTCCAGAAAAATTTCACCAACGTTTGAATTTTGGCATATTTTTCAAAAATGTATTTTTTCTTCAAAACAACTTCATATGGTGGTTTTTGGCCAAGTTACCTCATGACTTATCTAGTTCATAAAGTCATGCCATACTCTTTGATACTTAACTTACTCAATATCATGCTCATTTTTACGTGTTCTTCGTCTACCGATTAAGGCTTTTGCGATTTGTCTTGCGGTTATAAAATCAATGTGATAATTTGACGTATAAAATGAAATCAGGAACACTAAATCAAATATAATGTGGGAAAATTTATGATCAAGCCGTTGCAATATTATTTATGAGGCATATTTGTTTTTTATTGATTGGGAACATTGAGACATCTTCTCGTGTCGAATTGTAGAATTGATTTAATGTAAAACTCAATATTAAGAAAATTACATGCAGTCACATATATGATAGCTCGACAAGTAATTTTTTCAAAATGCCTCAAGCTTGAATTCATTTCTTGATATAAAGTACTGTGGTGGGAATATTACAACTACAACCTCTGGCATGGCATAGATGAAATGTAGCTCATTATCATGGAGTTTGTGCTAGGACTTTCAATAGTTCAAGGAGATTATGATTCCATTCTAATTGTAGTATATATGTATACTAGGATAGCCCACTTATTTCTAATGATATCACTTTTTAATGCCTCAGACATCACCAAAAAATTTAAGAAGGACATATTTCAACTTCATAACCAATATAAGAGAATAATGAGTGATAGAGACACTCTCTATAGCTCTAAATTCTACACACAAGTCTATTTGAATCCATTAGGACATAGCCATGATTCCGAAGAGGTAAATAAAAAAGGTGAACTAAGTGATTGAGGATATATGGAGAGAATATTGCAATAGAGAACCCAAGAGGTGTATAGATATCGGATATCTATCCTTAATACAGCTTGCCTACAGTAACCCCTATCATTAGAGCATTGGAATGACACCATTTCAAGCACTCTAGACAAGATCACCTATCTCCTTTGAACCTCTCAAATCCCACAATCAAGTTGGAAGCATCTAAGAGAATGTTAAACAAGACATATGAACAAGGAGATTTGCCATGATTTGAAAGCCGCTCAAGATCAACAAAAAGCCTATGTTGATCCAAATAGGTTAAAGAAAACATTCAAGGAAGGAGATATGGCTTTTTTAAAGATTCACCTAAAGAATGATAATCTATCATTGGAAAAATTCAAGAATTTAAGCCCAAAGTATTGTAGTCCTCACAAGATCATGAAATGCCTAAGAAGACATTATATGAGCTGCAATCCCAATAACATCTCAAACTTCACATGATGTATTCCATGTTAGTCTCCTCAATGCATGTATCCCTAACCTAGAGCATATATTAGATGAAAACCAAATTGTAATGCCTGAACAAGGGAACTTGCAGATGCATCCTGAGAGGATTCTTAATATAAAAGAAAATATCATAAGAGATAAAACTACCCAAGAGCATCTTGTATAATGGAAAGAATTCCCTAATAAAAGGTTTTCTCAAGTAGATGAAGACACTCTTCATAAGCATCACCTATCTTTTCTTTCAAGATGAGGACACCTTGATTCCTCTAAGGGGGAAAGAATGTAATGTGTCTAAATTTTGTGAAGTAAAATGCACCTATATTCTTGCCACTAGCTTTAATTGTGTCTCAATAATACGGATAAAAGTCACCATTAATGAGGCATTATAGCACTAGTTATGTCTCAACAAAGAGGATAAAATGCACTATAAATGAGATATTTTATGAAAATTTATAGGTGGGACATACTTGAAAAGCTCTTTGTCTCCTCTAAACTAAGCATATGATAACTTTCTTTGCGGTGTAGTGCAACAACGACTAACATCTTGTAGTTAAGCATACTTTGGCGATGACAATACCAAGATAACTAATCTCCTAGGAAGTTTTTTCTTCAAGCAAACAACTGCACCTCATGTGCAACCAACAACACCAACAAAGCCTTTGTAGCCTACTTGCCAAGTATGCCAAGGACTATGCCTTGGTCACAACCTTGGTCATAACCTATGCATGGTGATACAATGCAATTTGGGCAACAAGAGGCCTTTTTTCTTCAAAAACAAATTAAATTTAATGCTTTCCTTCAAGCCAAAAGAAGTTAATCATGCCAAAGAAGGTGTCAAGATTCTTATGACTTCAACATCTTTAAGTAGACCCATTGCCATCATTTTTTATGTAAGCTACAAATTCTAAAAGCAAACCTAACCCCACAAATTAGGATATAAATGGGAGACGGTATCACATAGAGACTATGAGTAGGACAAGACATCTTGATTCCAATATTGAAGGAGAGAAGAATCTACTATTATCATCAATCTTAGATAGATCTCCCCTACCTTGATTATAGTTCTTGGAGACAAACTCTTCTACGGTGACACTCTTGCTAACTAACTTTCTACACCTTTCCCTCCTACCTCAACATCACCCTGATACCCTCATATCCATGAACCATATATCTAATCCTTTCCATCCCTTTTCCGCCACCTTTTGGCAACCAAGCTTAATACCATATACTTTCCTTCAAGATACAATCAAGCCCATTGTGATATGATGGCCCCAAAAGAAGGAGCGTAGCTATACCAAAGCAATTCCCAATAAAGTGAGACAAGAGTGGAGCAAGGAGTTGCAATGATGAACATAACCCCTCTTCCACCTCTACCTCCAGTTTACCAAGTGACCATAGTTAAGTTATTTTGTGCTAGATATTGGGATATTAAAAAAGTTAGAATCTCAACTGAGCTTATAAAAGACCCCTTTTTTTGAAAAACATAGGATTGAGTCTACTATATCCTAAGAGCATATAATAAAATTTTTTAGAGGAAACAAATCATGGAATACTAAGAGGAAGTGGTATGCTTTTACAATGGCTCTAAGATATCATTGTTTGCTTTGTTCCTTTGATTTAGTAGATATAACTAAGGAAAGCACTGTTCAAAAAGGATTGTGTGTAAGACGTAATCCAAGTGAATACTAGTTTCCTTTTTTTTTCAAAGAAATATACTAATAGATTGAGTCCATACAAAGTGCATGAGGAGTGGATGTGGCTATCCCAAGTACATTGCTAAGTTTCACCACCAAGAACTTCTTCAGTCATGAGTGCCAAGACCAAGCCTATAGATGAGAAGTCCCTCCACAAGGTGTGAATGATCACCTAACACTATGATAACAAGCAGCTTTCAGGGGTCTAGAATAGGATCAATGAATTATGAGCACACATGTTTTGGAACTTCCTTATACTAGTTAGAGGATGGTTTGGTGATATCTTGATGTGGGCTTGATGCTAGTAGTTCTACTCAAACATGGTAGTTTTAAAACCAATTGTGAGATGCTGCCCATCGATTGTCCAGGCACACTTTTAGCGGTCTATTGAGAAACAAATCTAAACATTGCTACTCGGAACTCCCATGGAATGTTCTGAGTTTTTTCGCTTGGGGTTTCCCAAATACGCTTCGCAACGGAATGTTCATGGCCGAACCCACTAGGATCGACCTGAAATTTGGGCTCCTAGTGGCCAAGGTCTCCTAATAGCATTCTAACGTCGGATCCTAGACATCCTACTTTATGCAGAGATACCCAATGCGAAGCAGACCCATGCCCCGCACTTGGTTCAAAGAGAATGGGAAACGAGAGGAATGCACCGCTCAACCTCTTTGCCGGTAGGGCATAGTCCCATTCCGGTCCCTTAAAATGGCATGAATCGGGTTCTAACCTAACAATACCTAAAGGTCAAACGATGGTAAAAATATTGTGAGAAGCCTCCCAATTCTCCGAGACCACCCTGTCGTAGGATGGACCCATCGGGGGTTCCGCCCACCCACTTCCCTCAATAGCTTTAGTTTCCTAATTAGGTCCTACCACATTTATGTGTGACATTTAAAGTTAGCTTCATTAATTAAGTCTTTTAGGGAACAGGGTTTGTTTACATAACTTATAGCATAGACACAAAAACAGAGTAAAGCAATCTATTGACAAACAAGTTCCTTAACTTATATTCAAGTTAATCTTTGTCTCCCACCCATACATGAGAAATTATGTATTGCTTCTGTCTAAGAGAAGTATCTCTTTTGCCTGTAGAAGTAACTAGTCCAAATCTCATGGCACCACAAACACAATCCTTTATCTAGAATAGGATCTCCCAACATACCCAGACGTTGGGGGCCACGGAGGTCTTCAACTCCATTCTAGACCTAGCAAGGGGTGTCTAGAGCTCCAACTAACCCGCAAGTTGTCTAGGAGCGAAACATCATTCCCATGGTTAGCCTTTTCACCACTCGACCTTCGGCCCATGAATCGAGTAGCGCCCTCTTTGGATTAATTTGTGGCACGATCACGGAGGTGATCCACCTGTGCAAAATATCATTCCTTAATTAAATCCTTCAAGAATTAAGCACAAACAAGGCATTCAATCCTAATATCATTTTCTAGGAAAACATTCCTTTATTCCCATGGCAACTCGTCATCACAAACCCTTGCCATGCATTTAGCATAAATCACAAGCACTTGGAATAATCATCCAAACAACAAACTAACAACAGTTGAATGTAAAAGCATTTAGGATGTTGTTAGATCAACCAACCAAAAACCAATTGTATTCTTGCCAAACAATGCAAGAATAGTAGCAATAACATTACCATCGCATATATGCTCTTCCCCTTGGGATCAACAAGTGATACTATGCAAAAATGTTTCTTAACACTTCCTTCCTTCGGCTAGGGCATATGTTAAGGGTTCAAATACTATTCACGATGTAAGTTCTATAGGTCACTTACCTTGATTGATAACCCAACCCTAAATTTAGATTGGCAAACAAACCTTGATTGATAACCCAACCCTTACGATAGCACTGATAACCCAACCCTTACGATTAATTTCTTGTACTAGCTCTTAGTCAAGTCATGAGGCAAATAGGAAATTATCCTCATATATCAAAATATTTTATAGGCATAATGTGTAAATACTTGATAAGATAAGTGCGAGATTATCTCAAGTAATTAGATTCCAACAGGCCTTGCCTTGAGCTAGAATCTAGTTTTTCTTAATATTTGGGCTCTTAGGCTAAGTACTTTTGAAGTATCTAAACTGCTACTTTCTATTCATGATTCTTAATGTCATATTCTTTTAGAAATTATGCTATTTATAACCCTTGACTATGCTTTAACCTAGCACTTGTATGCATAATCTTTTAATGTCGTTCTTTTAATGACTATATCCTTCATAACCCTTGACTATTTTTTCCTTGTAATTGTTGTATCAACGAATAAGCCATATACAACTAGGTGCAATTAAATTTCCTTGATATATGCACATCACAAGCTCCATCTTACGAATATGTGAGATGAAATGATCTATACTCGTGCATCATAGTATGGGCCTAATGTAGCTCATATGAGAATCAAAACAAGCATCTCTATCAATTTGGAAATACATTACTTATGATCGGGACTGCGGTTGGATTGACAGTGATGCCTTTGCCCAAAGCTTCATTGCTGGTTGTGGGATTGCCATCCGCATGCAAGATTCTTTGCTTGGGGGCCATTGTCCGTAAGTAGACTCAAGAGATTAAGAAGGCATAATAGATTCGAGATGGGAGAGTGTAGGAGAAGATGGCTAAGTTGAGGATCGAGATAGAGGGAATTGTGCAGCCCCCCGGGGTAACTCCTCTCTCTCTCTCTCTCTCTCTCTCTCTCAAGATCTCTCACAATCTCTTGGAGGGTATCCTTCTCTCTATCTCTCTCTCGCAGTCTCTCGTGGTCTTCTTATCCTCCCTTGTGCCTCCCCATGCCTTATATTTATAGCGAATTAGAGAAGAGGGCTTGTGGCTGCTGATAAGAGGAGCTATTTGTGGAGGGGGATCTTGGAAAGATAAGTGATCTGATGCTCAGATCATAAATCTAACGGTTCCATTGACTATCCAAAAGGGGAGTAAAACCCCAAGACAATTGATTAGAAAGCTCTTAGTTCACTCCTTCTTCTTTTCTCTGTTCGAAGTGTTGTTTTCTGCCTGTAGATTGCGATCGTGGCGCATGCGATTTCGCAAATCTCTCTGTTTATTTTTTCTTTTTATAAAATCTCCAAAACTAACTAAAACATCACTTGTCTTTTCTTTTAAATGACATCCAACTCTAAAAATCTCCATATCGTTTTTAAAGGATAATATCTAAAATATACTAGTTTTGCCCAAAATCTAATATTTTTGGACCATCCAAACTATACACATTAATACTAATGATTAATATAGCTCATAAGTCTCGTTCCTGTTGTAACTTACTTGAAGGGTGGCTACGGTCCTTGTCAATCTGAGAAAAATATCAGATTTATGACTCTTGAAATTTTTAACATATATTTTTAATTAAATAAAAATCCTTAATTATTGAATTTAGTTAGTTTTTTTTAAAAAAATAGTTAGTTTTTAGTTAGTAATCTTATTAACTTATTAATTGACTAACTAACTTTTAAACTAACCAATTAACCTTTATTGTATGGAAATATTACACCAATAGCCAAGGCTCAGCATAGGGTAGTTTTTTCCTAAAGCTGATTTTGTGATTGCTCTATGACCATTATAAATTTTTTGTCTTTGAAATACATGAATGATTTGAAAGGAGCATTTTCACTTGCTTTTGTGTACATGATCTAAAGGCATGAAACAAACCTATGTTGTAAAGGTTTTACTTAAGAAAGTTGGTTTTGAATTTCCTTAGTGAATGTACTAGAGGATCCTATTTAGAAAACTAAAGATATTTTGGATGTGTGCATGGTAAGCGAGAGAAAAACTTTTGTAATGGAAGTTACTGTATGGCTGGATGGACTCAATTAGTGGAGTGGCTTCTCAACAATGACTGGAGTTTCGATTATCTTGTGGCTATTCAATGACTAAGGTTTAGAGCTAAAGACTAACTTCTTTAAGGTCCATGTCTTATTTTATGACATAGCATTGTTTTAGGGGATTAGTGTAAAACTATCCTTATGAGTAGAGGGGTTGATGTTGAGCCTAACACACCAACAATTGAGACTTTAGACGATGAACTTCTATTGTTTTAGAAGTTGCAACTCACTTCGATGATAATCTCTCACCTTGTCTCTCAACACTCCACTCTAACTAACCAAGCATCCTCCTCTCCAACCCAAGAAAGAAAGAACATAAGACTAACTCGAGTTGTAGTGAGCTCACCTAACTTACCTTCTTGCATTTGTTGATGACTCGAAGACTCGAGGATAGTTCCATGACCACGATCAACACGCTCCAATTCTGTTGCTCTTCGCATCCACAACCAAGCACACCAACAAGTCAAAGAGCTAATAAAGAAGACGAGAAAAGCAAGATGATGATGAAGAGCTTCACCTTTCCTCAGTCCCTCGCTCAACATATCTCTCACTCTCTCCTTCTCAGTCACTCTCAACACAATGGAAGAAAGATGATAGATTGAAAAGATAGAATAGAAAGCTTGAGTAGTCACATTGATAGAGCTTCTACTGCATGGATATGCCAAAAGCATCAAATATAATCGAGACCTCCCACCCTTATATAGACCAAGAATTAGGGTTAGGGTTAGGATCTATGCACCTTTTGCATTTAGGGTTTGTGCCCCTTTTGCATTTTTCGTTTAGGGTTTGCACCCCCCTTTTGCATTTGTCTACACCCTCTCTTGAACATCCTACCCACTTTGTGGACTCTAGGCTAGACAATCATCATTGCATGCTTCAATCTTAGCCTAATTAGACTAAGTCTAAGATATTCTAATTACAAATACATGTGTAGGTGTTCAATCCAATAAGCTCTTGAAGAACATGGGTCTCTACAGGATTAACCACACATGGTAGCTGATGCAATTGTTGGCTTTATGTTGAAGAACCATTTCAACCTTTTTGATAAGTAAGGATTGATAAAATTGTGTGAATTGAATGAAGGGATGAAATGTGCAAGTGACTTAGGGAGATATGTCAACCAAGGTGAGCCGAGACTCCCTAGGTAAGTCGTGACGTTGATGTGCCCTAAGGGTGTGTGAAAATGGGAAAAGGGCTAGGGGGTTAGAGACGGAGCACGGAGCCAGCCAGTTAGGATGGAGCCAGCCAGTTAGGGTCACTAGACACAAGCAACTTAAGGACCTCTAGGTGCAGTGCAATGCATGTGCATGCATATTTTTTTTATTTTATAGTTTTTTTCTCTCTCTCTCTTTTCTATTTTTTTTCTTTTGGAAAGTCAAGTAACAACAGTGAATATAAAATAAGGCATGTTGTCTTACAAGGAAAAATGGAACTATGAGATCAAAAGGCTAACTACAAATAATAAAACTTGGTACACAGGATGATTGGTGCACCGAGGTGTGTACAATGAAGATTTGAACATTAAACATGGACATTGAAGCACATTGTTGCATTGTTGATGAAGCTGTTGCCAAAGAGGAACCTTAACTTGTTGATGAAGACTTGTATGCTCATTGATGGAGCAATTTGCAACTACTCCCAAGGAAGTAGATGACCATTAGATTTTGTAGTAAAGGTATGGTGTCATTGAAGAAAGTAGAACCTCATTTTTTATGGTTCTTTATGTTCTATGTTTCTTCAGTGAGGCTCCAATTTAAACTTGCTATCTTGATTGGCCTTAGATGTCTTGGTGGTGTGATGCCACTCAAGCTTGAGATCTACAGGAATGTTCTAATGCTAATGTTAGTTTCAAGTCTTTAATGTTGTTGTAGCATAGAATATTAATGGAAATCTTCTATTGCCAATGATATTGTCTTCAAGCCTTGAGGTTCATTGCATTGCTTTGTCACCTATTGTATTCCTACATTCACTTGGTGAAACTTTGAGAGAACCATGTAGTGGATTCAAGAGAAAAATATAGAAATAATTATGAACAACTTTCTTCTTCCCTGAATTTCACCATCACACGAGGAGTGAAAAGGTTTGAGCTTGTATCCTTTTTTTTTTTGGCCCTCGCATAAGATGTAGCATTGTTTCTAAAGTCAAAGGGACTTTTGCTCTTGCCAGTGCAACAAATTGAGCTAAAGAAAAATATGTACGAAGAAACTAAGACTAAAAATGAAAAAGAGTTAGTATTCTGCAGTTTTTGGAATCCACCAATCATAGAAATTTGGATTGTACTCCAATTTGGCAAAAGCATCCAAGTTAGGTGGTTTGGTATCTAGTCCATAAAGGTAAGTAATCAGATCACCAAGCAAAGAGGGTCCTGCAAAGTGATTGGCAATGTATAGTTCCTCTTCGATCAAAATCTTGTCAAGCAATGGGTGATATATCAACTTTTGTAGAAAGGCAAGATTTGGAGCTAGGATGATAGAGCATAGTGAACTGGTCTCATAGCAAGTTGGGTCAGATCAAAGTGTATTGACTATACCATGTTGCTTAGCTATGGTCATAAGATGATTGCCATCACAAGCAATCTCAAGTCGATGAGAAAATTACTTCTACAAGAACAGACTTGAGGAATGGCAATTCTGCTCAAGCTCATCAAGTATTGTTTGGTCTTGGATTTTAGTCATAGAAACATAAGAAGGAATAAATCAGCATGATAGCACGTACTCTTGAGAGAGAGTCCTAACATATTTCATCTAAATCAAAAGGCTTTTATTGAAAAGATGTTTGTTGCCCTCCCAAGTGGAATGCCATTTAGAAGCAACCCAAACTGCATCATCATCACACCAAGGCCTAGATCAATCATTGCAAGCAACTTGGCATAAGTAGTGTATATGGCCTCAAATTGGAGTAGAAATTCTATTTCAAAGGAATTGAATTTCTTTGCCAAATGAGCAACCATGGTACTCAATGGTTGACATACTAGCAAAGGCTTGATGCCAGATGGAGGGTCAAGTTTAGTAGTCCAGAGATGTGTCTTAGCAACCTCCTCCAAAGCATCTTGGGGTTCAACCAGCTCAATTGGGACTAACTGGTGGCGTGAGTTAGTAGGGACATCAGTGGAATTATGACTAGGATCTAGAGTTGCAAGCATACGTCTTCTAGCCACTGTGTCTAGGTTAGTAGAAGGTTTATGTACATCACTTTGCTTCACATCATTTGATGAAGATTCGGTCATTGTAGTACTAGAAGCAGAGGTAAGATATGGTGTTGTGGCACTCAGCCTTGGAATAAACGATTCATAGAAATTAGGATTGTACTCTAATGAAGCATGTTCATCATCAAGAAGTTGTGGGTTATGGGTGATACAAAAGATATATCTAGTGACATCAATCATCATGTGTTGTTGTCCTAATAGACTTGCAATGTGTAGCTCTTCCTCTGAAAGACGTTTGTTACACAAGTGATCAAGTTTAGCCAATTTAGAAATGTTGACACCATGGACAAGTGCAAGCACTCAGAGAAATGTAGGAGCAACATATGTAAGATCATGCATTGAAGTCCAAAGCATCTTTCTTTGCTCAACAATAGTCATTAGACAGCTACCATATCATGCAGCTAACCCTTGACTAGAATACCATTTCCATTCAAACTCACTTTGTCCTTCTGCTTTCTTGGCCAATGTTGCAACATCTTCCCACCAACTTATTGTGTGCTCCCCAATGTAGAACATAGGAATTAAGTGATGCTTCTCTTGCTCTACCTTAGTCATTTACTTTATAACTTCTCCCACAACTGCTAGGTAAATCCAAAAAAATTGTGATTGCTCTGACTATGTCAAAGGCTTTTCTAAGAGTTTCTAATGCACAACAGTCTGAATTCCAAGTTAGCATAAACATATGCATGAGCAAATGAAGTCAAGAGTGTTTCATCTAGTTCCTAAGAACTTGTAGCTTCTAATTGATTTTTGTGTTTCCCCCTCTTTTCTAACATCTTCATGATCAATTGTTTAGTTGGTTTCAAGTGTATTGAAGCTTTTGGTCAAGAAGAAAATGACTTGTGAATCAATGGGTTCACTAGGCTCTCTACACTAGATTCTATATTCTTGTGTGAGACTAAAGTACTAGAGATTTGTTCTTTAGCCGAAGTGACATACTTGGTCATAGCCAAGGGATGTGTGATTATATGGGCTCCATCTCAAAATTGGAAGTAGTAACTTTTGATTCAGTGGAGTGGTCAATCATAATAGTTAAAGATGACTATGCACTTGGATCCTCGGACTGAGTTGGAAGTATTCATGGACTTGGTAGTTCCAAAATTTTTTGTGACAACACTCGTAGAGGGAGGTCATTGGTCTTTTCATGTTTTCGTAGCTATCCCTTATGGATCCTTTTCCTTATTGAGCAACTACACTAGGCTCCTACTACCAGATTTTTTGTTTTGGTTTGGGTGACAAAGATTCTTGGTTTTGAGGTGGCTTTGGCTATTTTGAAGAACCAGCAACAACTTGGGGTTGTTGCTTATCAACACTTGAGGGCTTTATCTCATCTATCCTTGGACTTTCGATTTCATCTTGAGTAGCCTCACATGGACATGGCTACTTTGGCTCTAGCTTTTCCTCCTTACTCAATGACTTTTTAGATATTATAGCTCTTCATGTGGATTAGTAGAAACTTCAAGTGGTTGCTCTTTTGGAATTGTGGGCTAAAGTGTCATAGGAACTAGCTCACCAATCACTAACTTATCTAGTGTTGTCCCTCAGGTATTTTGGTCCATGACCCAGATCTGCGTGTGGGTCTCTTTTGCTTTCTCTTGGATTTGTATGGGACTTGGTCTGTGGTCACTGGAGGTGGCTTTGCAGGTGGTTTTGGTAACCAAATCCAACCATTTCCCACATAAAAAACTTGAGCATGGAGCAACGCTTTAGGTACCCATTGCGGCCCTTTGCTAGCTCTCCATCAATGCTTTCGATTACTTGCCCTAAATCTCTTCCCCCTTCTAGATGTAGTTCTATTCACAATAGCTTGAGAAGCTGTGGTAGTGTTTCTAGTAGACATGGTTTTTCCTTTGGTTCCAAGAGGGTTTCTACTGATCAATTCTCTCTTGTTCTCATGTGGCTTGAGTAGTTCATTAAGAACTCTCTGGATGTCCTCTCTAGGCATTTGATTTGACTCTGAGACAAGCTTCTTGCCCTTCTCTAGAGAAGAGACAACGTCCCCTTTGCTGAAAGTAGTGAGTATCTCCACGTTTGGTAAGCTTAGGTTTATAGGATGTGCTTTGTAGTCCACAATGCATGTGGTTGCATGCTTGAAAGGTCTTCTAAGAAAGATTTTCTTTCCCATATCTTCTTGATTTGGAAGCACATAAAAAAACTATGGGCATGGTTTCAATCTCAAAAGGCAAGAGACTTTTGCATCACCCTAAGAGGGAATAGGTTGATCCTCCATACGGCTTGATAGCTGCATTGGTCGGGACAAGTTCAAGTTGTCCAATCTTAGTCCATACCTCATAGATCAAGATGTTGTAATCTGAACCTTTGTCTACGAGAGGATCAATGATGAGCTCTCCCTTGGTTGTTAGTTTGACCCTAAGATATGTAGAAGGGATTAGCTCTTCATCTTCTAGGTCAATGTTTGTGGCTTGGACCTTTTGGATATTAGGCATGGTAGACCTAGTTAGGGTACTACATGAAATTTTGCATGTTGGATAGTCATGATACATGTGAGTGATGTTGCACCCAATGCATCTAAGGCTCATCTAAGGTCAGCCCATGGAAATTTATCTACCACCATCCGGTCTACTAGCTATAGCCTAGCCTCTTGTGTTGCTAGCTTTGGCAATATGTGAATGGATAGATGGATGGGAATGCTCACTCATTTGTGTTGACTCATCAGGTCTTAGGACTTCAAGACTTAAGGTCGAGTCCACTATGAGGCACGTCAACAAAGTGTAAGGCTCTTAATAGCCAAATGACAACCTCTTCAACTCTTCTTGCAATGGTATTGTGTGGTTCTTGGTGTGGGTGTTCTTGTTCAACTCTCTAGGTTTGTCAGTTCTTCTTGGATTTGCAACTTCGTTTCTTGGAGTTCATATCCTTCAAATTTGTCTCTTGTTGGTCAATTGATCTTGTGATATTGCATTAAGTGCAAGTGGTGAAATTATGGGCTCAGTGGTTGACTTCTCCTCTCAATTGTTGCGGACTTGGCACTTTCTTTGAATGGGGTTCAAAATGATTTAAAGGGGGATTAGGAATTATAGTAGCTTGATCAACAATATTTTACTTGTTAGGCCCTTGTAATCATTAGAATGGAGCACATGATGATGGTGGCTTGGTTGGATGATTTCCCCCCTAATGACTTGTAGTGGGTTGTAACATGCCCACCTATCGATTGTGTAAGCATGTTTTAGCGGTCCATCGAGAAACGAACCTAAGCATCATTGCCCCGCACTCCCATGGAATGTTCCAGGGTTTGTCACGTAGGGTTTCTCGAGTCCACCTTGCAAAACGGAACGTTCGTAGCCAAACCCATTAGGATCTGACCTGAAATTTGAGTCCCTAGTAGTCAAGGTCTCCTAATAGCATTTTAGCATTGGGGGTCCTACTTTACACAGAGATACCCAAGCCAAAGCAAATCCATGCTGCACTTGGTTCAAAGAGAATGGGAAATGAGAGGGATGCGCCGCTCAACCTCTCTACCATAGGGCATAGTCCCATTCCGGTCCCATAAAATAGCATAAATCTGGTTCTAACCTAACAATTTCTAAGGGGGGTCGGACATTGGTGAAACCTTGTGAGAAGCCTCCCAGTTCTCTGGGGCCACCCTACCGTAGGACAAACCCGTTGGGAGTTCCGCCCACCTGCTTCCCTCAATAGGCATTCTTTAGTTATCTAATTAGGTCCTATCACATTTATGTGTGACATTTAAAATCAGCTTCCTTAATTAAGCCTTTTAAGAAACAGGGTTGGTTCGTGTAACTTATAGCACAGACACAAATATAGAGCAAGCAGTTCTTTTTACAAACAAGTTCCTTAACTTATCTTTAAATTAATATTTTTCTCCTACCCATACAAGAGAAATTATATATCTCTTCTGCCTAGCAGAAGTACTCGGTTCCAATCACATGGCACCATAATTTCCATCCATTATTTAGAATAGGATCTTCCATTGCGATAGACATTGGGCTTACAGCAGTCTTCAACTTTGTTCCGGACTAGGCAAGGGGTGTCCATAGCTCCACCTAACCCACAAGCGGCCTAGGAGTGAAACACAATTTCTATGGTTGGCTTTTTCACCACTCGACCTTCGTCCCCTGAATCGAGCAATGCCCTTATTGGGTTAATCCAGATGCAATCTTGGAGATGATCCACACGTGCGAAATATCCTTTTCCTAATTAATTCATTTAGGAATCAAGCACAAATAAGGCATTCAACCCTAATATCTTCTTTCAGAAAACATTTCTTTATCCCCATGGCAACTTGTCATTATAGACCTCTACCATGCATTTACCATCAATCACAGGAATAATCATCCAAACCACAATCCAACAATTAGTTCAATGTAAAAGCATTTAGGGTGTTATTCGATCGACTAACAAAACAATGGTACTCTTTTCCAAACATTGCAAGAATAGTTGCGATAACCCTTCCGTTGCATATTTGCTCTCCCCCTTGGGATCAAGGAGCGATACCATGCAAAGTTTTAACTTGACTTTATCTTCCTTTCCCCTAAGGCAAAGAATGCAAGACAAATTTATAACGATGCAAGACTATCTTCCAATGTAAAATAATCCTTGAATTATTATGTGAGTTGTAATCAACTCATGGTTTGGCAGCACAAGGTAAACTCTTCAACCCTTATTTAATGAAAAACCTTCATAGGTTTAATGCAAGATCAGTTCATGTACCATCGATGTAAGTTTCATATAATCTTTCCCATGCATGTACCGTCTATGAGCAAAATCCTTAGGGTAACCTTGCAAACCCTAAACAATATTGTCCTAGGTGAAGATTAATTGAAGACTTATTGATGCTTAATACTTTAGAGTCTCATATGCTGCTTATGCTATGCATGGATTTGTCGCATAGCAACTAGGTGCAATTGACTTCCCTTGATATAAGCACTTCGCAAACTTCATCTTTGAGTATTTTGAGATGTGATTTATCATTTTCAATGACCTATTCTAGCATGGCATAGTATGGACTAGTGTATCTCATGTGGAAATCAAGCAAGCATCCATCAAACTAGAAATACATTACTTACGGCCGGTACCACAGTTGGATTGGCAGGGATGCCCTTGCTCGCGTGTGACATTTTCCCGTTGGGGGCCATTCTTGATCTTCTTCTCTTTAGACGCAACTCTTAGGACTTCAGTGGCTTTTCCTCAACTAGGGAGGGCCAATTTGGGGAAAGAATTAAGCTACTAGGGAGGATAATTTCACGCGAAAGATAAGTATGTATGGCCAGCCTCTAAGGAGGGGAAAAGGAGGAAGAATCTTGGAATTTTCCTCCCCCCTCTCTCTCTTTCCCTCTCTCTCTCTTTTCCTCTCTGTCACCTTCTCTCTCTCTCTCTCTCTCCTTACTTCAACGTGCTTGGGCATCAATGTATTTTTTAATTTTTTTCTTACAATAGGTGGGATTTATAATGGTGGAAAGGGGTTATTATTGGGGAGGATGTGGGGAGAAAGTGGAGTGGTGGTGGCGGTGACCACCACCTGTTTTGCATGACGACGGGGTCTCCTTAGCCCTCCAGGTGGCCACGTGCCTCGATACGCCCAGGGGGGGAGGGTGCTTGGCCACGTGGCCTTCCCCCCTCCATCATTGTTATCATCAACTTCCTCTTCTAGTTTGGCTTCGTCAACATCATCGACGGCTTCCTCCTCCCTCGTTAACTTCACTCTCGCTCCCTTGTCATCGGCCACTTCTTCTTCTTCCTTCTCTCACGTCACATTCTTCCTCCCCTCACCACCTGTTCAGCAAAAAAAAGGGGAGGGTGATTTTTTTTTTCATTTTTCTTTAATTAAAAATGGGGGGGGGGGACGTTCCTACACGAGGGGATATTACATCCTCTCCCCTTAGAGAACCTAAGATGTCCTCATCTAGGAAGAACTAGGGATTTTATTTTGGAGCCTATGGGGTAGGACCCATCACACTTTCGTTGCTCACTCATAAGAATACGGTCTTTTAAAACAACCATTTATTATATTAGATATATCCGAGTCTAGATTACATGAGAAAAGTTTATTGTAGTTACATCTCACGAATATCTTCTAGGTTTCTCCTAAGTATCTGGTATATTCTGGATCATTTGAGCTTGTACAATTTCATTCATTGTAAGTTCAAGTTCTCTTCGAGTCCTATTGGGACAATTGATGTGGATATGTCCAATTTTGTGGCATTGGATCATCGATGTTTAGAGTGCTTTTGGACATTCCCTTTTGAAATGAACTAACTCCCTGTGATAAAAACAGCGCAGAGCTTTCTCACTTGTGGTCACAAGATTCCTAGTTGTCCTTGGTAGGATTTTCTTCTTTAGACCAAATTGCCCTAGGATCCTCTTAGCAGATCAAAGCGATCCTTTATCTCAAAAACTCTATTCCCATATTGTCCTCTTCTTATTCGGGATTGAGCTCCATGGACAATCGAATTTGCTTGTAATACTAAAGAATACTTCCAAGCTTCAACATTATGGTAAGACCCAATCTATATTAGTTGAGAATAAATGACTTAAGAGAAATTCATTGTAAGTTATAACTGTCATACTTGCTAAAGTATATTTGATCACTTGTAAGTTCTAAGTTCAAAATTGATGCAACTCATATTACTCGGGTTAACCATAGTTACAAGAGTAAAGTTTATTCCAATACAAGTTGTATTTCATGTCCATTAAATTTCCATGATTTCTAGTCATCTTGAAGAGATGTAGTGGGTTCTAAGTCTTCGTCTTCATCTAATTCCTCTATATATCCGAAGACAGCACTTGTGTAGCTTCATTTCCTTGGAGGCTCCATATCTTTTGGACTTAATTTAGGGCAGTCTACTTGGACGTGCCCTAGCTCATTGTAGTGGAAACATCGGCAGTTGGGACATCTCCTATGGATGTTCTATCTCTCCACACATGTGGCATCTCTTGTCCTGATCTCGGGAATCATCCTTGCTACACTTGCCCAATTTAAGTTCTTGGATGATTGGATTCGCTCAAAGTAATGCATCTTGCAAGTATGTTGGATGCATTGCTTTAAGATGTTGGTTCAAAGGAGTGTTCAAGCCATGGAAAAACTTGGATACTTGCTACGCAATATCCATAGGTGGTGCGTATTTTAGTGGGGTTACAAACTTTGAGTAGTAAGCTTCCAAGGTTAATTCCAGTTGTTTGACCTTAAAGAATTCATTCATCCTCAAAGTCTGGTAGGTTGGCGGAAGATATCATCTGCATACATCTTTCAACTGAGCCCAAGTGACAACGGCTTCAGAAATACCTTGATCTTTGCATCATTGCTTCCACCATATTTGAGCCTATAGCCAACTAACTTACGTTTGCCTATCATTGCTTGATTGGAAAAAGTGATTCCTGAAGCATAAAAATAATAATCCATCGACTCAATCCATATCTCCACCTTTGCTGTGACATCAATCCCTTCTCCACCAAACTCGAGTGCCTTAATTTGCTTGAGAAGAAATTTCTTCTCTTGCATGTCGGTATTCATGGTTGTAGAAGGTGCCCGACAATTAAGCCATACCACTTAGGTTACTCTATTTAGGATATGTCTACGAACCATACATTAATCAATCATGTATCATTACGAAGTTTCGCTCTGATATAACATGCCTGGTCCAAGCACATTTTAGTAGTTCAAGAAACGAATCTAAGTGTCACTGCTGGGCACTCGCATGGAATATTTTGGGGTTTGTTGCCTAGGGTTTTCCAAGTCCGCCTCGCAAAACAAAATGTTCTTTTGTTGAACCCACTAGGATCAACTTGAAATCTGAGTCCCTAGTGGTTAAGGTCTCCTGACAGTATTCTAGTATCAGTAGGCCCTAGACATCCTACTTTATGTAGAGATACCTAAGTCGAAGCAGATCCATGCCGCAATTGGTTCAAAGAGAATGGGAAACAAGAGGGATGCACCGCTCAACCTCTCTACCTGTAGGGAATAGTCCCATTTCGGTCCCCTAAAATGGCATGAATTGGGTTCTAACCTAACAATTTCTAAGGCTTGAACGTTGGTGAAACCTTGTGAGAAGCCTTCTAGTTCTCTGGGACCACCCTGCTGTAGGATAGACCCATCAGGGGTTCCACCCAACCACTTTCCTCAGTAGGCATTCTTTAGTTATCTAATTAGGTCCTATCCCATTTATGTGTGACATTTAAAATCAGCTTCCTTAATTAAGCCTTTTAAGGATCAGGGATCGTCCGCCTAGCTTATAGCACAGACAAATAGAGAGCAAGCAGTCATTTTTATAAACAAGTTCCTTAACTTATATTCAAATGAATCTTTGTCTCCTGCCCACACAGGAGAACTTATATATCCCTTCTGCCCAGCAAAAGTACCTGGTCCAAATCACACGGTACCATACTTTCCATCCATTATTTAGAATAAAATCTTCCAACGCCACAGACGTTGGTCTCACGGTAGTCTTCAACTCTGTTTCATACTAGGAAGTTGACCCTAGGAGTACTTTTGTGATTGGCCTTTTCACCACTCGACCTTTGGTCCGTGAATTGAGCAATGCCCTTCTCTGGTTAATCCATGATGCAACCTTAGAGATGATCCACCCATGCAAAATATCATTTCCTTAATTAATTCATTTATGAATCAAGCACAAATAAGGCATTCAACCCTAATATCTTCTTTCAGAATTCCTTTATCCCCATAGAAACTTGTCATCACAGACCTCTACCATGCATTTACCATAAATCACAATCAGTTGGAATAATCATCCAAACCATAATCCAACAATTAGTTGAATGTAAAATCATTTAGGGTATTATTAGATCAACCAACAAAACAATGGTACTTTTTTCCAAACATTGCAAGAATAGTCGTGATAACCCTTCCGTTGCATATTTGCTCTCCCCCTTGGGATCAAGGAGCGATACCATGCAAAATTTTAACTTGACTTTATCTTCCTATTCCCTAAGGAAAAGAATGCAAGACAAATTTATAATGATGCGAGACTATCTTCCAATGTAAAATAATCCCTGAATTATTATGCGAGTTGTAATCAACTCATGGTTTGGTAGCACAAGGTAAACTCTTCAACCCTTATTTAATGCGAAACCTTCATAGGATGAATACAAGACTTTAATGCAAGATCAGTTTGTGTACCATCGATGTAAGTTTCATATAATCTTTCCCATGCATGTACTGTCTATGTGCACAACCCTTAGGGTAACCTTGCAAACCCTAGACAATATTGTCCTAGATGAAGATTAATTAAAGACTTATCGATGCTTAATACATTAGAGTCTCATATGTTGCTTAGGCTATGCATGGATTCATAGCATAGCAACTAGGTTCAATTAACTTCCCTTGATACAAGCACTTCGAAAACTTCATCTTCGAGCATTTGAGATGTGATGTATCCTTTTCAATGACCTATTCTAGCATGTCATAGTACGAACCTAGTGTATCTCATGTGGAAATCAAGCAATCATCCATCAATTTAGAAATACATTACTTACGGCCGGTACCGTAGTTGGATTGGTAGTGATGCCCTCACTTGAGGCTCTGTTTCTCGTTGAGGGATTGCGATCCACACGTGATATTTTTTGCTTGGGGGCCATTCTCGATCTTCTCCTCTTTTAGATGCGACTCACATAAGACTTTAGCACCTTCTCCTCGACTAACTAAGCTGCAGGGGAGGATAATTTTAAAGGAATAATAAGTATGTGTGGCCACCCTCTAAGGAGGGGAAAAGGAGGACGAACCTTGGAATTTTCCTCCCCTCTCTCTCTCTCTCCCTCTCTCTTACTCTCTTTCCCTCTCTCTCGCTTTCCCTCTCTATCACATTCTCTCTCTCTCTCCTTCAGCTTGCATGGGCATCAATGCCTTTTTTTTTTTTGCTTACAATGGAGGGGTTTATAATGGTGGAAAGTGGTTATTATTGGGGGGATGTGGGGAGAAAGGGGAGTGGTGGTGGCGGTGACCACCATCTGTTCTGCATGATGGCGGGGGCTCCTTAGCCCTCTAGGTGGCCGCGAGTGCCTCGATACGCCCAAGGGGGGGTGGTTGGCCATGTGGCCTTCCCCCCTCCATCATCATCATCATCATCATCATCATCATCATCATCATCATCAACTTTGTCTTCTACCTCGGCTTTGTTAGTGCCATCAATGGCTTCCTCCTCCCTCGTTAACTTCACTCCTCACCCTCCCTTGTCATTAGCCACTTCTTCTTCTTCCTCCTCTGATGTTGCTTGCTTCCTCCCCCCACCACCTGTTTGGTGACAACAAGGGGGGGAGGGTGATAAAAATTTTCATTTTTCATTAGTTAAAAAGGGGAGGGGGAAGTTCCTACGCGAGGGGATTTTACTTGTGTCCTATATGTAGATGTGAAAGTGAGTGTTGAGGTTGTGCACTATGATCCTAAATGATCTAAGGTAATGCTAACCCAGTGTGTGTTGCCGAGGTTGCCTAGGTGCTATGTGAAATGTGTGCTAGGTCCTTGCAATATGATGAGGTGGTTACTTAGTTTAACAAGCTCCTTGTTGAGCTCTTAAGTTATTAAGATATTTACTTTAAATGCTTAACTTCAAAATCTACAAGTTATCAAGGCACTTTTGCAACACTTTGATTCAAAAACTTGCAAGAGTGAGGTGTGCAAAATTGAGCTTCTTCCTTTCCAATGCAATGTGCATGGGTGCAAGAAAATTCTCAAAGTATCACAACCATGTCATGTTAACAATATGGCAAGTAAGGATGGCACTTTGATGCAAATACTAAAGTAAGAGGTTCAAATTTAGAATGTGAGTAAGACAAGTATGAGTGAGCCTTAAGGCATAGTGTGTGTGTAAGTGGGAGTGTGAGTGAGTGTGTGAGTGATTGGTTAGTGTGAGTGAGGAATAAGTGAGGTATGAGTGTGAATGAAGGATAAGTGAGATGTAAGTGTTAGTAAGGGATAAGTGAGATGTGAGTGTAATAGATATGAGTGAGTGAGTATATGTATGAGTGTGAGTGAGTGAGTGTGAATGAGGATGAGTGAGTGGGTATGAATGAGGGATGAGTGTGAGTGGGTGAGTGAGGGATGAGTATGAGAGAATGAGTGAGTGAGTGTGAGTGAGGGATGAGTGAGTGAGTATAGGAATGAGTGTGAGTGAGTGAGTGTGAATAAGGATGTGTGAGTGGGTATGAGGAAGTGGATATGAGTGAGGGATGAGTATGAGAGAATGAGTGAGAGTGATTGAGTTGGAATGAGTGGGTATGAGTGAGTGATGAGTGGGTAGGGTGTATGATCAAAGTAATGGTACCTCTATCTCTTCTTCTTCTTCTTCTTCTCCTATCTTTTCTCCCTTCACCTCTTCTATTCTACCTTCTTCTAATAATTCTTCAACCATTAGATGAACTACAAGTTTTCTAAGAAGACATAAAAATTAATAGCATATGTGCAACCTTGCCACACAAGAAAGCCAATAAGGAGAGTATGAGTTTGCATTTTGTGTTTGAGATTTGAGTTTTGAGTTTTTGTGTGTATTTTTTTAAGTTTATATTTTGTGTTTTTTCCTACCCTAACAATTCCTATCTTCACAATCACAATCCAACAAACCAGTTCCTTCCGATTGGCCTTTCTAACCTAGCTGCATGGGTTTTGGAATGCTAGCCAACTATTCTACCATACAATAGGAATGTGAGAACCTCGGTGGTTGCATCGTCCTAGGTCCTGGAAAGGAAACCAAAATGTTGAGCCTAACGCACCAACAATTGGGTCTTTGGATGGGATTTCTATTGTTCTAGAAGCTGCAACTCACTTTGGTGACAATGTCTCACCTTGTCTCTCAACACTCCACTCTAACTAGCCAAGCATCCTCCTCTCTAGCCCAAGAAAGAAAGAATAAAAAATTAGCTTGAGCTGTAGTGAACTCACCTAGCTTGCCTTCTTGTGTTTGATGACTCGAAGGCTTGAAGATGGTTTCATGACCATGATCAACATGATCCAATGCCATCACTCCTTCACATCCACCACCAAGTACACCAAGTAAAAGAGCTAATAGAGAAGACGATAAAAGCAAGATGCTGACAAAGAGCTTCACCTTTCCTCAGTCCCTTTCTCAACACAACTTTCACTTTCAATCTCTTAGTCACTCTCAATACAATGGAAACAATATGATAGAATGAAAAGATAGAATAGAAAGCTTGAGTAATTACACTAATAGAGCTTCCGCAGCATGGATGTGCCAAAAGGGTTGAATACAACTGAGACCTCCCACCCTTATATAGACCAAGAATTAGGTTTAGGGTTAGGGTTTGTGCCCCTTTTGCATTTTGCATCTAGGGTTTGCACCCCCCTTTTGCATTTAGGGTTTGCACCCTCTCTTGGACATCCTACCCACTTTGTGGGCTCTAAGGCAACCAATCATCATTGCATTAGACCAAGTCAAAGATATTCTAATTACAAATATATATGCACATCCCATGAAATAGTTATGGGTGAAACAAATACAATTGCGAGTGATAAATACAATCTACATAGGACTGAGCTCAACTCTCACAAAGTAATACATCCATGATAATGTGGTGATATCCATAATCCCCCAAAAAATAGTAGCTGTCACTTATGATTTTTGCATATTTCTCAAAATATCATTAACAATTGACACTCTATTCCCCCTTATTTCTCAATCTAATTGAACTAAGTGTGGTGCTTGCCACTTCATGTTATGATTTATCAAGTAATAGTAGCCTTCTTAACTCAATGTTAGTGTGGGAGCTTTCACTCAACCGCCAAGACCCACAGATCGCTTATTATTTCAAGTGTTCCAAGCCGAGCACTAATGACTACCTCTCACATAGCCAATGTGCCATCCATATCTACGGGTGTAGTGAGCTTACCTCCATGCCGATCGAGTTACCTCCTCTCCTGCACACTCCGGTAGCTCCACGATCCAAGTGCAAGCTTCAAGCAAGCTCCATCCTCAAGCTCCACACTCAAAGCTCCATCGCCGTGAGCAAGTCAAGAGAAGAGAAGAAGAGAGGAGAAGATGGAGAGCTTATCCTCCTTGGTCCCTCACCCTCACACATTCACTCCCTCACAATCTCACACTCCCTCTCTCAAGCACAAGCTCAAGCAAAGAAGAAGAAGAAGAAGAAGAAGAAGAAGAAGAAGAAGAAGAAGAGACCCACTTTTGGCCACACACAAGAATGAGCTTCTCATTCACTTTTCAACTTTATATACAAAACCCTAAATCCCTTTTGGGCGGTCATCCCCTTATCCTCTTTTTTACATGGTCGGGAAATGGCCTAGGCCCTTTTTCCCATTGTCCTTCTATCTTCCTAGCTTCCTTTCCATTGCCCATCTACATTTACAAATTGCACGGGTGAGAGCCCAGCACTCCTTAAATTAAATCATGATGCGCTTGCACTCTTTTACAAAAGTATTGACTTGCGCTTTTCCTTGTACGCCTTTCTCCCTTATTTAGGACTTTTCTCCTTGTGCATCTTTGTCTTCCGTTTCACTTTGCCTTGGCCTTTGTCTTCTGCTTTAGCTTTTCCAGATTTTCCACCTTGTTAGTCTTCCGATTAACATTACCCCCTCCTAGACGAGTGCCAGTCCCATGGCACTCACCGACGTAGGTAGCAAGGTTTGGCATGCACTGAAGACGTGGGTGGAAGGGACATCGGTGGTTGCCGTGGAGGAGTGTTGGTGGTGGTGTGGAGGAAGGTCATTGGGGGCACGTTGGTGGTCTAGGTGGCTAGTAGTAGGGTTGTTGGAGTTGGTGGTAGGGTTGTTCTTTGTTGGGGATTGCACTAATGGCCATCACAAGTGTTGGTTTGTTGGGGATTTTGCATATGACGATTCTTGGCAGGCTTGCAGGACGATAAAGGATAAGAATTCAGAGTTGGGTGTCGACGAAGAGCAAACGACACTTTCGTTGGAGTCTTCAATACCTGCAATTGAAAACCTCTCATAGGTGGTCTCTCCCTAGGGGTAGTGCTAGTCTTCTCTATCGTGCACAAGACATAGTTCAATTAGTTTGGGAGACACGTCGAAATCGAAGCAAGCTGAGAGTATTGTCCTGTACTTGAGGAGCAAAACTGTGTATATATTTCGGTGCATATATTATGTGAGTGCTCGTGCATACTTAAATATTACGTAGTTAGAAGACCACGGGCTAGTTTCTCGTAACAAGGTGTGGATGAAGCAAAGTTGTCCATGTTGAGAAGAAGTACATGTGAAGGTGTATGAGACATCCTTTGCATTGTGATTGCATGACGTAGCATAATTAAACATAGGAACACTGCACTTTCGGTAGTAGCTAGAAGCTATTGGACTTGCTTGATGAGGATAGTGTACATTTCATGGCGGTTCATGCAGCGCTTACCACAATTGATTGCAATGGTATGAAGGTAGAATGCAAGAGGGAATCGTGCGAATGGGTCAGGGTGACAAGTCTAACCATAGGAGAGACAAGATCCTAGGGTATGTCCTATCCTTGATGTGCCTTGAAAAATTGTGGGTGATGCTAAAGGGCTAGGGGACTAGGGACGGAGCCAGCCAACCAAGGTCACTGGACGTACCTAATTTGAGGACCCCTAGGTGCTGTGTTGTGATTGTGGGGTGCTTCTTATTTTTTCGTTCTTTTCTTTTCTTTTATTTTTATTGTTATTTTTTCTATTTTTCTTTCTTTCTCTCTTTTTTGTTTGTTTTGCCTTGCCTGAGTACAACCATTGCAATATGTTGAGGCTATTAGCCTTTCAGCGGGTTAGGAAATGTCAAGCTTCGAAGGCTCAGGAAATGGATATTACAACGATGATTATGTCTTAGCCTCGTTGTTGGAGAAGTAGTTGTTGAGATGGGGAGATACACTTGAGATATTGCAACCCTCTTTGGAACGTGCGATGTTTGTACAATTGGGATAACAGCTACCATGAGTGCGCGGCGCAGAGTGTAACCTAGAAAGAGGAAGTGGTTAAGATCATGCTTTGGGTTATGCGACGTGGGCACTCGCATGGGTGATTTTTGCTTTCGGAAGTGTGGATTTTTTGCGGCTCTTTGTGGGGTCAGTGGTCTTGCAGTGACTTGGACATTGAACACTTTTGCACAAAGACCTGCGTCATCCTGCATCCAATTGTTACTTCATGAGAGTACATGCATGGCATATGCTACACTATAATAAACCAGTGCAATGCAAGGAGACATCTCTTATTTGAATTCCATGGTGCTGGCTTAGATACTTATCACCTATGCTTGATTAGCTTTTTCTTTTGCTAAAGACGTGAAATATATTAAACGCAAATATAAAAAGTTTGTACAATTGTGGAACATGTCAGCACTTAACCATTTAAAGACAAAAAGTTATGGCCAAGTAGCATTTGATAAGCCTTTTACATAACGTGGGGCTACTCTATTTGTATGAGGTGGGGTGAGTTCGGGTGGTTGAGCGATTGAGGCTCTGCTGGTGAGGGGCTCCTGTGAGGCTGGTCGGGGAAGATGTTGGTTGGGACCCGAATGGTGTAGTCCTTGGCCACAACTGTTTTTAAAATGCTTTTGAAGAATGCATCAAATTCTTCCTTGTCTCGAGCTGCCCTTTCCTCTTTCGAGCACCTGGTGCTCGAGCGTCTGGTGGGGGCCCACACGACTGGTGTTGCTATGCCCCATGTGCTCCCTTGAGCTTCTATTCCCCTGGCTAAGGGATTTTTTGGCCTACGTCCAGGGCAGTGTCGCTTGGGGCCTCATTTCTTTGCATACCTTTTAAGGGTAGATACATAGCATTCCGGTGGAGGATCTTGTGCTGCATGCTCCCTTCGATGGCAGATAACGTCCTTGCAAGCCAGCTACACTGGGTGCTCCATGTTGTCTACTGTAGGGGGACCTGCAAAATGCGAAGCAATGATTAGGCCTTGAGGTAGGATAAAATTATTTGCATGGAAGGGATTATATAGTGGGCTATCAAGCACATGTGATGAGGAGGGGAGAGGTGAGGCATGCACTGTTTATTGTAGAGTGATGGCCCCCATGATGATTTTTGTTTTGCCTCCAGCCATTTGCAGATCTTAGCTTATGCTAAGTTGCATGGAGTGGTTGTCATGAAGTGGGCCAGGGCTCATCCCTAGAAGGATAGACCGAAAAAGGGGAAATGTGTACAGAAAGGGACAGTGCCCCATCTACACCATTAGAGATGTTGGTCAAGGCTTCCTATGGCGATAATGAGGGTTGCATGCCCTCCAATTGGAGGTGGGAATAGTCACACGGCTTCTAAATGTGTGGTGAGAGGAGAACCTGAGGAGCTTAGTCTGTCAAACCCAACTCTTCTCCCTGCGCTTGACTATCATTGCTTGTGTGTGTTGATATTATCTATACAAGGTCACAAAATTCATTGTTTATTTATGTACATGTTTACGAATCCATGTCACTTCACGATGATAAAAACCAATTGTAGAACTTAGGATTGTACTGGAGTGTGGCACACGTATCCAGTACTCGTGGCAGCCTTCTTAATAACATCACGTATTTTGCAACGTCAAGTATCATGGTACCTTGTCCGAGTCTACTTGCAACATGTAGTTCCTCCTCAGTGAGAACCTTATCAGCCAAAGAGTTCTCTTGGCTAGTTCCAGCTAAGTCCGTACCACAAATGGCAGTTACCACTCGAAAGGAAGTTGGTGCCACATAGGTTGGGTCTCTTTGAGACCGCCATTTGGCCAATCGCTGTTCTAAGACTGTCATGATTTGGGCTCCTAGTTCAGCCATTGCAACACGGTTTTCAAACCAACATTTCTCAAATTGACTTTGACCCTCCGATTGTCACTTTAGTTGCTCTATCTCTAAGAGATTTGGTTGGTAGAGCACATCATTGAATGTTACCGTTAAGCGTAGTTCGTCGGCTTCCTCGTTAGAGATGAGTCGCATGCTTTCATGCAGGAGCTTGTCATAGTGCTCGTCAAGATGTTCTTGCTCTTCCGAGGATAGGGGAAACGACAAGTATTCTTCAAGCTACTCCTTAGGGAATGCGCCCATGTCTGCCAGGACATAGAAACATGCAAATACTTTGAGCTTAGTATCCAACTCAGTTAAGCATTCTGTGATAATTCTATGTTCAATGAGGGCTCGCTTGGTCGCTATCTCATGCAAGGTTCTAGGGTTTCCCTAGGCTTTAGCATAGCTAGGGGCTCAGGCCTAGATGAGCAAGATTGGTCAACGCTAGGGTTGCTTATGCTCTCAAGGTTTCCATGTTTCCTCTGAGAATTTGTTATTGCATCATGGTTCTCCTTAGATGTGATTGGTATAAATTTGTCATCCTGTTGTGGCAGTGTTGTATCCACTCTTGATTGGTCAATGCGAGTTTTGTTGTCGGTGGATTGAATGTTACAAGCTACCGTTGATGGTAATGACTGCTTTGATTTTTCAGAGTACACAGATGTGTCTGAGGTTTCACCGCTATTAGGAGAGACATCAATGGGTTCATTAGTGGATGGTCTCGATGCTTTATTCCTTAGCTCTTCGGCACTCTTGGTTTCAATCTTCTTGGGGTCTATAGCCACTTGCAACTACCGTTGTTGTTTTCTTTCTTTTCTCTTCTTTTTCTTAGGCAATTGAGGTAATAGGCTACATATTATGAAGGATTGGGAGCTCATCAAAAGAAAGATACTTTGGAAAGCCCACGATTTGTGTATGTCAAGTCACCAATCTATGCCAAGACTCTAAGTGTAATGAGGAAAAGCTTTTATTAACAATCATGAAAGGTAATATCCCTAGGTACCTCAATCGATGCTTAAGCTTTCAAAGAGTCAAAGCAAAAAGGATTGAATTACCATGAAAGTTACAATCTCTTAACATTCCATAGGTGAAATGGAAGTTGTGATTCCATTCTAATTGTAGTGGATATGCTCTCACTACAATATCCTACATATTCCCAATGAAGAAAACTTTGAAGGCCTTAGATGTTGCCAAAATTTATGTGAAGAAAATCTTTTGACTTCACAATGTACCTAAGGGGATAGTGACTAACAAAGACATCCTTCTTACGTTCAAATCCTAAATAAGTTAGATATGCTGCTTCAACACATCTTACCATTCACAAACCATTGATTAGATTGAAAGGATGAACTAACTGATTGAAGGACATATTGTAACAAAGGACCTAAGAGGTGGATTGAACATCTACCCTTGGTGGAATTCACATGTAATGCCTCCTATCATGAGAGCATTGGAATGAACCCATTTCAAGCACTCTATGGACAAGATTTCCTATCTCCTATGAAACTTCCAAACCCCACATTCAAGGTGGAAATATCTAAGATAATTTTAAATGAGATGCAAGAATACATAAAAGTAATCCATCATGACATTGAAGCCACTCAAGATTGGTAAAAAGCCTATGCTGACTTTAAAGAGATCAAAGCTAACATTTAAGAAAAGAGATATGGTCTTCTTAAGGGATTGACTAAAGGAAGAGTACCATATAATTGGGAAAATTCAAGAGTTAATCTCAAGGTATTGCAATCCCTACAAGATTGTGAAATGCCTAGAAAGACATGTATACAAGATGCAACTCCCACAACATCTCAAAATTCATGATGCATTTTGTGCTAGTCTCCTCAAGGCATATGTCTCTAGCCCAAAGCATGTATTGGATGACAACCAAATTGTAATGCTTAAACAAGGCATCTTGGAGATGCAGCCTGAGAGGATTATTGATATAAAAGAAAAGATCCTTAGAAATAGGACTATCAAAGAACATCTTGTACAATGGAAAGACTTCCTTGAAGAGAATGCTACCTAGGTACATAAAGCCACTCTATACAAGGATGAGAATGGTTTCTTAGCAAGCTTTCTTAGGCAAGATTTTGAGCAATGGAATTAAAAAGGTGAGCTTTCACAACATTTTAACTAAAGATTCCCAATTCAATGGCACTCATATTGGTCCAAGGCTAGTAGACATCAACCAATTATAACTACTTGTAAATGGGAACCTTTCTAGTAAAAGCTATATTTGATATCCTTCTTCATAAAAGCTACATGGTAAATAAATAATAAATATAATATTAACTATGAGTGGCATGCTAACTATCACACTCTTGAAGTGTTTACAATGGAATGAGGTTGCTCAACAAATCAATGATTCAAAATATTCTTTTCATTTTTTTTTGGTTTATGTAAAATATTATTATTTAATGGCACATTGGTCTCACCCTTTGCTAAATTGAGAGCCAACTCTTGTAAGTACAAGAAGCAAACCTAAAACTAAAACCCTACCTATCTCGCTCTACCAATGTTGTTGATCAATGTATTACATGTAGATGAATACATATTCATCTTAAGCATTGAAAAAATTCAAAAAGAAATCATATCAACTTACCATAGCTAACTAGCTACAATACCTTATAATGGTACTTTCTATTTTTTCTTCTAAAACAAAACATACAAACCCATGTCAAACATAGTCTTCAATGGAATCAGTTGATCTTCCACCCAAAGATCTATATAAAATACGTATCAACGCTTATCAAGAAAAGCAAGAGTTTCTTCTTTGCACAATATCCTTCTTCTTTACATATCCTAGGTACCATTCACAATGATTTTATTTATATTTACATATCATATTATATTCTTTGAAAGGGTCTCTTAACATGACATGTGCTTTCACTAAAAAAAAACATAATTTGAAAAAGACCATTATATATAAGGCTACCAAGTCAATGCATTCCACATGAACTTGCAAGGCATGGAAAGAAACATAATCACTTTTGATGCCTAAGTAATGTTTGCCCAACTCCTTGCATAGATGACCTAGCTCCCCACATCTGGCAATTATTGTGTCTTCCTCCTTAGTAAATGTAGATACCATCCACTTGTATAGATAGTGGCATAGATACTGTCAAACTTGTTCCATAAAGTGCTAGACACTTTTTATTTAGACTTTTGTATATAGACATTATCTATAAAAGTGCAATATGCCTCTAACCCTCCTCATAGATGATGACCACCCACTTTGATGCACTCATATGGTAGAATTTTGTTTTACTCCTATAGCATGTTACACTTGAAGAGGACATGAATTACTTCCTTGCATATGTCCCTCATCATGATGGGTCAAGGTGTCCCTTCATTGAGAATATTGCAACCATCAAGGTCGAAAACTAAACATTGAGAAATGGTTCTATTGGACACATTACAAGTCAAACTCAATATAGAAGAACATGTTTCATACCCCTTCCTCATTTACATATAAAAGAACATACCCACACTCTAGCATTAAGGCTAGGGCTCTATATTGAGTGAACCCTACCTTCTTTGCATGCTTCATAACTATGGTAAGTGGTCTACAAGACTAGATGATATCAACCATCCCTCATTCACAATGTAAAGTTCACCAAAGATAGCAATATTTATCAATAGTAAAGTCGAGAACTGGTTCCATGCAAGGCACTATGTAAACTCCATCATCTCCACAAGACTAGTAGGAAAGTCTAACCACACAAGGTTGGCTGTTGTCACACGTAGCTCACCTCTATGAGTTAATGTGCAATCAATTTCTCCAAAGAATTCATTGACTCTACAATGAAAAATATTATGTACTACAACAAGCATGAGGATATCAGCTTTATAGATAAAAGACAACTATAAGATGACTATAACAATATGGGAATACTCACATGGTAGCCCACTCCAAAACTTTTGATATATCCTCAACAATCACCTTTGATATAGCTTCAAAGCCTCTTCTCTCTTGACATTGGTTATTACCTCTCTTATTGAGCAATCTCTTTGTGCATGGCTCTCAAACTGATGAATACAAGACCCCCCCCCCCCCCCCCCCCCCCCCCAATCCTCTTTCTACTTGTGGAGCCCTTCTCCATCTCTATCTACTTTGGCCTATTTAGGATTCTCATTTCACCATCACCTCTCTCTCCCTCTTTCTCTTCCTCATTTGTGTCCTCCTCTGGCTTCTATTGACCTACATAAAATCTATCATAGAATAGCACACATTGTTATTTAAGCAAGGAAAAAGCAATATCATAATGAAACAACCATTTCCATTGTTCATGTTACCGAAGGGTCTACTCTGAGGGGTTTCACACCAAGCCAAGTGAATAGTCCAACCACGATGGACACTCCATGTACTCCCACATGTTGGTTTCCCACTCCTTCCACAATTCCAAGTATCATTCCCATTGACACCTCTATCTTTACCCAAATCAATGTGGGCTATGCCATATCTCGAAGTCTATCCTATTGGCACCTCTATCTTTACCCAAATCAATATGTCAAGGATGTATATTGGGTAAAATGCAGTATTCTACCAGGATTTTCACCTATAAAAATTATCTATATAAGGTGCGTTCAAAGGATATTGAGAACAACCCTCTCTTTACATGCTATAAGGCCTTAAAATGATCCCTTTTACTTTACTTAACTTATTGATTTTTTTTCAAATTGTTATGAAAGAACCCCTTTTGTAAACATAATCCTGAAAATCTTACTAAATGTAATATCTTTTCTTTTGAGCTGACATGGTATTTTATATATTCTATAAGGTGGACCCCTCAAGAGTACACTTCATTTCCAAAAGATGCAAACTACAACTTGTACACAATGACGTTGATTGTCTAATGCAAATAGTATCTTTTGACAATTATCTACACTTTTTGACTTTCAATTATGATTACCCCAAGTATGCATAGGTGTATGGTTTGGAAGCTATCTAAAGTATTTTTGTGCTTCAAGGAGTTTGTTAGCATGGTTTGTTAGGATTTAAAGTGGGAACTCTCTGTTTTGATTCAAAGGAGAAGTATATGACTAAGGAATTTAATACAATAGATCTCTCATAGACATAGTATGATGCATTGTTGAGAGTCAAGATTTGCCATGCTTCTAGCTTGAGGTTATTTTATGTATAGTCAATCCCACTAATGCATTGCAATGGCAAAGAGCCATTTGTTTCTCACTTGCATGTTTTGATTTCTTAGCTTATGATTTATTGTGAGTATAACAATATAAGAAATTAGATGATAAGGCTATGAAATGCATTTTTGTTGGAATATAGTAATGTAAGATGCTACAAGTTATACATCCACAAAGTAAGTGTGTCTTAGTCTACTATGATGTTGTCTTTATGGAAGATGCTATTTATCATTCACTTTCATATATGAAAGAGAGACATATACACTAATAGAATATTTGTGACACTATTACCTCTTTTGAGCAGTGCACAATCACATGTAGTATCAAATGAGAAAAATTTTCAACATATAAGTTCCTCATGATACTATAAGTTTGAAACAAACTTATAGAGAAAACTCAAAGGGTAATGTTGGATCCTCTTCCAATTGCTTATCCTAATCCAAAGTATTGACTTGAGATTCCTAATGACTCAACATAGTCACTACATCATGTTAGCATCAAGTTAAGAAGACCACTATTACAAAATTAAATATAACTTGAAGCAGTAAGTGTCATACTTGGTTCAAGGAGAGTGAGGAATAAGGGGGAGTAAAATATCAACCTCTCTATATATAAGGCATAAATTCACACAAGTCCCCTAAAATAGTGCTATACTAAGGTCTAAGATATGGGCTCTAAGAAAGTCAGTGTCTAGCTCTAAATCCTATAATTATTGAGAAGCCACTCGACTAATCGAGTCTAGCTAGCCATAGGACAACTTCCATCAAGAAAGTCATCTCCCCACTTCCCATACACCCAAAATATCTTTAGTTTTCTAATTAGGATCCTAGTTTATTTAAATGAAATGTTTAAATCCATATTCTTGAATCAACCATTTTGTACACGCTCATTTCACACTGGCAAATCACATGCACAAAATAAAGTAAAAATAATCATTTTGAATTAGTCCATTATTCTAAACAAGGAAATAAAATGGCCATTTCCCAATCACAAAATCATCTCTCTACAAAATCGCCCTATATTGAGTCCTAGATCTAAATTACAACTACCATTATCAAGCTAAAAATTTTGTTGGATAGACCAATGTGCACTAGAATGAATGATACTAGCCCTTCACTAACTAATTTGTATGGGGATCTTTCAGAATGCATCAAGGATTTTAAGTGGTCCTAGACTTGTGAAAGCCTCCTTAGAGCCCCACTTGATTAATTACACCTTAAGGAGGGACCTTGTGTCTATGGACTTGGTCTTAGCATCCATGAAACTAGTTCCTAGTGGGGGAACTCAACAATGTGCTTAGGAATATCAACACCTTCTTCTCATACACTTTGTACATACTCGATCCATTAGTAGCTATATAAATAAGGCAAAGAGTATTCATTTAAAAGCATTAATTTTGTAATTAGTGCTTTTTAGATAATACTCTCCTTATTTACATCTACTGAATCAAAGCAACAAAGCAAAAAATAATTTCTTGGAAACTATAAAAGTATACTACTTCCTCTTAAGATTCCATGATTATGTTTCTTCCAAGTATTTTGATTACATACTCTTAGAATAGAGAGTAGTTTCAATCCACTATTTTTAAGACAAAGGGATCTTCTTTCAAGTTTTGTTTTGATTCTAACGCTTTTAATATGCCAATATTTAGCAAAAAATAGCTTAAGTAGGATCACTTGGTAAACTACAAGTGGGAATGCAAGAGGGATTGCACTCCTCTCATTGCCATCACATTTGCTTGCTCTACTCCTATCTCCTTGTTGCTGGCACTAGCTTTGTACAACTACACTCCTTCTTTTCAGAGCCATTGTATTGTAATGATCTTGATTGGTTCTTGAACTAAAGTGGATGATAGTGAGCTTGGTTACAAGAAGGTGAAAAATAAAGTTGGTACGGATGAGAGGCCGTAGGATTCTTAGATTCAATGATGTTAGGTTGATTCTAGGGTAGGAGTTCAAGGTGTAGAAAGTCAGGCAACAAGAGTATTTCCATTTGTTAGATAGCTATATCCAAGAAAGGGGAGATCCATGAAGGTCGATGATGATCATAAGTCCTCTCTCTCCTTTAGTTCGAATCAAGGCATCCTCTCCCCCTCATACTATATATGCGATACTCTCCTCCACTTTCTATACTAGTTTATAGAGGGGAGGAGGGTTTTTTTTAGTGTTTGGAACTTACATAATTGATGATGATAAAGGGGGAGTTCTATTTCGAGACATGGAAGTGATAATTATGGCAACACCTTCTTTGGCACTACCAACTTTTTCATATTGCCAAAAGAATTTAACTTTTTCTTCTTTTTCAAAAACAGAGCCTATCCCCACTCATAGTGGCTTACAACCAAGGCGATGGTGGCCAAAGTAATGACCAAGGCAGAATAAACCTTGGCATACTTAGGAAAGAGGCTATGAAAGCTTCATATTGGAATTTTCTTGAAGAAAAAACTTTCTAGAAAGTCACTTATTTTGATACTCTTGTCACCCAAATGTGCTTAACTACAAGGTTACTAACCATCAGACTAAGCCTTGTCATTGTTTTATACCAAAAATAAAGTTTCATAAGCTTGTTTTGGAGGAGACAAAAACCTTTTCAAGTGCTTTCCACCTATAGATTGAAATATGACACTTCATTTTAATAATGATTTTAAAATTCCTTATTTAGATATGATAGAGCTAGTGGCAAGAATATAGGAGTATTTTATTGCATAAAATTTGGGTGTATAATATTGTCTCCCCCTTTAAGGAATCGAGATATCCTTGTCTTGAGAGAAACTACGGGTGATCTTTGTGGGGGTTATCTTTTTATTGAGCTTGTTTGGGGGAGCCTTTTCAGATTGATCGAATTTTTAGTGAGCTTCATTACCCTTAATATAGCAAGCTTTTACACAAGAGTAGTTACATGAGACAACTTTCACTAGAAGTTAGTTTATAAAATTGCAATTTGGTTGTATAAAAATTGGAACTGGTGCATCATAAAATTCTAATATGGCAACCCAAGTATCTCTTGAGGAAAAAGAAATAGGATTTTGAAATGTTAGCCTAGGATGTTAGCAATCTAGGTTGATGAAGAATGGTCAATACATTCCCATTAAAATCTTGGGTTGGTGCATGAGCATATCTTATTTTTCATGAACTCCCAAAATCCTCATGAATACAAATTATAGATGCTTATAAGCTAGGTAAGGCTCTCTCTTTTCTAAAAATCAAGGCATGTAAAATAAGGCTCAAGTTTTATATGCAACTCATATAACCCATCATTATCTATGGCTACATGGAAATAACATATTTGAGATCCTTAATGGTGACTTCATTCACAAGGATTGCAATCATATTTTTTAAACTTTTGGCCCTTTTGGCACTCTCTTGTGAAATCCCATGCCTCCACTCTCTAGACCTTGATGACATTGGGAATGAAGGAGTTGACGGGCTTGTGATTGTTACAGGCACATGGCACTTGCCTTAGTAGCCACATGGCCTTACTCTCCTTGTGATTGTTTTTAATCTAAAATATGCACTCACCAAATTGCATATCTCATTGTGCATGATATTTATGCATGCATCTACCTTCTAGACTAGAGGGATTCCTAGGATGCATACTATATTTTGGATATATGTTTAACATCATCTAGAAAAAGCCATGTCATATGTGCCTATCTCACACATGGTTTTTGTCATTATTGTACTTGCACATTGCAGTACATTTCAACCAAGGGTGAGGCTAGAACACTTGCATCATATGACATTTCATAAGAAATGTTCTTACCTTGGCACGTAGACATGCCAAGCCATTGTAACCTAGCCATTTACTCGGTGGGTATGATCAAACTATACCCATGCATTGCAAAGTTTCCATTTCCCAACCTTGTCATGTAATTCACTAGGTCTACACCTGAAGTAAGGCCTTTTGTAGACATCTTGGAAACAAAGAATTTCTCTCCAAGTGGACCCTAGCCAAGGAAGTGGCTTTAGTGGTGTGGAAGAAGGTGTGCATTGATCTCTTCTTCTATAACATACCCTCCCCTACCCAAGCTAGGGGAGAGGATGTTTCGTAGCCTCTTGAATGCCTACACTTGCAATAATCAACAAGGGATGGACAGTTGGTAGAAGGGGTTTGATGGTTGAAAGCTATACTAAAGAGTGAGAAATATGCCCACAAGGATGGGGCTAAATGGTGGGTAGCAAGTCTATTCATATGTACAAAGGGATCCTCCCAAGTTAGGGTTTTGCTTATGAGACATAGAAACTCTCTAAAGCCACTCCCCCTTTAATGAGATTTATGATAATTTACATATTTTGGGGGTTTTTAATAGGTTAATCAATTTGTAATAGACTTTTAGCTCAACACCCCCTCGCATGCTCAAAATTGGAACCAAGAAGAGATTAGGAAAATATCAAGCCCATTTTTACCCCAAGGCATCCCACCCCAAGCAGGTAGTGTGTTAGACAAAGGCCACATGCCAACTAAGGAAGCCCAAGTGATCACCCCAAAGAGGCCAAGGCATCTGACAAAGAGGGCTCCTTGACTACATAGTGGTTTCCTAGGACATGCAAAGGCGGATGAAACTTTATTGACCTTCTTTTATGGTAGAGAAGATATGCCTATAAAATAACTATGCACCCATGGAAGAGTAAAAAAGAATGGTAAGATCCAACACATCTTAAAAAAAAAGGCTATCCCAACCACTCGAGGGAGGTGATGATGAGGGAAAGGGTGTTGAAGTATGGTGAGATGGTGAAGAGCCACCGATGGAGATAGCTCATGATCCACCCAAGTGTGCTCCGCAGAATGAGATGCATAGAATACTATGCTACATGATGAGAATGCACATGCAACTAGGGCCACTTGGATAGTGTCCCTTGTGTGAAAATTGTTCACTTGTCTAAACACCCTAGTACAAAGATGTTGATGATCATGCAATGCCAAGGGGAGATACAATTTTTTCATTAGAGGATAGAATCTTTTCCTACTATATTTTAATCAATATTTCTGATTGGACAAGCCTTAGCTATTAAAAATAAGGTATATGTTTGGAATGGATTAGTAGTAGAAATGTTTCTTGCTTTGTTTCTTTGGTTCCATAGATGCAATTAATAAAATCTTTGTTTGGAAAATATTGTATTTCTTATATTGGCCTGTTCATTTTATGATTGTGGATATTAAGTAATAGGAAAGGTATTGATGGATTGTGAGTGGGTGCAGCTATCCCCGAGCACACCACGCTAAGTTCCACAACCAAGAATTGGTTGTGTGCTTAGACTAGGCATTCTTTCATTTATTTATAGTATTGATTCATGCACTTCAAAGTTCTCTTTCTTCTCTATTTGTGTTTGTGTTTTTTGGTTTTGGGTTTTTCATTTAGGGTTTGCATTTATTGTATCATTTTTTGAGTTATTGTGTTTTATCTCTATTCATACATTCTATGTTTTCTCGATTCTTGATCATTATTGGTGCACATCATGCTAAGTTACATGTTATGATACATTGTTTTATTATGTCACGATTCTTACCACAATATTCTTATGTATTGGTGAATGGTAACTTGTACATTAGGAGATATTGTTCCATAAATTTGGGGGTGTCCATATGTCACTTGCTTCCTTATGGGTTGGCAAGTTGTTCAATATGTTTAATGATCTAGGTAATAATTGATGTGTATTTATCTAGGATTGTTGGCCTTACAAATCTTGAAAATATATTTTTTGCATTAATGATGCATCTTTGTAGTGAAAAATCATTTGAGTACATATGTCTAATTGGTCAAGAATCATGTCCAGATGGTTTTGTAATAACAATCAAGAATTATGTTTTTTAGATTCATTCAAATGAATAGTGGAAAAGACTTAATTGTTCACTAACAAGGCATCTTTATAGTGCAAAATCATTTCATTAAAAGATGTCTAATGGGGATTATTAATCCCATATTAATACTTGGTATCTATGTGAAATGGTATCTAATAATGATTGAGAATCATGTTTTTAATATTGATTCAAATGGATTTTGCAACATACAAATTGATTTGTAGTTATCTAGGTTTGTTGGCCTTACGAATGTTGCAAAGCTTAGTGTTACATTAATAGTGCATTTTTGTAGTGAAGTCATTTATGTATTATTATCAATACTAGTGAGTTTGTGCATCTTTATGCACCATTATGTGGCATATCAATGCATAATTATGTGGGTTGTAAAATGATATGCCTAAGAAAATGCTAACTATAATTAATATTTAGGTGTTGGTGCACTCTTCTTCAAGCATTGGCATAGCATGTTAGTGTTATGGTTTGCATTTTGCAATTACTCAAATACACATTTGGATACAATCTCAATGCTAGCAAGCCCATATAATTGTATAGCAAGGTCACCCAAATCTTCCAAATTTTATTCTTTTTCAAGTAATTCTACCTTCCTATTAGAAGGAAAGAAATGAGACAATTTCAATAGTATGTCAACATTCACGAAGTTGATAGCATAGTATTTCATGGTCTTGGGTACCCATAGATATACTCTTCCACTTACATTGTGGGATATCCAAGTATTTAATCAATCACTTAGTTTTAGGCTCTCTCATTTTAAGGATTTGGGCACCACAATGTTTCCTCTTAATATTATGGACAAGCTAGGTAGACTGCTAGCAAAACCCAAAGAATACTCTTCCACTTACTTTGTGGGCATTTTCTAAAGATGACGAATTATCCGGGCTAAAATCCCATGACTCGCATAAGATATGTCAGGTTTGTACTACTAATGGATTACTCATTTGCAATATCTTCTGCTTTTTGACTATGAGTACTTTGAGTCTTGTCATCATTGTTTATATGGTAGGCAGACATGTAATACACATAAAAAGTCTGGTATGATATGCATGGGTAAGCCATCAGCTATTGCTCATTCAGATGTATGTGGTCCCATATTTTTCAAGTCATTAGGTGACACAAAGTATTTCATTACTTTCACTGATGACTATACGCATAAGGCCTAGGCATATCCTATTAAGTAGAAATCATAAGTCTTAGCTATATTTTAACGTTGGCTTGCTTTGGTTGAGAAACATTCTGGGTCTAGGCCAAAATACCGAAGGTTAGATAATGGGGGTGAGTATGTATCTAAAGCCTTTGAGTAATTTTGTGTGATGAAAGGGGTATTAAGCATCAATTGACTTCCCCATACACCCCACCCTAGAATGGTATGGCTAAGCACATGAAGTGGACAATTCAGGAGTAATTTCATTGTGTTCTTAGCCAGGCAGATTTACCATAGATAACAACCTACACAGTTTGAGTTCTCTATGAATTATGTTATGGTGATAAATGCTAGTGAGTCTCTTACTAATGATAAGACCATATGCATATATGATAGTCACTCTTAGTGTGAGGTGTCTGCTAGCCTCTATCCAAGGCACACCTTTTAGTAGTCCATCATTAGGTTTTCCAAAATGATGCCGCTCGACGCTCCCTTGGAGTATTATGGGTTTGTCACTTAGGCCCTACTAAGTCTATATCGCAAGAAAAGAGTTTCGCCCAAACCCACTAGGATCAATCTGAATTTCGGGGTTCCTAAAATCAAACAGGTCTCCTAACAGCCTGCTAGCGTTAGTAATTTCAAGTTTCCACTTCCTACAGGATTACTCGAATTGAAGTGAAGTTGCCATTACACTTGGTTCAAAGAGAATGGGAGACAGAGGGTAGTGCGGTACGCCAACCATCCTATCCATAAGGCAAAATCCCATTCCGTCCCCCTAAAACAATGCAAGTCGGTTCTACCTAACAACTAGTTGGTCAATTTATCATCTTCCTATTTCTATCACGAATTTAGAAAAGCTCCCAGCTAACCAGGACCACCCTACTATTGGATGGGGACATGTCAAGGGTCACACCCACTCGCTTACTTTGATGACGGTATCATCTTTAGTTTTTTAATTACCTACAACCCATTTATTGAAACATATACAACTAGCTTCCTTAATTAGTCTGTTAAATCACATGTTTCTTTACGTAATTTATTTTATGCACATGCATACAATTCAAACAACCCTTGAATGAAAAGTAAATTCCCTTATTATATTGGAATTTTATTACAATTTTCATCTTTTCCATAATGTGGAAGATATAAGAATTCCATGAGCATATTCTGTCCGCCAAGATTCCTCCCTTTCTAATTGCTATTAGGATTTCAGGATTCCATCCTAGGTCACGAAGGGGCTAGGAGTAATGTGAAATTTATGGCTGGAGCTCCCCTAGCATCCACATTTCCTATTGCTTGAGACTATCCCTATGAACATACCTTTTCGCCACTAGGGAGCCGATCTAAGCCTCTCGAAGTGACAATCATGACCCCCTTGGAGTAGGTATCGTAGCTAGCTTGGGGGTAGCCTAGCATGATCTTTCATTTTATCATGTTTGTCAATGTTTTTAATCAGAGATCTAGATTCTAGCAAACACAAACAATCCTTTTAAACAATGACAATCACACCATCGTGCAATTCACAGCTTCACATAGCCAAGGTAGATCCTTAACCCAAGGGAACCTTACATTCTAACGAGGATTCTTATTCCTACAAAAAATTATTGAGTACAAATCTTTCAATGTTGTTAAGCAAGACACGAATTTACCATTTAGGGCTAACTTACCCAACATAAGTAAATTTTCTTTAGTTGGTACTTAGAAAAATATTGCGACAATAATTTAACGAGATGATTTGAAGATTCTTTAAATAGACTTTCACTTTTTAAGCATTAATCAACTCCTAACCATTATCATGTGTGGTAATAAATATATCAAGTTATTTTACTATTATCGAGTGCGCATAATCTCATTTACTCATTTTGGCAATAACCTCATGCAACTATTTCCACATGATTCTATGAATTATAATCTTGATTAATCTATCTACAAATCATAGGTAGTAGTTAACCATTTCTGCATGTATTAATACACTCTCTAGATTAAATTGACATCTCGTGTAAGTGTAATACAAAAGCTAACATTTAATGTACTTAATTTTGAAAAAAACCTTATTATTTTATGTGGCGATATGAAAATAATAGCCTATTTTTGAGTTGTGAACCACCTGATTTGGCACAACCTCATTGGAAATTTCGTCTTTGCTTGCGGTTGCATTCGCCACACTCAATATTCCATTGGTAGTGGCAATTTTGGCAACCTCGGGCATTCCCGTATCTCTGACAATACCCATTCTTTAACCAATTTCAATGGATTTCATGGTATTTTTGCCTCATTTTCTTTGGAGCCATCATTCTCGTGAGCAAGTTTGAGAGATAGGGAAGGTGGAATGAATTTGGGATGGGAGATCATGAAAGCAGCTTGCCGAGTTGAAGACTGAGACAGGGGAAGGTTGAGCTGATTTTCTATTAGTACATCAACCCACAATCTCTTTGTTTAGAAGATATAGTGGCAAGGGCTTCAAATTCTTTAATGCAAAAAAAAGGATTGGAGAAATCGCACGCATTACGATCGCAGTTTACATGTAGCAAACAACACTCCAAACGAGGAGTGATCTGGAATATTTTTTACCATGTGTCTTGTACTTTTACCTCCCTTTCAGAGCTAACGAAACCATGAAATTTTCCATTTGAGCATTAGATTGTAAGTACGTAATTGCATACTTCCAAGGCCATCTGTGATTAGAACTATTAGATAGAGAGTGAATAACAATGTAATGGAGATTCTGGGTAAGCCTTTCCATATCAAGGCTGACTTCAAGGGAAAAAAAAATGAAGTTATATTCAATGAATTTAACAACATTTTTCTTGACATACCCACCCTACAATGCTTCATGATTAGATTCTATGACTTGTCACTAGAAGAGGCACAAGGAGTGGCTAGATTTGTGGTTTAACTTGATGAAAATGAGATTCTAAATGTATAAAACTAGAGAGGGTCTCTATTACCTTGATGAATAGAGTGTCAAGATTTTGGGAGAGAAGGAAGGAGTCTCACTTGTAGCTTTCTTGCTTGCACAATGGGGGAATACACACAGAGGTGGAGGCTGAAAACAATTTTCCTCTTCTTAGTTGTGTAAGCCAAAAGAACTCACATACAAAGAAATAAAAGAACCCTATATATCGGTCTCAAACCAAACTCAACTAACTAAGGTGTCATACTAACTGAGCCACGAACTAGAGTAGATAAGGATATCTATCATATAGCTATTATTCATGGGCGGTGTACCAACCGCGTCTGCAACTGACAAGTCGGTGACATAAATACACAACGGTCACCCTGGCATATCACGAGTGGAGCTCGATATCTCAACACTCCCCCTCGAGGTCAATCCCAATTCCTGCACACCAAGCAGGTCTCTGAACTTGCGCAGCTTCTCTGCACCCAATGCCTTCGTGAATATGTCAGCTACCTGATCCTCTGTGTTGACATAAACTAGATCAATAAGACCTAGTAAAACCCTCTCTCGCACATAGTGATAATGCACCTCAATGTGCTTTGTTCTAGCATGATAGGCTAGGTTATTTGCCAAGTGTATACTACTCATGTTGTCACAATAAATGACAATTGGCCCATCTGTAGACTGATGCATATCATGAAGTAGCTTATGCAACCAAGCTACCTCACATGCAGCCATTGCTGCACCCTTGTACTTAGCCTCTGTGCTGGACAAGGCAACTGTAGGCTGTTTCTTGCTGCTCCAAGTGACTGCAGCACTCCCAAAAGAGAACACATATCCACTGGTAGATCGTCTATCAGAAATATTACCAGTCCAATCAGCATCAGTGTATCCATGCAACTGTATCTGAACCCCAGTCTCATAAAATAGTCCATACTGCAATGTGGACTTCACATACCTGAGTATGTGTCTAGCCGCATCCAAATGTGGTTTCCTTGGAGCCTGCATAAACTGACTTACTAATCCAACAACATAGCTCAAATCTGGCCTGGTGATAGTCATATAAATCAAACTTCCTACTATGCGTCTATACATAGTAGGGTCTTCTAGAAGCTCACCTGCATCTGTGCTGCTCAGCTTCACATTCTGCTCCAAAGGAACTGAAATAGGCTTACAGCCTGTCATCCCATATTTGGATAGCATGTCCAATCCATACTGCCTCTGCAAGAGCTGTATCCCACTTGGTGATCTGATCACCTCAATGCCCAAGAAATAACGCAGCTCTCCCAAATCCTTTATCTCAAACTTCTGCTTCAATAGCATTTTCACATGAAGGATATCTTCATCACTGTTACCTGTCATAATCAAATCATCAACATAAATGACAAGTAGCATGATACCTTTCTCTGTTTTTCTCACATAAAGTGAGAAATCTACCTTGGAAATCTGAAAGCCAATAGTGACAAGATACTGTCCTATCTTGTCAGACCATGCTCTAGGTGCTTGCTTCAAGCCATACAAGTCTTTCTTCAACCTGCAAACAAACTCAGGATGAACAGCATACACATAACCTGGTGGCTGCTCCATATAGACCTCTTCTTGCAAATCACCATGCAAGAAGGCATTCTTTACATCCATCTGATGTAAAGACCATCCCTTTGATGCAGCCATAGCAATGACTGCTCTTACAGTTGCCATCCTTGCAACCGGACTGAATGTTTCTTCATAGTCAATGCCATATGTTTGTGCATACCCCTTGACTACTAATCTTGCCTTATATCTGTTCACAGAACCATCTGCATTGTGCTTTACCTTATAAACCCACTTATAGCCAATTGCATTTTTACCTTTAGGCAAAGGTACCAATTCCCATGTAGCATTTGCTTCCAAGGCATCCATTTCTTCATCCATGGCTTTCTCCCATTTTTCTTTTCCCATGGCGTGCTCAAAAGAAGTGGGTTCTGGTTCCTGTATCACTTTGACCATATATGCATAGTGAATGGCTGTAAATCCATCATATTTCAGCCTATCCACAGGGTACCTAGCTCTCGTAGACCTGCGCAAAGTAGGTTCACTCCTAGGTGCTCTCAAAACATCCCTGGTCTTCCTTACTCCAGGTGTAACAATAGAAGGAATACCCAACTCATCATCAATGCTCTGTTCTGAGCCACTGGATTCACCATCCACATAAGAGTGACCTGCATTCACATCAAACATGGGCTGATCAACCTTCTCTTTTCCTTTTCGTGATACCTGCATACCACTATCTGCATTACTTTGAGAATATTCTCCTGATCTCAATCTGCCTGTCCATGGCGAAGAATGTGAACCACTGCTAGAGGACGCTCCAGGTCCACTAATATTTTGTGAATGCTGCTGTGAATTTTGTGCAGCATTACCATTTTGTGCATCTACATCATCAATCACATTTACTGGTTTATACCAGCTACTCATCTCATCAAAAACAACATCTTTGCTCACTGTAAACTTACGAGTAGAAGGGTTATAGCATCTATACCCTTTTTGCTGCAGAGAGTAACCAATAAAGATGCACTTCTCAGCTTTTGGATCCAACTCGGATCTCAACTCATCTGGCACATGTACATAGGCAATGCAACCAAAAATTTTCAAATGAGAAATATCTGGTTTCCTACCAGTATACCTCTCCTCTGGAGTCATTCCATGTATTGCTGCAGTGGGAGTCCTATTCATTATGTAGACTGTTGTAGCAACTGCTTCAGCCCAATAAAAATCTGGCAAGTCTTTTTCATTGAGCATGGTACGAGATACCTCTCCAATATGCCTGTTTTTCCTTTCTGCAATTCCATTTTGTTGTGGGGTATGACTGCATGAATATTGCTGCTTTATGCCATGCTCCTGCAGGAACCTTGCAAACTCATTTGAGAGGTACTCTCCCCCTCCATCTGACCTTAGGCATTTTATTTGCAGACCTGTTTCTTTTTCAACCATAGCTTTAAGAGTTTTGAAATGCCCAAAAAATTCACTTTTCTTTTTCATAAAATACACCAAAACTTTTCTGCTATAGTCATCAATAAAAGTGACAAAATAATGATAGCCTCCAAGAGATGCATCTTTAGTAGTCCACACATCAGAGTGGATTAATTCCAATGGCTTCTCACTCTCTTGAACATGTCTAGGAAATGTTTTCCTTGTTTGTTTTTCAAACTGACAGGCTTCACAAACCTTATGCATTTCTGAAACCTTGAATTTGGGCAATCCTGCAACAATATTTTGGGCCTGCATTGATTTAAGTCGCTGTACATTAACATGACCAATGCGTTTATGCCAGATATCAATATCTGCAACTACACCGGTCCCATGTGCAAACATTGCTGCACTCAATTCAGACATGTCTGCATCCAATGTAAACATTCTGCCCTTCTTCTTTCCTTTTGCTATCAAGTGACCTTTATTTTTCATATCCTCAACAAAGCATCCATGAGGATTAAATCTGACCTGCAAGCCCTGCTCAACCAGAAACCAGATTCTTGGTGATATTCGGGACATGAAATACATCGGACATGTATTTCTTTTTCCCATCTTGCATAGACAAATGAATTTTTCCAATCTGCATAATAGGATGTGCAGTATCATCACCAGTCTCCAACAATCGTGGTTTTTCCATTTTCCTTGCATCCTCCATCCATTCTGCATGACCTGTCATGTGGTTTGACGCACCTGAGTCAACATACCATACATCGTTGCTTTCTTCTGCACTTGTCACAGAATTATTCATGTGCTACACCATAAACAAATGCTCATTTCTGTCATCACCCTGTCTACTAGAAGATGCATAATTCCCTTGTTGCAATTTTCCATTCATGATGCCATTCTGCTTTCTATAGCAGTCTTTAGCCATATGACCCATTTTACCACAATAGTAGCATTCAACATTAGTGTTTGCATTTTGGCCTCTTTGCCATCCACCACGACCTCTTTGGCTTCCCCTGCCTCTAGAGTTACTACGTCCTCCTCCATAGGACTGGTTTTCTTGAGTTTGCTGCACATTCTGATTTCTACCACGGCCTCCAAATCGGCCTCCTCTACCTCTGCCTCTACCTCTTCCAGCATTTGAGTAGAAGACAGCTTCTTTTGAAGTTCCTCCTGAAGAAGATGCACCACCATTTCTCTGCTCCTCGGAAATTAGAAGAGCAATCAACTCCTCAAAATCAGAAAATCTTTCACGGACGAAAATGGATGTTCGGAACCGTGCATAATCCTTTCCTAGACCATTCAAGGTCACAAAAACTAAATCATCATCTTCCACTGGCGACCCAATGGAAGCAAGTGCATCTGCAATCTTTTTCACCTTCATGTGGTAGTCATTGATGCTCATATTTTCTCTTTGCACATTATGCAACTCTTGCTTGAGCTGCATTTTCCTGGCTTGCGTATTTGTGCTATACATTTTTGACAAAGTATCCCATGCCTCCTTTGGCGTACTTGCATCCTGAATATGCACAATCATAGAGTCTGAAATGCTGATAGACAGCCAATACATAACTTTCCTGGCTCTCTCATGCCATGCTTTAAATGCCTGCATTTGCTGTTGATTGGGAACATCAGGAAGAACTGGTTCTTCTTCATTTCCTGCAACAAATTCCCAATATCCTTTTTCCTTAAGGAAATTCGTCATTCTAAACTTCCATGCTTGGAAGTTGTTATTGTCAAGCTTTTCAGTGACAATGTGTGAAAGAGAATCAGACGCCATTACAGAACACTGCAAAAAATTTTGTCACTGCAAAAAACACAGCTTCACCCTCACAAGGGAAAATCTACAAAACTAGCGAAAGTGGTATTTGACCACACAGTCACTTCCTAGTGACGATTTTGCTTAAACAGAAACCAAGGATGATTTTGTAACTCCCAATGTCTCTGCACACAAGCATACGATGCAATTTCTATGGTAACTGTTCACCGACCTGTAGAACAGTGGTTGCACAGCATAAAACAGGGCCTTTTCTTAAGTGCATGCATAAAACTTCCGCCTCCAAAACAAGCCCCGAAATGGCCTCAAATAAAAAAAACAAGGTCGCCAAGGGCTAAAGCCCTTGCTCGTAGCACATACTACCCTCTTGCTTCACCGCGAAGGGCGTCTCAACCTGAGACAATGCACTCCTGCACTTTTCGACTGTACTACCTGTAGAGATCTGCTCCCAAAACAGAAAATGAAAGCAACACTACTCCTCTTACCAGAACACCGCGAGCTTGGATTGCTTTCTTGAGCTCCTTACCACGAACAAGGCTCTGATACCATGTCAAGATTTTGGGAGAGAAGGAAGGAGTCTCACTTGTAGCTTTCTTGCTTGCACAATGGGGGAATACACACAGAGGTGGAGGCTGAAAACAGTTTTCCTCTTCTTAGTTGTGTAAGCCAAAAGAACTCACATACAAAAAAATAAAAGAACCCTATATATCGGTCTCAAACCAAACTCAACTAACTAAGGTGGCATACTAACTGAGCCACGAACTAGAGTAGATAAGGATAGCTATCATGTAGCTATTATTCATGGGCGGTGTACCAACCGCGTCTACAACTGACAAGTCGGTGACATAAATACACAACGGTCACCCTGGCATATCACGAGTGGAGCTTGATATCTCAACATAGAGCACTTTCATCTGATCATCACAATCACTCAATGTCATTCCGTGTTCAATTGGAACACAACATCTGGTGATTAGGAGCATTCGAAGTAGATACAGAGGATTTTGATATATTGTATTGGGTTTTTCATTGAATACCAATGCCTAATGTTATTAAGAGAAAACAAGTAGGAGAAGAGCTATTTGTTGAAGGATTTGGGAACTATAAGATTGATTGGCACATAGTTGGTGACTTAAAGACACTTAAATGTATATACAATGTATCAAATGGAGCCAACTCTAGATATCCTTGTCTATATTGCATGTCCCCAACCATAGAGTTGAACTCAAGCAATTGGAATAGGGCACCCTCTAGGCACAACAAGCATCCACAGTCTAAGTCAGTCCTAGATATTCCTTTAGTGAATGCCCATATCTGTACACTTCATGCGCTTTGTAGGATAATAAAAAAGCTTGTTTATCTTTATATAGGATTTTCATGGAAGCTGAAGCCATTATCAGCTAGAACAGATGCTATAACAAAGATTGAAAAAGTCTTATTGGTTTGCATGGTGGTAATGTTATTATTGAACCAGACCTTCAAAAGTCTAAGGATGATAATTGTGTCCCCAAAAAGTCATCTATTAGTGGAGTGAAGGCTAGAAGGTTCCTAGACTTTCATGGGAGACTTGGTAAGATAAAAGGAATAGAAAAGCCAATGTTTGGGAAGCACTAGATAAAGAATTATATTATTATGATAAAATAGAGTGGAATGATGATGATCTCAAAGACTTAAAAAACCAATTGAACCTTTAAAAAAAAGTAATAACAAAATCTTAGGATAATCAACACTTTACTCATTATATGGTAAGAATTTTACATATGTATGTCTCTTTATTGTTTGACTCATATAGGGTTTTCTAATGGAATTTTTTATTTGTTAACTATGTAGCATATTTTATACAACCATGCTCCATATTTTATCAAGAAATATGAATCTCTATCCTTTTGGTTAATCCAAGATATGGAAAAATCACATTATCAAGCAAGAATAAAATACTTTAGACACACGAGACATGGAGGTGGAAGACACAAAGAAAACAATTTATTAGAGGTCTTTTAATGGTTCTACAGAAAAATTTAGCACAAATTCAAGCTCAAAGACACAATCACATCATGTAATACATCATCTTTTGCAAGTAATATATCCACTGTTACCCAAATAAAAAAAGAGGGATATTTAAACTCTTGTGCAAAGAAAAGATCTTCTGAATGGTTACAAAATAGACAAAGAGATGGAAAAATATGGGTTTCAAGAAACCCTTAACATCTTTTAGTTTGACTCTGTTACAAAAGAGTATTTAGTTTCAGGGAATTCACTAGGTCCTCTAAAGGAATCTTTTGTTTCATCCCATTCGATGAGACCTCTACATTTTAGGAACTCTTGTTTCCTATAGCTTGGAAGGAGCTTCAAATTCTTGGCATCTCCTACATGGGAGAGCAAATAAGAGGTAAGAACTCCAAATTATCCTGCCCTAGATCCATTCTATCCAAGCATGAAACCAAAAACTCTTCCAGCTTTTTCCTTCTCCACCAAAATTATGTCTTAATCTCTATTGAAAGCTTGGGATCCAATCACCTTGGAGATAGCTTTCAAAGCCATTATTGGTAAGTTTGGAGAGCTTGAAAACATGCTATGATAAATTGCAACTATTTGATTATTTAAGCTTCCAATATAATGACCAAGGCCTTGTTGACTTTTGCCAAGCTTCAATGGCCGTGAGTAGCCCTCGGCTCTTCAAAGAAAGTTGTTTGCATCTTCAATTTCTATATACACAATGAACCACAATAGTACACGATGTCAATAGATAAATATCTAATAATATTCGTCTATAATGCATAACATACTCTAATATAAATCACAATGGATATATTAGAATTATCTTTCATACCTTAGGGTTTTCATATTCTTCAAGAAGACTATCATCATATAGATTTATTGAACTTTTTGGTTTCTTCTCTAATGGAGACTTAAGTTTCTCTTCATAGCCTATGTTATCAATACCAAGTCTCTATTGAATTTATAAGTACTCTTCCTCTATAGGTATCCCCCCTTTTCATATTCCATGATATGATTAATACAAGAATGCAAGGCTACATAGCTGTCTTGAAAAATCTCTTAACATCAAGAGTTGCTAGCAATTCCTCTTCATAACCTATAAAATTCTTATCATTTTGACCCCATGTAGCAACGATTGCCAAGTAGTAATCTTCTCTAAAATAAAAAATGTGTTGAATATCATTTAGCTATATATATCTCTTTTTGTTGATGAGATAACTAGAAAATATTGGGACACATTCAAGATGACTTGTTTCAATCTTTGCACCCAACTCTATCTCCTTTTCTTTCACTTTTGTAACGTTCTCACTCTTAAACGAAGCAATATAAAATCCCTACAGTAATTGGTTCTCAATATCCTCTTGAAACATTTCACCTTGCTTGTCTTTGCATGCAATATCCTCCATCTTCTTCTCTTGTATTGTATCTAAAGAACAATAATCCATATATTGAAGATATACAAGAAATCCAACATCCTTCTATACAAGAAGACATTGATACTGATTCTAATGAAAATGACAATCTGCTTTCCACTTCTTGAATTCTTTATCAATAAGGCTAAACCTTGTTTGAAAATTTGTTCTAGCAGCATTAGAAGCTTCCATTACATCACTATAATGGACAAATCCCTCAATCTCTAGGCCTTTCACATGTTTATAATAAAACTCCCTAAAATCCTTCAGTTTATCTTCAAGATCCTTCAAAAGCTCTTGCAAATCAAAGAGAACATTAAGCATATCTTTGATGTAAATAAATCTAGATGAATTTCCAGTTGCATAAAGAAAATCAAACAGCTTTTCATCACAGATATCCTCTAGATCCTCCTCCTCTATTCCCTCTAAAGACAACTTCCTTTTAGTCATCCTAATTACTCACAAAACCAAATCTAGAAAACAAAAAATTAAAATTAGGGGCATAATATAAAAATCCACATTTTCTCATATCAAGTAGACTAAAGAAAGATTACTAAAAAATTTAGTCAAAACCTATAAGATACTTCTTTTGTATTTTGACAAATTTAACGTGTTTGTTATGTAAGATATATAGAAAAATAAGAAAAATGAAATGAATTTACACTTTATGTAGCAGAGAAAGCATGAAATTCCAAGTCTCATTAATCAAAGTTTGTTTAACATTCACGACTCATGAAACACAAAAACAATGATTCATATCGCTTCACAATTCACAAAATCGCATTTCACGTCACTTTGATAAAAAAAATTGACAAATTCGTATTTTATAGATTTGAAGATTTTGAACAAAACAATGCATCAAGAATATCAAAATCCCATCATTTAATATATGTACGAGACCAATATTGATAGAAAAACAAAGTAAAACCCTTACAGAATTTCTAAGTTCCTAATGTATCTTTCTCCTCTTAAACCAACTAACATCTTCAATGCCTTGAAATTCAAGATTGCAAAGAAAAATATAAGAAAAGTATGATACTTGATATTTGCAGGCCTTGCTCCTGAGAATAAATGGGTTTTTAGAATAATATGCTTGGTTTGTCTTGTGATGCTTATTAGATAAATAACTGGTCGAAGACAAGACAAGATATGTGAAAGAAATAATAACAAAAACTCGAACCTGAGTGTTCATACATACATATATACATACATACATACATACATACATATATATATCTCAATGGTCACTGCACGTTTGTTCAAAAAGTACATTGCACTAATTTAGAGGAGGTGCACTTAAAATGAAAAAGAAAATGGCAAAAACTTAAAAATCGAAGCCATAAAAGCGCTATCATGCCAAAAAAGTAAGTGACACATGGCACAAATTCTCGGGAAAAAATGGGTTTGTAGTTGCATGTGTGAAATTAACTATGCATTACAACAGCCACATGTGTAAACCAACATCCTTATAAATTTGATTTTTGAACCGCAAAAGAGTTTTTTCAAAGACAAAGCTCTCTCTATGCTCAACTAGACTAGCACAATGCTAATTTGATCACAGTGCAAAAATTATTCTTCAGCACAATGCTACTAAAGAAGGCATCAAACCCTCGAGAATGTAAATTTTTTGCTAAAGTATGAGTTAGCTCTGAATCTCTTAACAATTGCTACCAAATCATCCCCAAAAATGCCGAACGTATGAAATGGGATTAGCCATGGCTCTTCCCATTGACAAGAGCTATTTCACATTTCACACGTCGCTTGGAGAGCAAGTTTCTCTTTGATCGAATATGTATTAAATGTAAGATTGTTTTGGTTTCTCTTGTCCATGTGAGGGCTCCTCACGTTTCATACGAATTAGGCATGCATTGTTTCTCTTGTGACGTATGAAACGCAATGGGTGTTAGGTTCCCTTGTCCATGTGAGGTCTCCTCACATTTCATATGACTTAGGCCGGCATTGTTTCTCTTGTGATGTATGAAATGCGATAGGGTGTTATGTTCTTTGGTCCAAAAGGCCTCCTCACGTTTCATACGTCTTGTGCATTGTTTTATTGAAATTGGATTTAGACTGTGATTAGTGTTTGCTTGCTACTTAGTGATTGTAAAAAAAGTGAAATGAGAGATGGGGATCTTTCCTAATTTGGTTATATTATTTGTTTTCTTGGATGTTTCAAATGGCTAGAACTAAGGACACTACAAGGAAGTAGAAAGTTGATCCTAGAGGTCTTGCTTCAAAGATCCATAAGTTCTTTAAGCCTTCCAAACTTACAAGGAAATCAAAGATAATAAGAAGATTCTCATAGCATGTTAGGTGCCTAAAGGAGATTAGAAGTGCAATGAAGGCCCTGAATAATGCAATTCCAAAGCCATCTTTTTAGAGGCTTATTATAGAAATTTGTGACAAGCATAGTCTTGATAGTTTTAGACGGACTAGGGCACCTCTCAACTATATTCAAGAGGCTACATAAGATTTTTTGATTGAGTTTTTCCAAGGTTCTTATATCTATGTTGCTCATGCACATAGGTTTACACTTATGGATAAAGACATGATAATTCTTAGGAGATTGAGATATAGGTTTTCAAAGGTCCTTGAGCCAGTTTCTCTTTCTGATGTGAAGACTTTCCGTATTTTAAATGTGCCTCCATATAGAAAGAATAAAAATGATCCAGGTTTGAAGGTTGAAGATGTTATGCATGAAAAGGACACAAGACAACATGAGAAGGATGAAAATGCTACAGAAGAGCATGCAGATAAATGGAGGGAGTGTAAAAGAAAGAAGCAAGAAGAAAATGAAGTAGAACAACTCATATCTTTTGAAGAGGAGTTATAACACCATACTGAAGAATATGGGAATTTTTCATAAGTTTGGGACACGTGGTCAAATCTTTGGATTTGTCATAACTTGAACACTATAGCTCCAAATCGAGCACTCTATAGCTCAATAGATTCTATTGTGTTTTATCTACCCTTCTTGAAAGGGCTAACCCTAAGGGCTTTAATGTTTGTTGCCTTTTATCTGGTGATATTAACAAAATATCTGATATGGTATTTTTGGACTCTGATTGTGTTCAAATTCTTAAGAATAAAGTGAGAGAAGTAAATGACTTGATTCTTCTTGATGGAATGAGGTATAGTATACAAAAATTTGTTTTTACTCACCATATTTTTCTAGCAATAGACTTTCATGTTGATGATTACTATCTCCATTCCTTTGCTAGGTGTGTAATGCATGAGCTCCCCTTTGATATACAACAAAAGATTGAGGTTATTGATCCATGATGCAAGTGCATTTGACCATTAGTTCAATTCAATTGACTTTGAATCTTTTGAGCTTCTTCTAATTCCATACATTGAAAAGTAAGTAATTTGATATTTTGTTAGATTTTATGAGATCTTGTTTTGTTAGATTATTAAAATGTTTTTGTTTTTAGTTCTCAGTGGAGCCTATTTGGAATAGACTGTGTGGAGAGGCAATGTTTCCTCATCAATTCTATAAAAGGAAGCCATGGAAATGCCAAGTTGTAAGTTATATAATCTAGGTTCTCCTTGATATTTTGATCTTTTTTTGGTAGGTACTCTAAATATTTTGATCTTTCTTTTGTAATTACTCTAAATTTTATTACCTTTTTGGTATAGAGTTGTAAAAAGATTGTTTGAAGTACTAGAGAAAAAGCCTCCTGTACCTTCTGACTTACTTGCAATAATGCAATATAGACAAGTTGCGGTAAGTTCTTGATTAATATGGTTGGAACATAATATGAAAATTTATTCTAAAAACTACCATAGACAAGTGTCCCCATCAGAATGATACTTACTCTTGTGGTTGAAGAGTAATTGTAAATGCTAAAAGATTGGTTTAGTTTATTCATCTCAATGATGATAAACTTATAAAGATAATGTGAAACATACTAAACTTTAAGATAGAGGTTTATTGGAAAATAGTCCATTGTGAAAAATAAAAACGAACTAAAAATATTTTCTTACAAATGTATGACAGTTTACAGGGATTGCTATATAAGCGAGTATCTTTGGTATATAAGAGAAAAGCTCTTGAAGTACATAATGGTCAATTGTATACAACCAACAAGAATGGACAATAGTGGGGGCTTGAACATTGAAGGAGAGGGGATACATGTAAATATAGCAGGTGAAGCTATGCCTTCAACACCCAAGGCAACGAAAGCATCAAAGATAGGCAAAAGAACTCCTAGAAAGGATGTCCCTTCTCCTAAGAAAAGTTCTAAAAAAATTTAGCATTGTCTCATTGATTGTAAGCCCTTGTGTATAAGCCATGGAGATGGCTGACAAAAATTTGCTACAAAATTTGTATATGTCTTTCATATTGATAGGTAAAGAGATATTTTCTTCAATATCCTTGTATTGTATATTCTTCTCTCTCCTCATTGATATCTGTTAAAAAAATATTATAAATTTTTATTAATCAAGAAGTGAAATCAGATATACACCTAAGTGGATATAATATGATATAAAAACTTACTCATTTTTTATTAAGTTGAAACACAAATGAGAATGGTAGTTCAATATCTTCATTCTATAAATCCATCCTCAATTGATGTAGCGTACATGATGATCTAACCTTTAGGATCACAATAATGTCCTCATTGTACCAAACATCAAGATCCACTATAGGATCTTTGCTAAAATTATCAAGATTTTGGTCTAAAGCAACCAAACTACCACCAACATAATGCCATCTACTATAATAAAAACCAAGGATGAAATTTTGAATAGCAATCATATATTTATAGGCTATAGAGTCTTGATCTATCTTACATATAAATTTTCCTTCTGTCCTAGTGTCCCATCTCTTAGACATAATAACCTTCAGCCGGGCAAGTAGCCCAAGACGGCCCATTAAATAGTGTCCTGGACAAGGGCAAGAAGTGCCAAGGTCCAAAGCTCAGGGGATACCCTCCGATTTCTTGCTAAATTGGGCAGGACTTGTCTATTTGGGAACACCAATTGGGTGCACCATGAAAACAGGCCCTAGAGACCCAATTAGAAGATGGGAAGAGGGTATATTTGGTTGGGAGAGAGCACAGGAGAGATCGTGCGGCAGTGGTGAGAGCGCACAGGAGTGGGCAGCATGAAGGTATCTCTGCAACACACCACAGAAGACAACACAATGCCTCTTTCTGGCGGCACCCACCATAAGGCCTAGTGGTAGCCCAAAATCACATCAATAGCACCACCAAGGCCAAGGCACACTCCATCACACAAGAGAGCTCTCTCTCTTTTACTTGAGAGAATCACTATCTCCCTTTCACCTTTTATCCTTAGTAAATTCCTTGTGGCACTTTGCATGTGGGATAGAATCCTGTTTTTACCGCTTGTGAGCCCTCCATCCCCTTGTAAAAAAAAGAAGGGTGTCTTTCTACTCTTTCTGAGCACATTTTCTGAGATCTATAACTTCTTGGTTGTTGAGATGGCAAGCTCAACATGTGCGGACATTGATGATGGACCGCCTGGCTAGATGGATCCGTATGTTTACACTTAGCACGTTGGTGGTCATTATGATACTCACATGGCCATTGACTTATCACTTATTATATTTAGTTTGTTACACCTACCTATAGCTGGCAAAGACATAGCGCCAATCGATTAGTGTAGTTGGTTATGCACTGTTTGACTTAGTAGGCCACTTTCCTTTATGTTGTATCTTATCTATACTTTGTGTACATTGTATAGTGTGTGGAAGAAGAAGAAGAAACAAGAAAGAAAACGTTTTGGCCTCCATATCTCTTCTTGTGTTCTTGAGTGAGCTTCCTCTTGTGTATACAGTGTGTGTTTGGCGTAGCAGCTCAAGCAAGTCCCCCCACCACACGATTCTTGACATTGGTACGATATCCAAATTGTAAGCCGATTTCACGAGCTTTGAGAATAATTTGAAGACAAGCTTCTGAAGTATTATCATTGCCAATTCAGCTTGGGAGCACTTTCAAAATTTTGTGCCAAAGTGACCTCTTTTGAGGCGGGCAAAAATTGGGATTTTTGGGCTGCTCCAACGGACTCCGATTCAAGTGCTGTCAGTTCTAGTGCTTTTCTTGCATCAATGAGTATCAAATTTCAGCATATTTGACTTCTGGGTTTGATTGGCGAGGACATTTCAAATTTTGTTCGTGGTGCCAGATACGCTTTATCTCTACCTTTTGGGGCTTACAATTCACTACTTTGAGTGCGTCTATGTATGCTTGAGAGTGTGGATTCTGTGTATTTGGATGTTTATGCATGGTTTCATAGAGGATTTGCTAACCTATTCATCTTTTCACTTTTGTTCAAAATGTACAAAGAGGCTTGCTTTTGACATGTATGCTTCTTGTGGATAGTACTTGTGTGTAAACATAGCAACTTTCTGAAAGTACATTGTATTTACGCTTGCCTTGCTTTTGTTGGTTTGAATTATCAATCCAAAAAAAAAAACATCAATTAATCAATCATGTCAGGACGCACTGAAGATATGCCTTTGAATGACATTGATGTAGAGGAAGAACCTCTTATGCATGATGACGAATTGCCCTCTTCATCTAATGATGTGCGTAATCATCTTTCTAGTTTGGAAGGCACTATGCAAGTTTTGCTTGAACAAATGCAAATTTTAACTTGAAATGCTTTGGATAAAGGCAAGAGACCTTTAGAAGAGAGTTTACCTGATGCATGTATGCATGACACACAAGTTATACATGACTCCTCCGTAGTCGTTCCTCCGTTGCCAGAAGCTAAGTGGGAGCTTAAAGACCTTAAGCTGCCTAAGTTCAATGGCACAGTGGCACAAAGGACTGCAAATGCACTGGAATAGTGGCTCTCTAAATGGGAGCAATGTTTTAAGTTATGCCATATTCATGAGGATGCTTTAAAGATATAGCAAACTACATATAATCTCATGGCTGCCACTCACTGTTGGTGGTGAAAAATTGAGCAGGATCATGCAGAGCCATCTACTTGGACTGCATTTGAGACATTGTTTATCATAATTTTGTCCCTCCAGATGAGCGAACAAGGGCTCTAGATGTGTGATTCTTCATAGCTCAGAAGAGCTACTCTGTCGTCCAGGATTATGCAGACAAGTATAGAGAGATTCTATTAAAGGTCCCTGAACATATTTTTGACTTTTTGCAAGTGCATAAATTTGTCATGGGCTTAAAAGAAACCTTAAGGCCACTTGTCAGGAAGGAGAGATGTAAAACCTTGAATGAGGCAGTGGAGCTTGCATTAGTCCTTGAAGATGGGAAGGCCCAAAGATTTCCTTGGACTAGAGGTGCACGCCCTATCTTTACTCTTGTAGTTGCACCTAGTGCTCCTCATGCAAAGGACACTAGAGAAGTGCATATGATTAAGACTGTGATAGGTACCAAGAGGAAGGTATCTGTTATGGCTGAGAGAGCCTACAATAAATCCATGCTCACTCCATAGCAAAGGGAAAAAGCAATGAGAGAAGGACTCTGTTACAGATGCTTGGGGCAGCATAAGTTTAAGGCTTGTCTCAAGAAGGCAAGAGTTAGTACTCAAATGATTCTTAATCCAATGTAGGATGTGGATAAGGCAAGAGATGACCTAAATGAGTCACCTCCACATGACTCTAGTTATCATGAACGGATCCTAGCCGTCACAGTAACAAAGAAAGTACCAACTGTGCCAGATGCAATGTTATTGCTTGAGGCACAAAAGGGTACAAGTTTGCTGACATTGAGCTCATTGTAATGAAAGACATAGTGGCAGGATGCCCTGTGCATATTTTATTTTATACAGGCTCTTCACACGATGTTATTAGCTCTAATCTCGTCAAGAAGCTATAGCTCAAGACTACCCCTTTAAAATATAGTTATTTGATAGAGCTAGTTGACGTTGGGTACAGAGACATGGGATCAGTGAGTTGTTGACCTTCCCTGTACAGATCTAGTCCTATGAGGACAGATTGGATTTTGAAATTACATGGCTTGCAAGATTTGACCTAGTGTTGAGCAAGCAGTGGCACGCAAAGAAGAGACCTATCATTGACTTCTCTTCTCATATTTATCAATTTGAGCACGAGGGCCGATGATTGTTGGTTCACGGAGAACCGGATCTCCAAGAAGCGAAGATTCTCTCGATGACCAAGGTGCTCAAGATTGACTATAAGTCTCTTTACTTTTGTTATATTTTAAATATTTCTAAATGTCTGTCAAAGGATGACACAAATAAAGGTGGAAGTTCCACAAGTATCCCTTTGGCCTTATCAAGTAAAATAAGATCCCAATTTTCTGATGTATTTAAATCTGATCTACCTCTTGGTTTAACTCCTCGTAGGAACGTGGAGCATAGGATTGAGCTCGTCCCAGGAGCTAACCCAGTTGCTAGACCCCCGTTCAGGATAAGTCTACAGGAGGGGAATGAAGTTCCTAAGGTGGTGGATGAGTACTTAAGCAAAGGATTGATTAGACCTAGCTTTTCACCCTTTGGAGCCCTTGTTTTACTTGTAAAAAAGAAAGATGGTTCTTTTCAAATGTGTGTAGACTATAGGGCTTTAAATAAAATAATTGTCAAGCAGAGATATCCTATGCCTTGTATTGATGATCTCTTGGATGCTCTAGGTGGTGCTTCTATCTTTAGTAAGATTTATTTAAAAAGTGGTTATCGCCAGATTAGAGTAAGAGATGAAGATATTTCTAAAACTACTTTTAGAACAAGATTTGGTCAATATGAGTATTTGATTATGCCTTTCGGTTTAACAAATGCTCCTGCTACTTTTATGATATTAATGAATGATTTACTAAGACCATACATGGGCAAGTTCGTTGTAGATTTTATTGATGATGTGCTTGTGTATAGTAAGAGTATCCATGAACACGAGTCACATTTGGTGATAGTCTTTGAAAATTTGCGAAAAGGAAAACTCTATGCTAACCCAAACAAGTCAATTCTATATTTAGCAGAGATAGAATATTTAGGTCATATTGTATCGATGGGATCAAGATGGACCCCAAGAAGGTTGTTGTGATACTTAGTTGGCCGACACCCCAAAATGAAATAGCTCTTTGTTCCTTTTTGGGATTTTCAGGATTCTATAGGAGATTTATATATGCATACTCGTATATAGCTGCTCCATTGACAGATTTATTGCAAGGTATGGTGCCCTATGTGTGAACATTAGTGCAATAAGAAAGTTTTGAGGCTATGAAAAAAACAATTTCTACTGTCCTTGTTCTCAAGATAGTTGATCTTGAGAAACCATTTGTTTTAGAAACAGATGCAAGTAGCATCGCAATAGGTGCAGTCCTTAGCCAAGAAGGCCAGCTTGTAGCTTTTGAAAGCAAGAAGCTTTCCCCAAGCCAATAGAATTGGCCAATTCATGAACAAGAGCTTTATGTTATTGTTCATTGCCTTAAAGTTTAGCGACACTATTTATATGGTGTAGATTTTAAAGTTTATATAGATCACCATACCCTTAAGTATTTTTATAGTCAACCAGATCTTCGAGGGTGCCAAGCTCGATGGGCTGAAGTGATGCAAGAATTTCATATGGAAATTCTATACAAGAAGGGTAAGGATAATGTTATTGCTGATGCATTATCTCATATAATGTATCAAATGAGCTTTACACTTTTAGAAAGCTCATTGCTTTAAGAAATAAAGGAAGCACAGTTAGAGGACTCTTATATGGCAAAAATTTATCAGGCCATAGAACGAGACTCTTTGATTAGGGATGTATCAGATACTTATGTTTCATTACCTACTATTATTTCTGATAAAGCAAGTTCCTTTAAGAACTTTTCAATTGAGAATGGGTTTCTTAAATGAAAATGCAAGATCTATGTTCCTAGTGCATGGGAACTACGAACGAAATTTTTGTTTGATAACCATGATGTGCCTTATGCAGGACATCCTTGTATTGATAAGACCATACAGCTTGTTAGAAGGAAATTTTGGTGGCCAAAGTTGGCCAAGGATGTCTGCCAATATGTCCAACAATGCTTTCAATGTCAAGTTAATAAAGCAGAAAGGATGAAGCCACCAAGTCTGCTAATGCCATTACAAATTCCAGAATCTAATTGGAAAAGTATTTCCATGGATTTCATTGTCGGCTTACCTAGAACCCAGAGACAAAAAGACACTATCCTAGTGATAGTGAAAGTGTGGAAGCTCCACAAGTCGCAGATTTGTTTATTGATCATGTGTTTAGGTTGGATGGTCTACCTACGTCCATTGTGTCTGATAGGGACGTCAAGTTTACTGGTCATTTTTGGCGTCATATCTTTGGTCGTTTAAAAGTGTATATAAACATGTCAAGTGGTGATCACCCAAAAATAGACGGTCAAACAGAAAGAGTCAATCAGATACTAGAAGACATGCTAAGAGTATATGTATCTGATAAACAAACAGATTGGGATACACATTTGTCTTTGTTAGAATTTGCGTATAACAACAAACTTCATAAGGCAACAAGTATGTCTCCTTTTCAAATAAATTATGAAATGAATCCAAGTTTTCCTAGTACAGTAAGGTCAAATGAGAAATGCCTAGCTGCGGGGGCAGAATTTCTTACTGACATACAGGCTAATATAAAAATTGCTCAAGCCAAGTTACAGCAAGCTGCTGATAGGAATAAGCATTTTGCAGATAAGAAAAGGTCAAGTAGGATCTTTGAATTAGGAGAAATTTTTTTCTCTAAGTACCAACCAAGTCCTCTAGTTTACCTGGCAAATGTCCAAAGTTATCTCCAAGATATTGTGGACCATGGAAAATTATTCAAAAGCTAAGTGATGTAGCTTACCGATTGGAACTTCCTCTTGGATGCCATGTTCATCCAGTGTTTCGTGTTAGCAAATTAAGAAAGTATATCTCACGTGATGATAATCTAATTGATGGTATGGTACCTTTGTAGGAACATGATTCAGGTTTTGACCATGGACCAGACATGATACTAGATTAGAGAGAGAAACGGTTGCGTAATCGTACTCTCCATGAGTATCTAGTTGCCTGGAAGGGTCTACCAATTACTGATGCTACATGGGAATCATATTCTCTGATTCGACGAAACTTTCCATCACTCATCATTGAGGACAATGATTTTTTGAAAGGGGGAGAGAATGTCAGACATAATAATCTTCAGCTAGGCAAGTAGTCCAAGACGGCCATTAATTAGTGTGTCTTGGACAAGGGCAAGAAGTGCCAAGGTCCAAAGCTCGGGGGATACCCTCAGATTTCTTGCTAAGTTGGCCAGGACTTGTCTGCTTGGGAACACTAGTTGGGTGCACCATGAAAATAGGCCCTAGAGACTTGATTAGAAGGTGGGAAGAGGGTATATTTGGTTGGGAGGTGAGTCAGACACACAAGAAAATCTTCTTCTCTTTCTCACACCATCCCTCATCAACAAATTGTATAATATGATCATGTGTTAGCCTCTTCACTAAAACCATAGACTTTGATATTCTTATCTCATCATTATTAATAGGCATGAACAAAGTAACTTTCCTTAGCCTACTTGAGATACTAGGTTTTAATGCTCTTTGTATCTTAGAAGATATTTTACATCTATAGCCCTCACTAGTAGCTAGACTTGGAAAAGGCTACTAAAAGCTTGAAAAGACAAGAAAAGGAAGGCATGAAATTGATCCCCATTGGCTACGTTGCATGGGGATACTATAAGAATTGTCATAGAAGAATATTTCATTCTATGCATGCTCTGTCTTCTTTCTACCTTTGTACATCTCTTCTCCAATCTAGCCATGCATCACATCAATCACATCAACAATAGACTCGATTGGTTGCCATTCCTCAAGATTAGAGGAATAGACATCTACAAGACAAATGAACAAATGTTATAATGGAAAGCATTAAACCAAGTCCCAAAAAAAAAACCTTAAGAATCAAATCCTTACAATTTGGTTTATGCATTGGAAGATCCGAACTTCCAAGTTTCAAATATAGCTCTCTATGCATAAACACATGTTGTACAAGAACCTCTTTTATGCTATTCTTATTTACTCCAAGCTTGAAATATCGTATTCTACCCTTCCAAGAAGATATGAACAAGCTCTTGTATCTTCGCCTTTTCCCACGTTTTGCGTATTGTATGGTGATCCAACTGCCTTTGCTAATGATTGTAGGAATCCATATTCCATCTTTTTGGAATGAGTTAAACATTGATATGGATGTGATTTTGGAGCTTGGATGCCTTGTTGAAGGTCGAATTTTTGTACCCATGGCAAAGAGAGAGAGAGAGAGAGAGAGAGAGAGAGAGAGAGAGAGAGAGAGAGAGAGAGAGAGAGAGAGAGAGAGAGAGAGAGAGAGAGAGAGAGAGAGAGAGAGAGAGAGAGAAGACTAGGCTACCACAAAGGAGGGAAAGACACGAGAGGGATAAAAGAAAGGAGGGAAAAAAATATGTGCCAAGATTTTTACTAATTTGAATATAGAGTAAACTTGTCATTATCATTAATCTAGACATATCATTAAATAAAAGTGGCCGAGACTGTATATCGTTAATGCAAAGAATATCATAATCACAAATACAAGAGACTAAAAATAGATATTGATAATATAAATTCGTAATTTTTGTAAAGTAAAATTTTGCATTTTTAAAAATAGAAGTTCCGTTACAGAGGCTTTTCTTTGATCGGTCTGGAGCACTCTCTTTCTATCTCCTAAAAGGCATTTTTCGAGACCTCAAAACTCCCCTAATGAATCTCCAAGAACTTGCTCTAGCCTGCCTCAAACCACCATCTAACATTGGAACCCCATCCCTAGCACTCTAAGCTTGAGATCAAGTAGTGGAGTTGGGGGTTGCTGCCTTCTAAGGCTTGCAAAAGGCAGCCCCCACAATTTTTGGCACATTTTGCACTAGTTGCCCCTGCCTGCCCCAACCCTCATGTTGCCGTTCTATTGCTTACTAGAGATTTTGGCCATCCTTGGGCACTCCTTCATCATTGTATCCTTCCCCTCTTAGAATTATTGGCCTTGGAGCAAACCTTGGAAGATAGACAACAACTAGATATTTTGGGAAACCATGGATTCTTCTCTTAGAGCTATCTCAGCTATTAAAGCTCATGTCAAGCCCTCCCATCTTTGAAATCTTAATCCCCAGGAGCTCCTTTATCCATTATTGACCTCTCTTACCTAGATTGAATACATGGATTAGCATGTAGGGATTTCTTGTGGGGATAACCATGAAAGCTCCATTTGAAGCTTTCTATCCTTGAAGTTCAAGCTTAGGAAAAACACGGGAGCCCCCATCATTAGTGGAAGCATTCAAATGCTTGAAGGCTTCATCCATTGGAGTGCTCTCGGTCGTGCTTGATGGAGAATTTGGCATCATGGTGGATCATGCTTTGACTATCTTTCCCAAACATTAAAGAGGTATGCCAATCTGATCTTAATCTCTCATCTTAATCCACTTGTGAGCTTAATTCCTTTTGTTGGAGAGATTAAGGTTGCATAGGTTCTACTAGTTCAATTCTTCATTGTATGCATATGCCAATTGAAATCAATGCCCCATTTGCTTCCCATTGTATCATGATTAATCCTAAACCAATTGTATTTTTTGACATTGACTCTTTCTTGATCTTGTGTGCTTTGGATTAATCCCAAGTGAGTAACAAGCCTTTGTAAAAAAGGGCAAGTAGTAGCAAGTGAGTCACTGAACTGCCAAGGTAATCCCTATCCAACCAAGCTCTTGTTTATCATTTCTTCTCATTAAACAATCCAATGTTTCCTTTCCAATGCATCTCATGTTGATTTCTTGATAAAAAAATCTACCATGTATACTTTGACTAAGGAAAAAGTCCGATGCTAGGCAAGGTGGTAAGCCAAAAGAGAGGTGACCCTCCCTTACCACTTAAGATCCTAAAGGGGTGCACAACCTGGTGTGGGGGGACCTTTGCCCACCTCCTGGTGATTTGGAGTGTGATACTTGTATGCATGTGCAAGTACCCTCCTATGGTCACCACCACTCCTCCTAATGAAATAATTCCCTTTGGACACCCTTTCAGTTCCTATTGTACCCATGTATGACACTTGAGGTGTATGCAATCAGAAGAGATGTATGTTGTTAACCTCCACTTATGCAGTGATGATAGAGTAGATGGACATGTAAATGTGCTTGGCATTATGATCAGTATGCTCAAGATGTTGTTTATGATGTTGCTCAAGCCCCTCATCCTATGAGCCATCCATACAATACATTTGCATCAAGGGACAAACAATGTTTTTAGTCACAGTCAATCAAGACGGTCATAAAGATCCAATTATGGAAAATTCTATATTACACCTGGGATTGAACTCTATAGCTTCTCTCAAAGAGGCTTTGCATCTTTGATTTGAATTAAAAATCTCCCCAATCAGAGCTATGGTCTAAAAGTTACAACCATTTTTGTGCACTTTGGTCCCACTGTGGACAAGGTGCAGACCACTCCAATATAGACACATAAATCCAATTGCAGATTTTTTTAATTATTTTTTGTTTCAAAACTTAATAGCTCACCTTAAAGAGGGATTCCTCCCCTTTGATTTGAATCAAAAGTCTCATTGATCAATGTTTTGCACCAACAATTACACCCTATTTATTGATAGTGGAACCTATGGACCGCATCTAAATGGCTGGCCAGAAAGACAAAAGTAAGGCCCATGAAGAGCTCCAGAGGGAGATTAGAGACTCTAGGACCTCAATGAATGATGAACCTAGCTTAGCACAAGATTACCATGGTGATATGCACAAGGAAGTTCGTGATATGGATCCCTATAACAGCTTGCTCAACCACAGTTAATGTCACCATGAGCTTTGTCACATAGAGAGCATAATGACATGGTTACCAATCACCATCAAATGATGTCAAAATTTGATGAAGCAATTGAGAAAATGGCATTCTCAAACTCTAGGAGACCCAACAAACCATGGAGCAGCTCACCACTCTTGTAGCTCAGTTAGCTACAAGTACTCCATTGTCCCAAGAGAAGGGAAATGAATCCAAGCACAAACCTCTACCACTAGAGTCACTACATGGTTCATAGGGCATACTTGGATCCAAGGGTATCCCCCCTTCTACCTGAGAAGTCAATGAACCCTCTCATGCTCATGACAAGCCTCTGTTAAGCTCCCCATCACCCATGTAGCCAATCCTCCAGCTAGGCCCTCTCCCACCATTGGTAGAAGCTCCCCTACTCTCCCTCAGAGCCCCAATGGAACTTATATGACTTAGCCCCATCATGGATAGTATGGTATTAATGGCCAACATCACAATCATGGGCAACATGGCAATAATGGGTATCATGGCTATAATGGGCAGCATGGGATGAATGCACAACATGGTATGTATGGCCATCATGTTATGTATGGACATCAAGGTTTCCATGGTGGGTAGAAAGGCCCTCATGATCTCCATGACAAGATTCTTCTCACTAAGTACAATGGGAAATGTCCCTCACTACTATCAAACTTTGTTGAGATGACAAGCTCAACACATGCGGACATTGATGGTGGACCGCTTGGGTAGATGGGTCCACACATCTGCACTTAGCACGTCAGTGGTCATTATGACTCTCACATGGCCACTGACTCATTACTTATTATATTTAGGTTGTTACACCTATTGACAGCTGGCATAGTTATAGCGCCAGTTGACTAGTGTAGTCGATTATGCATTGTTTGACTTAGTAGGCCACTTTCCTTTATGTTGTATCTTATCTATACTTTGTGTACATTGTAAAGAGTGTGGAAGAAGAAGAAGAAATCAGCAAGAAAACGTTTTGGCCTCCATCTCTCTTCTTGTCTCTTGAGTGAGCTTCTCCTTGTGCATTTTGTGTGTGTTCGGCGCAGCATCTTGAGAAAGTTCCCCCACCATCCGATTCTTGACAAACTTGGAAGAATGGATATCCAAGTTAGAGTCCTACTTCAATATCTATCCCTGTACAAACGATCATAAAATTATATTTGCCTCTCTCCGCTTGGAAGGATTTTCCCATACATGGTGGCACTATATCAATTAAGAGAATCATCAGTTCATTGATTGGGAATACTTTAAAATGCATATGGTTCAAGTATTTGTATCCGTTGTGGAAGAAGAGCAGTTGGCAGCAAGACAATGGTACACTTTTGACCAATGCAATCTCACTATATGAGAGTACACAAATTAGTCTATGAACTTGACCATGTATGTGGAGAGCATTAGTGATGATGCCAAATTGCATAAGTACATCAATGGATTGGAACCAAGCCTATCGATGGATATCATGGCTCAAAAGCCTACCACACTATTTGATGCAATTGAATTGGCTAAAAGATATGTAAGAAAGCACCTTAAGAATGAGATTTTTTAGCAAGGTTATGGGTAGTCATGTACCCCATTGCGGTTATCCCCATATGGGGGTGGTTTTAGAGGCAATTCCAGGCCTAATAGTAACCTCGAATACCCACTTACACCCCCTTCCATGTTGAAAGAAAACACGTTGCTTTTGGGACAACACTTGGCTCTAATGCTAAGAGTAAGTATGCTAAAAATAGACAGTCTTCTGTATCACCCTCCAATGGCTCAAGTGGCAAATGGTTCATTTTAACAAATTTTGTGAAGGAACGGAAGGAAAAAGGTTTATGTTTTAAATGTGGGGATAAGTACATTGCCAACTATGCCTCCAAGTGCCCTTACAAGACAACCAAGGTCAAGATTCATAGCATGTATGTAATGGAAGATTGGCACAATGATGAGGATGACTTACCGATAGACAATGAGGAGCATGTTGAGGATATGGACCACAAGCATTTCTATGACCCAGAGGATGGGTTCCTCTTTGACCCAGGTATTTGTCCATCCCATGCACTTGATTTGACATGCCACCTGACTACCACTTCCCTTTGCTCCATCTCCTTGGATTCTTGGATGAGTTTAAGGAGCCCCAACACCCTGTGCATTCAAGGTAGTATTCATGGGAAGCATGTCTTCATCCTTGTGGATAGTGGTAGTGCTCATAGTTTTTTCAATAAATCATCCATTCCCATGACCTCTTGAAATGTATTGTTTGAAAATATAGCACCCCTTGAAAGTTCAAGTAGCAAATGGAGAGGAAGAAATCAACACATATGTATGTCTTGCAATCTCCCTATGCTTGGTTGAAAATTATGTGATGTTGGTTGACCTTATTGCATTATACATGGGCCCCATTGATATTGTCTTGGGTTGTGATTGGTTGAAACAATTGGGAAAATTTGCTATGGAAATCTCTCATCTCTACATGGATTTTATGGTGCATGGACAACTCATCCGCTCAGAGGGAATTCAAGATAATGTTGATTTTCAGCTCATTATGGTAAAACAACTCTCTCTCAAAGGGAGTTTAAAAAATGATCATAGATCTGTCTTGCACTTGAATAAGAAAAATTCATATCAACCCTCCAAATTATTTAAGGATTCACAACCTTGCAGGCCTTACTTGAGGAGTATAGTGATTTATTCTAGATGCCTACAACCCTTTCTCCTAAGAGACAAGTGGATCACCCACTTGGTTTTAGAGATCCATTCCAAGATAGTGAACAAGCCATCTTATAGACTCTCCAAGTGTGAACGTGAAGAGGTTGCAAAGCAAGTCAGAGAGTTGCTTGAGATGGGTTTCATTGAATTAATTTCTTCCCCTTATGCATCCCCTATCCTGATAGTCAAGAGGAAATATGGCTCTTTTTGCATGTGCATTGACTACAGAGACTTGAAAAAAATCACAGTGAAGAACCACTATCCCATCCCATAAATTGATGACTTGTTGGATGAGTTGATAGGGGCATGATTTTTCACTAAGATTGACTTGCATTTTGGCTATCATTAGATCCGTATGAGGGAGGGTGATGAGATCATGTCATAACGGTAGTCACTTGGAAGCCTTCCTCAATGGTGTGATAAGGGTTTCTCAATCTCCATGAATTCTCCCCTTCATACCATAACGGCCATTCTCTTAGAAAATTCCCAAGTTCCTCATCCTGCTCTTCTTACTTGTGCATAGATCAAGTAGATTGCAAGAAAGGTCCTTATAAAATAACCACATCCACAAGCTTTTGATATTACTTTAGAGCAAATTATTGACTAGAATGTCCTAGATCTTCCCATAGTGCCTCAAGTGTTGAGATGACAAGCTCAACACATGCGGACATTGATGATGGACCGCCTGGTTAGATGGGTCCACACGTCTACACTTAGCACATCGGTGGTCATTATGACTCTCACATGGCCATTGACTCATTACTTATTGTATTCAGGTTGTTACACCTATTTACAGCTGGCATAGTTATAGTGCCAGTCGACTAGTGTAGTTGGTTATGCATTGTTTGACTTAGTAGGCCACTTTCCTTTTATGTTGTATCTTATCCATACTTTGTGTACATTGTAAAGAGTGTGGAAGAAGAAGAAGAAATCAGCAAGAAAACGTTTTGGCCTCCATCTCTCTTCTTGTCTCTTGAGTGAGCTTCTCCTTGTGCATTCTGTGTGTGTTCGACGCAGCATCTTGAGCAACTCTCCCCACCACGCGATTCTTGATATGGTATCAGAGCCGCACCACTGAGAGAGGCTGATTTCGAAGGTTAAAGCAAAGGAGAAGAAGCAAGGTTCAAGCAAGCAAGCCACGGGTAAGAAGCTCTCCCATCCTTCCACTCTTTCTCTTGGATAGTGCCTGTGGAGGCACCGGAAGTAGGGCAGAGCAAAAATATCAGATTGCACTGAGATTTGGTGTGCGCGAAGAGTGCTATATATTCTGCAGATCGGCCCTTTGAGACTATTTTATTTTGGGCATTTGAGACAATTTTAGGGCCCGTTTAGAGCCGCAAGGTTATAGACAACAATTTCAGGGTATGCTGTGACTTCTGCTGTATCAACCGAAAGTGGGTGCGCAGGTTATAGATTTCAGATCTGTAAGATCAAAGGTGTTTACCAGTGAGTAAACACAAGGTTTATCTGCAAATTGGTTGCAGATTGCATGTATTGTTGAGCAGACAGTGAAAAAGGCTGTCTGGTGTATTGCTGTGCACTACAGGTCGAGGGTTGCAGAAGATTTACTTGCTGTTTGGTATTAGTTCTATGATAATGGCAGAGAACAGTGGAAGCCCCATCATTGAGAAGCTCGACAAGGACAACTACCCTTCATGGAAGTTCCGTGTCACGAATTTCCTTATTGGAAAAGGCCTCTACGAGTTCATTTCAGGTGAAGAAAAGGAGCCGGAGGTGAGTGATCCTCCAACTGCAGAAGAGACAAAGGCACGAAAGGAATGGAATGCAAAAGACAAGAAGGTCATGTATTGGTTGTCTGCAGTAATTGACAATAATATGTTGGGACACATTAGAAATGTAGAGAATGCATATGCAGCTTGGACCATACTTGAAAGTATGTTTTCAGTAAATACAAAGGCACGAAAGATTCAACTCAAGCAAGAGTTGAATACATTGAAGAAAGGAAAGATGTCTATCAATGAGTATGCATTGAAGGTAAGGAGCATTGCAGATGCCTTGGCAGCAATTGATGCAATGCCCGATGATGATGATTTGGTGTCGTCTACCTTGGGTAGACTTAACAATGAAAAGGCTTGGAAGTCTTTTGTAACTTTCGTATATGTCAGGAAGCCATTTCCAGATTTCGATGGGTTGGTCTCCCTTATGATCACTGAAGAGATCAACATGCAGAGTGAGACATCTGAAAGAAGCGGTGAACAGGTCCAAGCTTTCTACTCCAATTCAAGAAGGGGACGTGGCAGGTCCTCTTCAAGAGGCCATGGTACAGGACGTGGTAGTGACAACCAGCAAAATAGATTGAATCAGCAATTTGGCGATATGCAGGTTTTAGGAGGTCATGGTAACTTTAGAGGCAGGGGGAGCTTTAGAGGAAGAGGTGGATGGTAGAACAGAGGTTCTAACAACTCTGGTATTGTGTGTCACTACTGTGGCAAAACAGGTCATATTGCAGCCCAATGTTATGCTAAAAAAGATGATATTCGGAGTGGTAAGTTGCAACAAGGAAACTATGCATCGTCTTCACGACAGAATGAAGACAAAAATGAACGTCTGTTTGTTATGCAGCATATGCTGAGTGCTGTTATAGGAAAGGGAACACATGAAGATGTTTGGTATGTTGATTCAGGTGCATCCAATCATATGACCAGCCATGCAGAATGGTTTGGAGAGATGCAGGATTTGCAAAATGTAGGTTATGTGCAGATGGGTGATGATTCATGCCACCCAATTTCACACATTGGAAAAGCTCCCTTGTCCTTGCATGATGGTAAGACAAAGAGTCTTTCATATGTATCACATGTGCCATCTATTACAAATAACTTGGTGTTAGTCGGTCAAATGGTATAGCAAGGGCTGCAAGTCAGATTTAATGCAAAGGGCTGCTTTGTAGAAGATTTCAATGACAAGTGCAGGTTGGTAGCAAAGGGAAGTAGAGTATGTTTACTCTGGACGTTGGAATTCCTACTATGAATGCTGCTATGTATGCCAAAGGAAAAGGTGTTGTTGCAGACATTGAAATTTGGCACAAACGCATTGGACATGCAAATGTACAAAGGCTGAAATTAATGCAGTCCAAAGGGTTGGTTACAGGTTTGCCTACATTTAGAGTTGCAGAATTTCAGAAGGTATGTGAAGCATGTCAGTTTGGTAAGCAGGCAAGACAACCTTTTTCACATGATAGAGATATAAGTAGAAATATCCTTGATGCTGTGCATACAGACATTTGGGGGCCTACACAAAATGTATCTCTTGGAGGCAGTTCATACTTTGTCACATTCATTGATGATTGTTCTAGAAAGCTGTGGGTATATTTTATGAAGGAAAAGAGTGAAGCATTTGAGCACTTTAGAACTTTCAAGGCTGCAGTTGAAAGAGAAACAGGCTTGAAAGTAAAGTGCTTGAGGTCAGATGGAGGGGGAGAGTACCTCTCAAATGAGTTCAGTGATTTTCTGAGGTCTCATGGGATAAAGAGACAGTTCACATGCAGGTATACCCCACAGCAAAATGGGGTTGCAGAAAGGAAAAACAGGCATATTGCAGAAGTTGCACGCGCCTTGATGGCTGAAAAGAATATGCCTAAGCATTTTTTGTCTGAGGCTGTTCATACTATTGTTTATATTATGAACAGAACTCCTACAGCTGCAGTTCATGGTATGACCCCTGAAGAATGTTTTACAGGTAAGAAGCCTGATGTTTCACACTTGAAAGTGTTTGGCTGCATTGCGTATGTTCATGTGCTAGATGAGTTGCGGAGGAAACTGGATCCAAAGGCTGAAAAAGTGTATCTTTATTGGATAATCTTTAGAGCAGAAAGGGTATCGTTGTTACAACCCTATCACATGTAAGTTCAGAGTGAGCAGGGATGTCATCTTTGATGAAATGAGCAGTTGGTATGCATCTAGTGGTGATGCATTGGATGTTGATGATGATCATGATACTCATGTGCAGGCTGAAAAGCAAGAATCACAGACTCTTAGTGGACCAGAGACATCATCTAGTAGTCCTTGGTCTGGGAGACTAAGGAGTACCTCTACATCCTCAGGTGCATCTAGTAGCACTACAGGTAAAGACAAAGGAAAGAATAAAGTGTCAGAAGGCATTGATGCAGTTCTTGATGGAGACTCCAGTGGCTCAGAGAGCTTGGATGATGAGCTTGGCATTCCTTCAGTGAGGACTCCAGGTGTGCAGAGAGCACGTGTTAATGCAAAGACTCCATTGAGTGATCCAGTGGTACGCAGGTCTAGCAGGGTGAGATACCCTGTTAAAAGATTTGGTTTTGAAGGTTATGCAGCTCACCATTATGCTTATATGGTGAAACTAGTTGAGGATGTTGAGCCCACATGTTTTGAGGAGGCTGTTGGTCATGCTCATTGGGATGCAGCAATGGATGAGGAGATGGCTGCATTAGAGGCCAATAAGACTTGGGATCTAGTATCATTGCCAAAGGGAAAGAAAGCTATTGGATGTAAATGGGTTTATAAGATTAAGCACAATGCAGATGGTTCTATTAGCAGGTACAAAGCTAGGCTGGTTGCAAAAGGCTATGCCCAAACATATGGCATAGATTATGATGAAACCTTTAGTCCAGTTGCTAGGATGGCAACTATCAGATGTGTGATTGCCTTGGCAGCAGCCAAAGGTTGGAGGTTGCAGCAAATGGATGTAAAGAATGCCTTCTTGCATGGTGATTTGCAGGAAGAAGTGTATATGGATCAGCCAGCAGGTTATGAAGATTTAGAGCATCCCACGTATGTGTGCAGGTTGAAGAATGCACTCTATGGGCTCAAGCAAGCACCTAGAGCATGGTCTGACAAGATTAGAGAGTATCTTGTCAATATTGGTTTTTATGTTTCTGATGCTGATCACTCACTTTATGTGAGAAAGGGAGATGCAGGTATGGTCATCATAGTCATCTATGTGGATGACTTGATTATTACAGGTGATAGTGATAGTGGGATTGCAGAAGTCAAGGATTTTTTGAAGAATAAGTTTGAGATGAAGGATTTAGGTGAGCTAAGGTACTTCCTTGGCATTGAGGTGATCAGATGTGATGATGGTATATGGCTGTCCCAAAGACAGTATGGCTTGGATATGTTGTCCAAGTATGGTATGACAGCATTTAAACCACTTTCAGTCCCGTTGGAGCAGAATGTAAAGTTGAGTGCTGATGTTGGGGATGAGATAGAAGACCCTACTATGTTCAGGAGGATAGTGGGGAGTTTGATCTACATGACCATTACAAGGCCAGACTTGAGCTACGTTGTTGGTCTCGTGAGTCAGTTTATGCAAGTACCTAGAAAGCCACACTTGGATGCAGTCAGACGCATATTGAGATATGTGAAGTCCACATTACATTATGGACTTTTCTATGAGGCAGGTACAGATGTACAGGTATTTGGATACACAGATGCAGATTGGGTTGGTAGTATGTCTGATAGAAGATCTACCAGTGGATACATGTTCTCTCTTGGTAGTGCAGCAGTTGCATGGAGCAGCAAAAAGCAATCTACAGTTGCTTTGTCGAGTACAGAGGCTGAGTATAGAGGTGCTGTTGTTGCAGCATGTGAGGTAGTATGGCTGCAAAAACTATTGGCTGATTTGGATGTGCAGGTGGAAGGTCTAGTTGTCATTTATTGTGACAACATGAGCAGTATACAGTTGGCTAGGAACCATGTGTTCCATGCCAGGACAAAACATATTGAGGTACACTACCACTTTGTGAGAGAGAAGGTACTAGCAGGTGAGATTGACTTGGTGTATGTCAGCACACAGGATCAGATAGCTGACATCTTCATGAAGGCATTGGGTACAGAGAAGCTTCAAAAGTTTCGAAGCTTACTTGGAGTTGCAGAGATGCAGTTGAGCTTGAGGGGGAGTGTTGAGATAACAAGCTCAACACATGTGGACATTGATGATGGACCGCCTGGTTAGATGGGTCCACACGTCTACACTTAGCACGTCGGTGGTCATAATGACTCTCACATGGCCACTGACTCATTACTTATTATATTCAGGTTGTTACACCTATTTACAGCTGGCATAGTTATAGCGCCAGTCGACTAGTGTAGTCGGTTATGCATTGTTTGACTTAGTAGGCCACTTTCCTTTTATGTTGTATCTTATCTATACTTTGTGTACATTGTAAAGAGTGTGGAAGAAGAAGAAGAAATCAGCAAGAAAACGTTTTGGCCTCCATCTCTCTTCTTGTCTCTTGAGTGAGCTTCTCCTTGTGCATTCTGTGTGTGTTCGGCGCAGCACCTTGAGCAACTCCCCCCACCATGCAATTCTTGACATCAAGAGATTCCAATTGAAACTCAAGCTAAAGCCACATCTTTAAATAACAGTCAAACTCTAGGAGCATGGTGGGCCTTTAGCTATGCTAGCTAAGGAACCTTCCAAACTAGCCCTAGACAAGAGGAAAAGGAAGTTAAGGGGGTTTTACATGTAGAGGTGCCAAAAAGCAACCAGCCATCTTATCCCAAAGGCCACATTTATCAAAGTGGTCAAGGAAATCTCAAATAGATTTTCCAGGATTGCCACAATTGACGAACTCCATAAGAAGTGGCAACTTTCAACTATACTTTGCTTATAGGAGATAGTAGAGGACTTCATCGTGGATTTCATAAATGATGTTTACATTGCTACTGCCCATGCACACAGGGTCACATTGATGAATGAGGACTTCAGTATGATGAGTAGACTTATATATATATTTGACAAATTATTGAAGCCCTTTCCCACTACTAATTATAAAGCCTTTGATATCCTCAATGTTTCCTCAAAGTTGAGAAAAGTGATAGAGTCTATCATTGAAGATGTCACTTATTTACCCAAATGGTTGTGAATATTTCTCGAGATGAAAATAAAGAGAATTACCTTAGTATATCTTTGGAAGACGATAGTATATTAGAGAAGAAATATATTCAACTACTCAGATTATGTTATTTATTGTTGTTTGAGGTGATGTTTATCTTTGGTTTTATTAACTTTTGCAAAGTTTCTTGCACATTTACTCTCTTATTTTGGGCTTTGTTTCTATACATGGCATACATTTCTTCTCTTAGTAATGAAATTTCTAAGAAAATATTGTTGATCCACTTCTCTTTAAAGATATTTTTCGACAAAGTCTAATTCAAATATTATATGATTTTTAAAAATTTTTAATAGTGCCAAACACACACATATTTTTTCTATATATTGAAAGGAAATTTCCTTATACATAGTTACTTTTGGTGATTTTTTTTCATATTTTCTGCTAACTAATGTTTTCTTTACATGGGTCATTAGAGTCTCGCCCACTTAATATTCTTGCTTGAGAGGTCATCCTTATGAATTCTCTTTCAAGAATTCATGGCATGGAAAAAATGCATCATTAATAGTCTTTTCTTATTTTTTAGATTTTGTTGTAGGTAGTCATTATTATTTTCTGACAAATTTTCATTTCTAGTGCTATTAGACTTGTTATTATCCACTTGGATGCAAATTTTGAATATATTACTCATTTTGAGAGTCCTTTTAAGTTTCTCCTTTAAGAATTCCCAGTACAAAGTGATGTACATAGTTGTGGATGGAGAGTTATCTCATGTTTATAGGACTATAGATTCAAAGTTTTTGAATATAGGTGGGGTGAATGTAAGTCTTTTATCTTTTGCTTTTAAGTTAAAATTTTCTTGTGTTATCAATCGACTTGTTGTGTGCTTCGTTTCAATACAATGATTAACGTGAGTCATGTATGTATGTTCTGGATAAGGGAGAGGTATATTGAGATAATTTTGGATAGGGCAATCACAATGGTGGACCCTCACTCCTCTCTTCCTCCTTAATCTTCCAAAGGCAAAGCCAAGAGATATGTAAAATCTACAAGTAGAAAGGGGATTACAAAGGCAACCAGCAAAAATTCTTTCGTTGCCTCTATAAAGAAAGGTAAGGCCATAGTAGCCAAGTCAACCACCATAAAGACTCATGTTGCCTCCACCAAAAAAGATATGCCAAAGCTTTCTCCTTTGAAGTTTGATCCATCTTCTCTAAAGCCTCAAGAAAAAAGGGTATCTATGAATTCAAATTCTTTTAGCAACAAAAAAACAGCCTACAGTAAGGAACCTAGTGATTATGAATGAAACAAATAAAGATGAACTCATGTCAAAGAAGGAGAAAATTTCAAAGAAATGAAAACTTAAGATCAGAAAGCCAACTAGCATTGTATTTAAACCACAACAAGTGTATTCTTTTAGATATCCTTCTAGACATCATGGCCTTTTGAATGTCTTCAGCTATTTTGAGTTTGAAGCTCTTTATCATTACTTTATCATCATGAGTCTCCTAATTCAAGGATGCAAGTCTATATACACCTTCTCTTAGCATAACCAATATTGTGCATAGTATACAAAAATCCTACCTTCACTAAAAAAATTTGTGGTTTGATCAGTATAGATAATGTCTACAACTTGCATAGAACATGCTACTAAGACTCTCCACGGGTTGCCATTCAAAATTGTGGTGATGGAAAGATATCTAACACCAATAATCCACTATTTACTTAGTGCTTTAATGAAAAAATATATTTGCATACAAGATTCAACTCAAAATTAAACTTACAATGGCTTTGTTGAGGAAAATATTCATTTGGAGGCAAGTGCATTTCCTTCGCCATGTAAATATGTTGCACCCGCAAAAACCACCCTTGAGCTATGATTTTGAAACCAGTGGTACATCCCTTCCAGTAATACTTGATATCCCCTTGTTTCATTTTCTTCACCTTGTGAGAGCCCTTGTAAAATATCGACACGGTAACCCAATCATTTATACTAAACATTTTGGGCTCCCATTTTCCATCCATACTTTTGTTAAAGAAGGTGCAAGAGTTTATAGAATGATAAGGATGCCTTGTAGAAGCCATGGAAAAAAGGGACCACAACCATTGTGAAAATAAGGAAAGTCAAAGAGAAAATGTTAATGAACCCAAACTAGATGTCAACAAGGATAATGAAAATATACTTGCCACAAGAATAATATTCAAATGTCTCTCAAAAGTTATAAAATGAATAGAATTAATTGCATCTCATCTTTATTTCATCTTTTGTCAGCCTTTATTATCTTTATGAGGTTTGGAACTACGAAAAGATGTCAAACCTCAAAGATTTTGACAAAAAAAGAGAAAATCCACAAAATGGTCTCTATTATCTCCAAGGCAAAGGAGAAAAGAATACTATATCTTTTCACACATGGCAAACTCTCATTGGCTCTTTCCTTAATCCAATGATTACAAAAGTGCCATTTTTGAAGTGTTTTGGCCCTAATGGGTCAATCGGCCTCAGTAGCCTTCACATGAGAAGGTAGAGGACATAAGGCTTACCATCCTGCATATGAAACCACTCAAGGACTTTCTAGATATATTCCTTTTGTGATAGATAAAGGAGCCCCTTAAAATGATTGTGTGTGATGTGCGTTCCAAGAATATGGGAGGCCTATCCCATGTTCTTCATCTCAAAGCTCTTCTTTACTTGAGTTTTCAAGGCAACTCTCCTAGCAATAAGCATATCATCCACATAGAGTACCAAAATCATAAGACTACTATCATAATCCTTCTTTGTGTGTAAAAATGGATCCATAGCATTACAACTATATCCGTGTGAATGTAGAAAGGCATCAAACTTGTGGTGCCATTCCCTAGGTGCTTGCTTAAGGCCATAATGATTATGGCTATATCCATGTGAATGCATAAAGGCCATAAGCATGGATCCATAGCACTATGGTTATATCCCTATGAATGCATAAAGGCATCAAACTTGTGGTGCCATTCTCTAGGTGCCTAATTAAGGCCATAAAGGCTCTTTCTCAACTTGTATACGAGGTATTCCTTGTCTTTTTCTTCAAAGCCCTTAGGATGCTACATATAGATCTCATACTGCAAATCCCCATGTAAAAAATCCATCTTTACATCCATTAGGTAAAGGTCTAGATCTAGTTAAGAAATGAATGTTAGTACTGAGCGGAGGGTCATCATTTTTATCAGAGGAGAAAAAAATTCATCAAAGTCAACACCATATTCTTGCATGAAACCCTTAGCTACCAATGTGTCCTTATAAGCGGACTTAGGGCTTCTAGGGATACTTTTTAGCTTGTATACCTATTGCATGGTAGTGCCTTCTTGCCACTAGGAAAAGGAACCAAATCCCACATATGGTTAGTTTGTAAGGAGTCAAAGTCTGACTACATAGCCCTATCCCATGAGTGACTATCATCTTTGTGCATGGTCTCATCATAAGAGAAAGGATCATTTGCATCTATCAGTATAACATAATACATGACGGACATAAGGTGCTTATGTTGATGTCTAGTGTAACGTGTCGTCGCTAGACTCTACCCCCCTTTATAAATTAATGATTTTTTTAAAATTAAAGAAAATTCCCTATTCATGCTGCTAGTGGCGGATGGAGGGGGGCTGTTGTGGGATGACATCCGTGATAACGACACAAAACGGAAAAGGGAGGGGGACCTGTAGTGGTCCACGACTCCTTGATGTGGTGGCAATGAAGCTACGGTGGAAGGCAACAACTATCTCTTCTCTCACCCTCCACCATATCTTGCATGGCAGCAGTCCACCTGGTCGCCCTCATGGAGATGGGGGGGAGGGGTTCCATGCTACGCCATTTCCACTCCCCCCCGCCCCCCCCCCCCCCCCCCCCCCCAAGGTGAGGGAGGGGCACCTCTTTTTCTCTTCCCCCCTGTTGTCCGATTGATTGTGAAAGAGAGAGAGAGAGAGAGAGAGAGAGAGAGAGAGAGAGCAAGGAAAAGAGAAAGAGAGGAAGAGAGAGAAAGGGGGAATCTCCTTAAGCTTCCTCTTCTTCCCCCCCCCCCTTTTTGAGAGGGTTCCCATGACCGTTTCTCCCCCCCCCCCCCCCCGCGTGGAGTTAACTCCTTTGTAGCCGTGCACGCATCCATGAAGAAAATACTGAACTATACAATGCCTCCCAAGCGAAGTAAGATCCAATCAAGCATGAATCCCGCATCAACCAATGGAGCTACGAGTCAAGGAACCCCGACACTTGGTAACTAGGTGCGTCCCATGAATCCTACTTTGATAGGAAACTTTTAAAATGAAGATTGACTTCATTAGGAAGGGAGACGTATTCTTGCAAAAATCCATGATAGCTAACCACCAGTTAGGTTGCAATATATAATCATGTTGCAAATTGTGTTTTATAGCACTATGATATGTTATAGAACGAACAATTTGCACAAAATATTATGCTTTGGTGCACACTAAAATCAAGGGCTTTATTGATTGTGTTTGTAGAGCATTATATTCATGCACTAGCATTGCCATGCTTGAGACGTTTAAAAAATTAAAAAATGAGTTATCGGGTATAAACACTAATTCTACACTCTAGAACCGGGTATCATTATGATGTCAAGCCCTATGAACGGGACCATAAAGCATAGTCATCATTAGAAAGAAATCATACTTTTGCATCGTGAAATTTACACAATTGGAAAGGTAGGTGTAAGGTCTTGAATGAAGTCCGTGATGATCATGAGTTACCACAAAATGGTTAAGTATTTATGGGTTGTTGCAATACTAGGCCAAGTATTAGGCTCCTATAAACCTTTAAAGAGAGGTAGCTTGCATTTGCATTAGGCATGATGATTTCATGTTCCTCACACAAAGAAAAATACAAGTCACTATTCATGATTTGCATAAGTGCATTGAAATGAATTCCCAAGAATAGAAGCTTTGCATTGCATCATCAACTTAGAAAAGACTTGCATCTAGCCTTGTGTGGCATCATGGACAGTTTCAGTCGCACTACATGTTAGGGATTCATTTTAAAAGATAGATATAAGATGTGTATAGGAGTTGCTAAACTCAATTGTTGAGGCGGTTTGATAAATGAAACCCTATAGGATATGTAAGGCTAGGGTTTAATTTGACTTATTTAGGGTTTAAATGTAAATAAGTCAAGCTATTGTTACAATCATAGGTTGACCTTGAGATATGTAAACCACTCATTAGTCTCTATCCTATAACTAGCCATGATAATCCCAAAACACCCTTTTTTAACCCCAACACAAAGAAAGAAAAAGGAAATAAAAAGATGCAGGGAAAAGGCGGAAAAAAGGTAGCTCGGATGAAGAAGGAAGAGGAGAAGAGACCAAAAGCGCAACGGCAACCTTAAAAATCCAAGGCAGTTGCAAAAGGGAAAAGGTGCATTTTAAAATACAAAGGCGCACCTTGAAACCTTGTAAAAGAGTACCAAGCAGTGGAAAATTGGGAAAGCTAAAATAAAAGACAAAGACAAAGGCCAAGGCAAGAGAAAGGGAGGGCAAAGGTGCACTAGGAAAAGCACAAGACAAAACTTGTGTAAAAGAGTGCAAGCGGCCCGCGATTTAACTCAAGGAGCGCCGGGCTCTCACCCATGCAATTTGTAAATATAGATAGGTGGTGGAAAGGAAGCTAGGAAGATAGAAGGATAATGGGAAAAAGGACCTAAGCTACGGTCGGCTATGTAAAAAAGGGGAAAGGGGATGACCGCCCAAAAGGGATTTAGGTTTTTGTATATAAAGTTGAAAAGTGAATGAGAAGCTCATTCTTGTGTGTAGTAAAAAGTGGCTCTCCTCTTCTTCTTCTTCTTCTTCTTCTTCTTGCTTTCTTGAGCTTGTGCTTGAGAGAGGTAGTGTGAGAGTGGGAGGGAGTGAGTGTGTGAGGGTGAGGGACCGTGGGGTGGAGAAGCTCTCCATCTTCTCCTCTCTTCTTCTATTCTCTTCTCTTCTCTTCTCTTACTCGTCGTGATGGAGCTTGGAGCGTGGAGCTTGAGGATGGAGCTTGCTTGAAGCTTGCACTTGGATCGTGGAGCTACCGGAGTGCGCGGGAGAGGAGGTAACTTGAACGGCATGGAGGTAAGGTCACTAGACCTGTAGATATGGATGGCGCATCGGCTATGTGAGAGGTAGCCATTAGTGCTCGGCTTGGAATGCTTGAAGCGGTTGAGTGAAAGCTCCCACATTTTGGTTCCGTTTTTCCGGGACCAACGGATTCAAGCCTTGAGTGCTTGTGCACTTCGAATCGAGCATCAAAGTAAGGATTTTCCCCCGGACCGGTGCTTGAGATAGGTAGGAAGTGAGGGGTTTGAAGATGCTATTTGATCTCCTTGGGAAGTAGGTTTTGTGCTTTTTGAGATTTATGTTGTGAGATGGAATAGTGTAGGTATTTACTTTGTGATTTGGATGCATTAGAGTAGGAGAAAATAAAGAAAAACAAAGAAAATAAGCATTAGGGTTACTATTGCAAAACATGGCAAAAATAGGGCAAGAATCGTGCAAAAGTGGTGAAAAACTCGCTTGTGATGCCTAAGGTCGGCAAGTGAGTTATTGGGGGGTGTTAATACCATACCCAGAAAGGGGTATAAGGGCCAAAAGTGGCAAGAAAGGCCACATTGTGCATTGCAGGGTTTCAAGTGAGTAGGAGAGAAGAGGAAAGCTTGGTGAGGGAATCTGCTTCAATCTTGGCATCAGAGAGATATTTGGCTAGCCCAGGTAATTCTACACTTTCTCCTACAGTAGTAGGACCAATCTAGAGCTGCCTGACAAGGGGAAAGGCCTCTAGCACCCGGCACGACGAATTTCGTGAGAGTCGACGAAAAGACGCGCAGCGCTCGATGCATCCGAGTAACGACGACTCTGGTCCGAGGCCTAGACTCGGCCCTCGGACTGCTCGACTCAACCCACTCGACCATTACCACTTGGACGCCCACACTCGAGCCATTCGAATCGAGCACTCGGACTACCTTAGAGTTTAGCCTCAGCCCACTCGGCTACCTGACCCTGCTTCGGCCCGCTCAGCCACCTGACCCTGCCTCGGCCCACTTAGCCACCTAACCTAGCCTCGGCCCACTCGGCCACCTGACCTAGCCTTGGACACCCGGTTGGCCGAAATTTTCATTTAAACAGTCACAACACGACCCTTACCACTCGGCCCTCGGACGTGCCGAATCGGGCATTCAGACCCTGCAACTCGGACCAGCTGGGCCAAGTATGCAGTTTGACCAAATTTTCAGTTACCTGACCCATCAGCAGCGCAAACTGTCGGAAGCCCTTAGGACACTCAAAACTTGATTTTGGCACAAAGAATAGGCAAAATTGTAGGGCATAGCTGCTTAGTAGCTAGAGGTAGGCAGTTGCGAGACCAGGGACTTAGACGCAAACCGCTGAGTGCAAAAGCCTGATTAGGCCCAAAAACAAACGAGGCAACGAATTAGAAAAACTCTAAACCCTGAAATTGACCCCACAAGCTACATAGAGCGAAAGGCGCATCATAGATCCACCACTTGGCTAAAACTTCGAGCAAGTGGTTCAAGATATGGCGGAACGATCTGTCAAGAGTGTGGGAGAGAAGGAAGGAGTCTCGCTTGAAGCTTTCTTGCTTGCACAATGGGGGAAGACACACAAGGGTGGAGGCTGAAAACAGTTTTCCTCTTCTTAGTTGTGTAAGCCAAAAGAACTCAAGTACAAAGAAATAGAAGAACCCTATATATGGGTCTCAAACCAAACTCAACTAACTAAGGTGGCATACTAACTGAGCCACGAACTAGAGTAGATAAGGATAGCTATCATGTAGCTATTATTCATGGGCGGTGTACCAACCGCGTTTGCAACTGACAAGTCGGTGACATAAATACACAACGGTCACCCTGGCGTATCACGAGTGGAGCTCGATATCTCAACACTCCCCCTCGAGCTCAATCCCAATTCCTACACACCAAGAAGGTCTCTGAACTTGCGCAGCTTCTCTGCGCCCAATGCCTTCATGAATATGTCAGCTACCTGATCCTCTGTGCTGACATAAACTAGATCAATAAGACCTAGTAAAACCCTCTCTCGCACATAGTGATAATGCACCTCAATGTGCTTTGTTCTAGCATGATAGACTGGGTTATTTGCCAAGTGTATACTACTCATGTTGTCACAATAAATGACAACTGGTCCATCTGTAGACTGATGCATATCATAAAGTAGCTTATGCAACCAAGCTACCTCACATGCAGCCATTGCTGCACCCCTGTACTCAGCCTCTGTGCTCGACAAGGCAACTGTAGGCTGTTTCTTGCTGCTCCAAGTGACTGCAGCACTCCCAAAAGAGAACACATATCCACTGGTAGATCGTCTATCAGAAATACTACTAGCCCAATCAGCATCAGTGTATCCATGCAACTGTATCTGAACCCCAGTCTCATAAAATAGTCCATACTGCAATGTGGACTTCACATACCTGAGTATGCGTCTAGCCGCATCCAAATGTGGTTTCCTTGGAGCCTGCATAAACTGACTTACCAATCCAACAACATAGCTCAAATCTGGCCTGGTAATAGTCATATAAATCAAACTTCCTACTATGCGTCTGTACATAGTAGGGTCTTCTAGAAGCTCACCTGCATCTGTGCTCAGCTTCACATTCTACTCCAAAGGAACTGAAATAGGCTTACAGCCTGTCATCCCATATTTGGACAGCATGTCCAATCCATATTGCCTCTGCAAGAGCTGTATCCCACTTGGTGATCTAATCACCTCAATGCCCAAGAAATAACGCAGCTCTCCCAAATCCTTCATCTCAAACTTCTGCTTCAATAGCATTTTCACATGAAGGATATCTTCATCACTATCACCTGTCATAATCAAATCATCAACATAAATGACAAGTAGCATAATACCTTTCTCTGTTTTTCTCACATAAAGTGAGAAATCTGCCTTGGAAATCTGAAAGCCAATAGTGACAAGATACTGTCCTATCTTGTCAGACCATGCTCTAGGTGCTTGCTTCAAGCCATACAAGGCTTTCTTCAACCTGCAAACAAACTCAGGATGAACAGCATGCACATAACCTGGTGGCTGCTCCATATATACCTCTTCTTGCAAATCACCATGCAAGAAGGAATTCTTTACATCCATCTGATGTAAAGACCATCCCTTTGATGCAGCCATAGCAATGACTGCTCTTACGGTTGCCATCCTTGCAACCGGACTAAATGTTTCTTCATAGTCAATGCCATATGTTTGTGCATACCCCTTGACTACTAATCTTGCCTTGTATCTGTTCACAGAACCATCAGCATTGTGCTTCACCTTATAAACCCACTTACAGCCAATTGCATTCTTACCTTTAGGCAAAGGTACTAACTCCCATGTAGCATTTGCTTCCAAGGCATCCATTTCTTCATCCATGGCTTTCTCCCATTTTTCTTTTCCCATGGCTTGCTCAAAAGATGTGGGTTCTGGTTCCTGTATCACTTTGACCATATATGCATAGTGAATGGCTGTAAATCCATCATATTTCAGCCTATCCACAGGATACCTAGCTCTCGTAGACCTGTGCAAAGTAGGTTCACTCCCAGGTGCTCTCAAAACATTCCTGGTCTTCCTTACTCCAGGTGTAACAATAGAAGGAATACCCAGCTCATCATCAATGCTCTGTTCTGAGCCACTGGATTCACCATCCACATAAGAGTGACCTGCATTCACATCAAACATGGACTGATCAACCTTCTCTTTTCCTTTTTGTGATACCTGCATACCACTATTTGCATTACTTTGAGAAGATTCTCCTGATCTCAATCTGCCTGTCCATGGTGAAGACTGTGAACCACTACTAGAGGACGCTCCAGGTCCACTAATATTTTGTGACTGCTGCTGTGAATTTTGTGCAGCATTACCATTTTGTGCATCTACATCATCAATCACATTTACTGGTTTATACCAGCTACTCATCTCATCAAAAACAACATCTCTGCTCACTGTAAACTTACGAGTAGAAGGGTTATAACATCTATACCCTTTTTGCTGCAGAGAGTAACCAATAAAGATGCACTTCTCAGCTTTTGGATCCAACTTGGATCTCAACTCATCTGGCACATGTACATAGGCAATGCAACCAAAAATTTTCAAATGAGAAATATCTGGTTTCCTACCAGTATACCTCTCCTCTGGAGTCATTCCATGTATTGCTGCAGTGGGAGTCCTGTTCATTATGTAGACTGCTGTAGCAACTGCTTCAGCCCAATAAAAATCTAGCAAGTATTTTTCATTGAGCATGGCACGAGATACCTCTCCAATATGCCTGTTTTTCCTTTCTGCAATTCCATTTTGTTGTGGGGTATAACTGCATGAATATTGCTGCTTTATGCCATGCTCCTGCAGAAACCTTGCAAACTCATTTGAGAGGTACTCTCCCCCTCCATCTGACCTTAGGCATTTTATCTGCAAGCCTGTTTCTTTTTCAACCATAGCTTTAAGAGTTTTGAAATGCCCAAAAACTTCACTTTTCTTTTTCATAAAATACACCCAAAATTTTCTGCTATAGTCATCAATAAAACTGACAAAATAATGACAGCCTCCAAGAGATGCATCTTTAGTTGTCCACACATCAGAGTGGATTAATTCCAATGGCTTCTCACTCTCTTGAACATGTCTAGGAAATGGTTTCCTTGCCTGTTTTCCAAACTGACAGGCTTCACATACCTTATGCATTTCTGCAACCTTGAATTTGGGCAATCCTGCAACAATATTTTGGGCCTGCATTGATTTAAGTTGCTGTACATTAACATGACCAATGCGTTTATGCCAGATATCAATATCTGCAACTACACCGGTCCCATGTGCAAACATTGCTGCACTCAATTCAGACATGTCTGCATCCAACGTAAACATTCTGCCCTTCTTCTTTCCTTTTGCTATCAAGCGACCTTTATTTTTCATATCCTCAACAAAGCATCCATGAGGATTAAATCTGACCTGCAAGCCCTGTTCAACCATTTGACCAACTGAAACCAGATTCTTGGTGATATTCGGGACATGAAATACATCGGACAGGTATTTCTTTTTCCCACCCTGCATAGACAAGGGAATTTTTCCAATCTGCACAATAGGATGTGCAGTATCATCACCAGTCTCCACAAATCCTGGTTTTTCCATTTTCCTTGCATCCTCCATCCATTCTGCATGACCTGTCATGTGGTTTGATGCACCTGAGTCAACATACCATACATCATTGCTTTCTTCTGCACTTGTCATAGAATTGTTCATGTGCTGCACCATGAACAAATGCTCATTTCTGTCATCACCCTGTCTACTAGAAGATGCATAATTCCCTTGTTGCAGTTTTCCATTCATGATGTCATTCTGCTTTTTATAGTAGTCTTTAGCCATATGACCCATTTTACCACAGTAGTAGCATTCAACATTACTGTTTGCATTTTGGCCTCTTTGCCATCCACCATGACCTCTTTGACTCCCCCTGCCTCTAGAGTTACCATGTCCTCCTCCATAGGACTGGTTTTCTTGAGTTTGCTGCATATTCTGATTTCTGCCACGGCCTCCTCTACCTCTGCCTCTACCTCTTCCAGCATTTGAGTAGAAGACAGCTTCTTTTGAAATTCCTCCTGAAGAAGATGCACCACCATTTCTCTGTTCCTCAGAAATTAGAAGAGCAATCAACTCCTCAAAATCAGGAAATCTTTCACGAACTGAAATGGATGTCCGAAACTGTGCATAATCCTTTCCTAGACCATTCAAGGTCACGGAAACTAAATCATCATCTTCCACTGGCGACCCAATGGAAGCAAGTGCATCTGCAATCTTCTTCACCTTCATGTGGTAGTCGTTGATGCTCATACTTTCTCTTTGCACATTATGCAACTCTTGCTTGAGCTGCATTTTCCTGGCTTGCGTATTTGTGCTATACATTTTTGACAAAGTATCCCATGCCTCCTTTGGCGTACTTGCATCCTGAATATGCACAATCATAGAGTCTAAAATACTGATAGACAGCCAATACATAACTTTCCTGGCTCTCTCATGCCATGTTTTGAATGCCTGCATTTGCTGTTGATTGGGAACATCAGGAAGAACTGGTTCTTCTTCATTTCCTGCAACAAATTCCCAATATCCTTTTCCCATAAGGAAATTCGTCATTCTAAACTTCCATGCTTGGAAGTTGTTCTTGTCAAGCTTTTCAGTGACAATCTGTGAAAGAGAATCAGATGCCATTACAGAAGACTGCAAAAAATTCTGTCACTGCAAAAACCACAGCTTCACCCTCACAAGGGAAAATCTGCAAAACTGGCGAAAGTGGTATTTGACCACACAGTCACTTCCTAGTGACGATTTTGCATCAACAGGCAACAGGGATGATTCTGTAACTCCCAATGTCTCTGCGCACAAGCATACAATGCAATTTTTACAGTAACTATTCACCGACCTGTAGAACAGTGGCTGCACAGCATAAAACTGGGCCTTTTCCTGAGTGCGTGCAGAAAACTTCCGCCTCCAAAACAGGCCCCGAAATGGCCTCAAATAAAAAAAACAAGGTCGCCAAGGGCTAAAGCCCCCTTCCGCAGCATATACTGCCCTCTTGCTTCACCGCGAAGGGCGTCTCAACCTGAGACAATGCACTCCTGCACTTTCCGGCTGTGCTACCTGCAGAGATCTGCTCCCAAAACAGAAAATGAACGCAACACTGCTCCTCTTACCAGAACACCGCGAGCTTGGCTTGCTTTCTTGAGCTCCTTACCACGAACAAGGCTCTGATACCATGTCAAGAGTGTGGGAGAGAAGGAAGGAGTCTTGCTTGAAGCTTTCTTGCTTGCACAATGGGGGAAGACACATAAGGGTGGAGGCTGAAAACAGTTTTCCTCTTCTTAGTTGTGTAAGCCAAAAGAACTCAAGTACAAAGAAATAGAAGAACCCTATATATGGGTCTCAAACCAAACTCAACTAACTAAGGTGGCATACTAACAGAGCCACGAACTAGAGTAGATAAGGATAGCTATCATGTAGCTATTATTCATGGGCGGTGTACCAACCGCGTCTGCAACTGACAAGTCGGTGACATAAATACACAACGGTCACCCTGGCGTATCACGAGTGGAGCTCGATATCTCAACACGATCCTCCAAGCTATGCATGGTGCTTACCATAACGACCCTATGGGCGGGGAGGGGACTGCCTCCCGGACCCTCGCAAAGGGGGCTCTGCCCCTGACGAAGGAAATTCGGTATGGCAGCCTCTATACTATGCCAAACTCCCTTCTGCCACAAAGTGAATGAGATAAGGGCACCACCTAGTCATGGAAGAGCGGACTAGGACGCTATGCAAGAGGGAGAGGAGATTGTAAGGGAGAAGAGATGAAAACTAAGAGAGGGAGAGAGAGAGAGTGAGTGAGTGAGAGTGAGAGAACTATGAAAAAATAGATGAATCAATAAACTTAAGAGATGGAGAACCCTCGAGACATAACCAATATACACAATATGGACACCAATATCATGGGCTTATTACATTGTAGAGCATACATAAGCTATAGTAAGAGAAGGAATTCCATAAGCTCATGAGGGAGAATGGGGAAGGCTCAATAGGACTGAAGGAGGCCTCTTTGCTCTCTCTATTCTTTTCTTCTTACAAATTACAAAGGAGAAGGCCTCTTTATATAGGCCTTGAGGGTGTTTAGGGAGGAGGTTAAGATGTAATAGGAATTAATACCACCAAAGCTGCATTAAGGCGGTTCCACCAATGTGGAAGCTCCATCTAGATGTTTTGTTGACCAATTTGTACTTAATCAAGCTCCATCATAGGTGATTTGTCTCCATTCTCCCCCCCATAGCTTGAGTCCAAGAGCTCTCCTATAAAAAAATATAGAGAATCTTCATAAAATAAGATCATATCTAGCAATAATAGAGAGAGAGTAATGAGAGTTCATACATTACTACTACAACTAAGGATGATTTGAGGGTGATTTAGGAGGGGAATTCTAATGGTTTATTAGCTTGAGAGAGAGGATAAGAGAGGGGAAAGGGTTGGGGGTCTAATGAATAATGTTTTATGGAAGTGTTAAGTGTGGGGAAGAAAGTATGGATGTGTATTAAATTGGGAGGTGGTCTCCACTGCAGTTGGAAAAAGTTGGCATCCACCATTTTGGCCATAACTCCCGACTCGTAGCTCCAAAAAATTATAAAAAAATACCACCCGAAACTTCAGCTCACGCGCTACAACTTTCATGTTGAAAAGTTTTTTGGATCGGAGTGGAAGTATTTTTAAAAAATCTTACAAAATCATGTGCCTGGTTTTTCTTCCACTAATGCTTCCAAGAAGGGTCCCATTTGGTTGAATTGTCATAAGGCTCCAAAGTCATGACATTATGAGCCTCACATGCCCTTTGGATGGCTCCAAATCCATTTCATATCTTTCCTTTTCACATTATACATTTTCCCTTCACCTTCCTCCATTGATCTTTACTCTTCACCCCCCCTTGGTAAACCGGTCCATGAAATATTTTCATCCAGTGATTTCTTGGATTTCCCAAGAGGTTGTTCCCACCCTCTTCTTTATTTCAAAGCTCCAAATGTACAAAAAATCAACAAAATGTTAGACAAATATTTTTTTGTGATTTTCTCGGATCATATAGCCCTCCCAAACCTGGCTAGAGGTATTTATGCCTCTAGACACTCTTTGGTATCTTGAGCTAACCCCACCCTGATGTGATAGGGTTTTAAGCGCCATCCATTTACACTGGTCTTGTGAACTTTTCCCTCAATGTCTTGAAGTTTGTAGGAGCCATTGTTGAATTTTTTTGTGACCCAAAACGGTCCCTCCCACCGGTAGAGAAACTTGCCATCCTTTCTTTTATCAAAGCGATTGTCATATCGAAGCACTAAAGATCCCTCCTTGATGTTTTTATCTGTTAGCTTCTTGTTGAAATTTTCTCTACGCTTCTCAGCTTCCTGGGAGTAGTGGTTGATGGCTTCTTCACGATCCAATTGTAGCCTCTCTAGGTCCAGTAATCTTTGATGTAACTTCTCCTTTTGAGAGCCTACTGTGCCACCTAATACCCGAAGGCTAGCTAATTTCACCTCAATAGGCAAAAGAGCCTCTTGTCCATAAACTAGATGAAAAGGTGTGAACCCTAACATGGTTTTGAAGGAGGTTCTGTAAGCCCATAGAGCTCCACTAAGGTGCTTGTCCCAATCCCGGGGCCTTGAATGTACCTGTTTGCTGATGATTTTACAAATCATTCCATTTACCTTTTCGACCAATCCATTGCATTGAGGGTAGTAAGGGGTAGAGTGTCGTCGTTGAATATTTAGCTTTTGCATGAGTTCACCCACCACATTAGCTCTAAACCCTGGTCCTCTATCTGATAGTATTTCAAGAGGGGTACCAAACCTACAACAAATGTGGTCAAAGATGAATTTACTCACTTCCTTAGCAGTGATTCTTCTAGTTGGCATAGCCTCGGCCCATCTAGTCATGTAATCTACCCCCATGATAATATACTCTTTTCCTGATGGAGTGCGTGGTAGAGGCCCTATGGCATCAATTCCCCACTTCTCAAAGGGTCCATAGACCTTGATTGGGGTTTGGGGTTCTGCTATGAGCCGTCGTGGTCCTGATTTCTGACATTCTTCACATGTTTGACACCAATATTTGATATCTCGGTGTAGACTGGGCCAAGTAAAGCCAGCTTGTAGAACCTTTCTACTTGTGATGTCGTGTGCAAAGTGGCCTCCACACACATCATCATGGCAAGCTTTTAAGATTTCTTCAATTTCCCATTTTGACGGCACTTTCCTAAGCACACCATCCTTACCAAGACAATACAAACTGTCATTTACTATGCGATATCTTGTAGCCTTCCGAGCTAGCCACTGTCTTTCTCCCTTAGTCAGGTGTTTGGGAGCTTCTCCTTGTTCTAAGAGATGTAGAATATCTTCTAAGTCTTCCTTGCCTTGTCGAAGTGGGGGTTTGATAGCCACCGCTCCCACCATTGACTCATTCAGCTTTGATGATGCTAGATGGTCGGCATCTTTGTTCTGGTCTCTTGGCACATGATGTACTTGTGCCTCCCTAAATCTTCTCATAAGAGATTTGGCCTCTCTCATTTTACTAGAGAGGTTTGTATTTTTGCATGCCCATGTACCTTGCATTTGCCTTACCAATAGCATGGAGTCTCCAAAAGCATTCAATCTCTCGATTGAATTACTAAGACACCAACAAAGACCATGAATTAAAGCTTGATATTCTGCCTCATTGTTAGAGTGGACACCTTCCAAGATGATTCCTTCACAATAGATTTTCTCTCCTAAAGGAGAGAAAACAACGATGCCTGCGGCTGCCTTATCCTTAGTTCTCTTGTATGCACCATCAAAGTAGAGGCTATAAGCATCTACAAGAGTTTTTATGGATGGGGGTGGTGGAAGGTTCTTTCTTTTCACCACGAGATTTTTCTCATAGCACCTATTTGTCAAAATATCAGCCAAGCATGCCCGAGTTGTTTTTTCAACCTGCACTGTATAGTCAAACTCTTGAAGTCGGACCACCCACTTTGCTATTTTGTCAGAGATTTCCATATGTTGTAGTGCATAGGGAAACATATCCTCCACAGTGATGATCACAAACCTCTTTGGAAGTAAATATGGCCGAAATTTGGTTACTGCAAACATGAGGGCCAACACTAGTTGTTCCATGGAGGTGTAAGCCTTCTCTGAGGCTTTCATGAGGCGGCTGGCAAAATACACAGGCCTCATGAAGGATGTTTTTGGATCTTTTTGTAGGAGAGCAGCACCAATGGCCTCTTCTCCCACACTAGGGTTTACAAAGAATGTTTCTTCCCAACAAGGCTGGAGGATTATAGGAAGTGACCCCAACATTTTCTTTATCTCCTTAAAATGTCCTTCACTTTGTTCACTCCATACAAGTGTTTCTTGGCGTGTCAGTTGCTGCAGGGGGTATATGGCCTGAGAGAGTAAGTGTATAAATCTACCCAGATATCTTAGCTTTTGTAAGAAGGAGACCAATTGTTTGATGGAGGTTGGGGAAGGTAGAGCTAGCAATGTTTCTACCTTATTTGGATCTACCTCAATTCCTTCAATTGACACTACATGCCCTAGTAGTGTAACCTTGCTTTCCCCAATGTGGCATTTATCCTTATTTAGTTGTCCACCCAACCTAGCTAAGCGAGTAAATCCTTCATCAACCTTGCGTAGATGTATGTTCCTTGAGCTGTAAATACAAAAGTCATCTATGAAAACCCTTATGGACTTACCAAAGTAAGGTTGGAAAACCATATTCATGAATCTTTGAAAGGTTGCTGGGGCATTTGTGAGACCAAAGGGCATGACCCGAAAGGCAAAACAGCCCCATGGTGTGATGAAAGTGGTCTTCTTTTGATCCTCCTCTGCAATGCGAATCTGGAAGTAGCCAGAGTAGCCATCACACACCGTATACCGCTCATGTCCCGCTACTTCATTCAAGATTTCATCCTGAAATGGGAGAGGGAAGTGGTCCCTCTTTGTTGCAGCATTTAGTGGCTTGTAATCTATGCATACTCGCCACTTACCATTTTTCTTTGGCCTCACTACTACTGGGGAGACCCATTCTGAATCTTCCACTGGGTATATGAATCCTGCATTCAAGAGTCTCTTCACCTCCATCAACAGTGCATCCTGTTGCACAACTCCCAGTCTTCTCAATCTTTGTACTATAGGTTTGCTTCCTTCTTTGAGTTGGATGTGATGCTTCACTGCAGTGATACCTGTAATGTGAGTATAATCAGAAATAAACAATGATGCATGCTTCTTGAGAACATTCACATAACCCTCCCTTTCTTCATCCTTTATATCCTTGGATATCATCTTCTCTAGGCTAGCATCCCACACATCTTCTCCTTGGATTCTTGGGTTGTCTTCTGATAAGGTAGGTTCTTTTAAGGTGACGCCCATAACTTCGAGAGTGCTATCACTCTCTCCACTTGAACTCTCTTCCTCTTCTACTGATGAGGAACATCCACTTGAGCTCCACTCATCGGCAGACGTTTCTAGTTCAAGGTTCTCTTGACGCCCACTCTTCAAGTTGTAAACCACCTTTTGATCGTGGCCACCCACCTTACGTGGCCTCAACTCCAGATCTCCTGTTGCCCAATCTTGCCTAGCTCCGATGCCCATAAGCCAAGGTCTCCCTAGGATGAGGGGATATCCTTCCCCCTTTACTGGCATCACATAAACATCCACTGCTGCAGTGATTCCAAAAACAGAAACTCTCAAAGCTTTCACTACACCCACACATGTGACTGCATCATTGTTGGCCATCTTTGCCCTGAAGGTTGAGGATTCCATTACTTCTAAACCTAATTGATGCATAAGTTTTTCTGTCATGACACAAACCTCTGCTCCACTATCGATGTATGTTTTTCGAATCCGTTTACCTTTAATTTGAGCCTCCACTATAGGCACTATATCTTTGAGTCCATATGCCTTGATTGCGCTAACCATTTTACCTTGCCTTGCCCTTGTGCTTACCATTTTTGACCATTGTCGTCGTAACTTTGGAGAGGCATGAAGTAGTTGTGGCCAAGTAATTTTTGGCCCTTGAGAGCTCACGTCTGCTACTAGATCATAAGGTTGTGTCCGAGAACCCAAAGGGAAGTCAGAGATATCAGTTTTAGACCTAGTTCGAGTCTTTCTCTTCTTCCCTTCATCTCCAGGTGCCCGTGATGTACTTGCCTCATTGGTTGCTTCCTTACTTGCCTCAGTCTGGACACGTACCCGCTTGATAGGCATGGTCTCTACTACATCTACCTTCATCTTACCTCTTGCTATTTCTTCTTGGAGCCTTCTATCCCTGACCACCTCCTCTATTTTTATGACATTAACATTTGGTTGAACAACAGGGGTTTCAGCTTGAACATAAGGTGGTTGTAAAATTGCAGGTCGTGACTGCTCTTGCTCTTGAGTCCTAGCACGAGGAGGGCTTACTTGTTGTCGAGGACCTCTGGCAGGGTGATCATATCTTCTAGGGTGAGGACAATTGTACATGCCATGTCCATTTTCTCCACAATTGTAACACAACATCTCCCTTGCTTGTCGCCGCATTTGTGGTCGATTCCCACCATTCCCCTCGATAGGTCTTCTTACACCTTGCACAAGATTCACTCTCAAACCCTCTAGTTGATTAGTAAGATTGTTTATTTGTTGGATCATGTCTTCTTGACCTCTAACAAGGCCTGGTGCATTAGATACATTTGGGGAAACTTGAGAGGCCTCCATAGTTGTGATGTTGTTTCCCAAACCTGTTTGACTAGCTTGGGCTTGGTACAGAATCTTTCGATTCTTTTCCCTAGTGATTCTCAAAGCATCTTCAAAAGTGTTTGGAAATTTCACCTTTACCTTCTCCCTAAGCAAGGGATACAAACCTGAAATAAATCGATCCTTTTGAAGGCAGTTTGGAGCTCTCTCTCCAGGGTTTAGTGAGTCTGACCACTGCCCCCAAAGCTTCAAAAACCCTTCCTCATAAGTTGCATAACCATAAGGATCACTTTGATGGAGGGCCAAAAGCCGTTGCCATAACTCTTCAGCTGAGTTAGTTTGTTGAAATCTCTGCAAGAAAGCTGCCTTCAATCCTTCCCATTCAGCTCTTTGGGCCGGATTTAGAGTTTGGAACCACATTCTAGCTTCTTCCTTGAGCACCAAAGGAAAAGCCCTCAACTTTAATGCTTCATCATCCCTCCCAGAGACAAGAAAGGCCATCTCAAGGTTGTCCAAAAAATCCAATGCATTTTCTCCATTGCGCCCAAAGAAGCTTGGAAATGCCATGTTGCCTTAGTAGAGTACAAAGATGAACACGTCTAGACTTAAGTTGTATTTTATGAGGGGAAGGATGAATGGGTTTACAGATGCATTGATTTCGGCAAGACGTCTAGGCCCCAATATGCTTCTAATAATGCCTTGGAATCTAAGCTTTGTGCTAGCTACAATATGCACAGTTTGCATAGCAAGTGGACGGATAGGTCCATACAACTCGTTGTGATTCATGAGAAACTATTATAATAGGATAAAGACATGTACATTGAAGGATGCATTGTAGTCTAGCATTGGGAAGATTATAGGTTCTGGTGATACAAGAATCTCCCTTAATCTTTCAGCTCCAAAGTACATGACAAGACGCTGTTGGAAGAAAATCTTCCTACTGATGCATACATTAACTTGGATGTTTTGTACAGAGTGGAAGGTGTAGAAATTCGGGCCATTATTATTATTCATGAGTAGAAACTACTTAAGGGAGTAGAGGGAATGCACTTTCTTGAATTATGAAGGATTTTTCCCAGAATGTTTCTTTTTGGATCCCACCAACTTTGCTATACGGAGAATTTGCTCACCAGTGATTGTTCTTGCCTTAGTGTGTCCATCCTCGGCGACATATATTTCATAAGGTGTGATGGCCACCTTTTCAACCACACCCAACCTTCGAGCTAACAACAGTTGAAGGTAGTCTTCATACTTTGCACTTCTACAAAACTCCACACCGTTCATGCATAGTTGTCCTCCTTTGATGTGGATTAGGCCAGAGAGAGAGAGGGATTTGATGATTTGGAGACGAGGACCTTCCGGAAGAGCCTTTACTTTGTTTGCAAAACACTCACCACAATTATGAGAACCTAGCAATTGATGGCAACATGATTTTTTCCGTTGTGAGAGAATGGAATTTCTAAGGTGAACACCTTTTACCCGCATACGTGCCGTCATCCGATAGGCATACTTCCTTTCTTGGGCTTCCTTGGGAGACCATTGTGGGAGTCGTGGACTTTGATCAGCTTCAAAAAGAGTTGGTGAAGGCGTTGGAGAAGAGCCACTTGGAGTACTTGTTGTAGAGGATGCACCACCATGTGTTGTATCGTCCCGCATGGATGAGAATGTCCTCAGCGGGGGCACCAATTTATGACGAAGGAAATTCGGTATGGCAGCCTCTATACTATGCCAAACTCCCTTCTGCCACAAAGTGAATGAGATAAGGGCACCACCTAGTCATGGAAGAGCGGACTAGGACGCTATGCAAGAGGGAGAGGAGATTGTAAGGGAGAAGAGATGAAAACTAAGAGAGGGAGAGAGAGAGAGTGAGTGAGTGAGAGTGAGAGAACTATGAAAAAATAGATGAATCAATAAACTTAAGAGATGGAGAACCCTCGAGACATAACCAATATACACAATATGGACACCAATATCATGGGCTTATTACATTGTAGAGCATACATAAGCTATAGTAAGAGAAGGAATTCCATAAGCTCATGAGGGAGAATGGGGAAGGCTCAATAGGACTGAAGGAGGCCTCTTTGCTCTCTCTATTCTTTTCTTCTTACAAATTACAAAGGAGAAGGCCTCTTTATATAGGCCTTGAGGGTGTTTAGGGAGGAGGTTAAGATGTAATAGGAATTAATACCACCAAAGCTGCATTAAGGCGGTTCCACCAATGTGGAAGCTCCATCTAGATGTTTTGTTGACCAATTTGTACTTAATCAAGCTCCATCATAGGTGATTTGTCTCCATTCTCCCCCCCATAGCTTGAGTCCAAGAGCTCTCCTATAAAAAAATATAGAGAATCTTCATAAAATAAGATCATATCTAGCAATAATAGAGAGAGAGTAATGAGAGTTCATACATTACTACTACAACTAAGGATGATTTGAGGGTGATTTAGGAGGGGAATTCTAATGGTTTATTAGCTTGAGAGAGAGGATAAGAGAGGGGAAAGGGTTGGGGGTCTAATGAATAATGTTTTATGGAAGTGTTAAGTGTGGGGAAGAAAGTATGGATGTGTATTAAATTGGGAGGTGGTCTCCACTGCAGTTGGAAAAAGTTGGCATCCACCATTTTGGCCATATCTCCCGACTCGTAGCTCCAAAAAATTATAAAAAAATACCACCCGAAACTTCAGCTCACGCGCTACAACTTTCATGTTGAAAAGTTTTTTTGGATCGGAGTGGAAGTATTTTTAAAAAATCTTACAAAATCATGTGCCTGGTTTTTCTTCCACTAATGCTTCCAAGAAGGGTCCCATTTGGTTGAATTGTCATAAGGCTCCAAAGTCATGACATTATGAGCCTCACATGCCCTTTGGATGGCTCCAAATCCATTTCATATCTTTCCTTTTCACATTATACATTTTCCCTTCACCTTCCTCCATTGATCTTTACTCTTCACCCCCCCTTGGTAAACCGGTCCATGAAATATTTTCATCCAGTGATTTCTTGGATTTCCCAAGAGGTTGTTCCCACCCTCTTCTTTATTTCAAAGCTCCAAATGTACAAAAAATCAACAAAATGTTAGACAAATATTTTTTTGTGATTTTCTCGGATCACCCCCTCTACATCCTCCCCAAGTAGGTTGGAGAGAAAACACACGCCGTGACAGGCCCTCCAACCTAGACCCTCGGACAGTAATGGCCCTACGCAAGTATGGAGGCTCACTTGAATAGGAGCAACTAGAAGCCCGCACCCAAATAGAGGCAAACAGAGACCCTAGAACCTTAACGGGCCAATCTTACCATCAAGGGAAAAAAGGCCACACTACAAGGACACACGTACATTGTGTTCGAACTACGTCTAGTCAAAGTAGAATGCAACATCATCAAGCTACCAATGCGGAGATAATTAGACATGATAGTCCTGACGATAGATGTACCCTGAGCAACGCTCCACAGAAAACCCAAGATCTCCACGGAGAATCCACATCTGACTGTGCAGCTAGGGACTCAAGGGCATGTATCAGAAGGCTTGAAGCTGTAAACCAAGACTCGGACGATGAAGACATAGTACCACTTGCTTATCTTAGGGTCAAACTCATCGCAAAAAGAGAGCATAGTGTTGATGCTCTCATTGATGAAGGAGCAGATTTCAATATCTTGACTTACGAAGCATGGACCCTACTAGGTCAACTGACTGATGCAACTCTTCAACCTCATGGGGAAAACCCACAAGCACTTCTAGGAAAGTGCAGAATCCTTGTAACTATTGAAATAGAAAGCTTGCTAGTCCTGTTCTATGTTCCTCCAAATAGCAAGAATTATGGAAAGAAAATCCTCCTAGGAAGGCCCTTCAAAAAGGCAACGAAGTGTAAAGCTGACTATATAGCACAGAGGATACACCTAGCACTACCAGGTGTGAGGATAATCGCAACTTTTAGCAAGGGTGACCTCACCACACCTTGAGAGAAGGGCAAGGAGCATTTTGACATACCAAGAAAGCCTAGTAATGAGAGCAGGGAGTTGTTGAAAGAGTTGATACAAGCGCAGGTTGAATGGAGAGAACCAGTAAGTGAGGCCATACTTGAAACAAAGAGGGTAGGAGATAAGCCCAAGGATAGGGCTTGGACTTACAAATATCATAGAAGATCACGAAAGAAGCCCAAGCCTTATAAACGAAGGCATCCATGGAGAGCACACACGACGCCACGATGGATATCCAAGGCGTTGCTTCATGCTCAAGGGTATTATGCAGGCACCCGATGGATTTGGGTATCGAAACCTCCTGCTAAACCACCTCGGTCAGGAGCCCAAATTAGGTTAAAAAAACGAGACATGGGAGGATCCCTAAACGAGAATCCAAGTCTCGAACCAAAAATATTGGAGTGATTGCGCCCCTCATGATTGAAATCAAGAAATCGAACATGACCCATCAAATACTAGATCCTCAGCCTAGCATGCCTAGCAAGAAAATATCAAAGGGATCCGTCGAATGTGCACGAGGTTCACTAATGGCCAAGGAGCCTTTGACTTACCAAGGGGACAAGGAGCACCATAGGCACAACGTCACTCATGATAGGGCTGATTGCTCAGCAAAGCTAACAATGGAATCCTCCAACAATCACAAGCAAATCATTCAGCCGGTGCCAAGTCTGCCTAAGAGTCCTAGGTCCCCTACGTCCTCTCTTGCCAAACGGACCCCAGAGGCACAACGACAGCTATCAATGGTAGGGGCTCACTCCCAACCTCTGTCTCCATTAAATCTTCCAAATACCCAAGAGGGGAAACATGACACTGGCCGTAGCTCTCGGCCCAAGGATACTCCCGTGTGATCCAATGTGACTGGATCAACTCAGGATTGATCCACATAGGTGAGTGTTTAGAGGACAACAAAAGACACGACCACGTCCGATTGCCCCAAGGACTCCACACTACGATCCACCAAGAGTGACCAATCCATTGAACTAAATGCCACTGCTCCCAACCAAGGATCGCAACAGTCACAACCCTTGGCTATGACCACACCCCTTGCAGAACGTGTCCCTAACACTTCATCTGAGGAGGAGGTACCGCAACCAGTAGCCTTGACAACTCCCATCCGCCCCAAGCACTTGAAGCCTAGGCTCGAGGAGAAACCCCTCAAAGGTGTGGCCAAGGAAATGACACACCAAACCACTCAACCCAGCAAGGCTATTCAATGGGCCACGGCTATGTTCCATGAGGACACACTAGAGAAAGGAAATGCTAAGGCCCAACCAGGCACAACAATAGTTGACCTAGTCCAAGGTCCTGAACCATTGAGAGATATGCCTTCACTGACCAAGAGAAAGAGAAGAAAACAACGCAAACAATAGCATCTACAGGTGGTTGTGGACCCCAAGAGCATTAAAACCAAGAGTGTTGGAGAGCTGGGGAATAAAGCATCATGTCCATCCACCACTGAACCCATTGATGTCTCTCCATATAGCTGTGAAACCTCAGACACATCCATGTGCTCTGAAAAGTTAAAGCAGCCATTGCCATCAATAGTTGCTTCCAACGCTCAATCCACCGATAATAGAACTCTCATTGACAAATCAAAAGTGGAGATAATGCTGCCACAAAGGGGTGACAAATTCACACCAAGCACGTCCAAAGAGAACCATGACGCAACGATGAAGCCTCAAGAGAACCACAGAAATCCCAAGTGCATGAGCACTCCTAGCATTGATCGATATTGCTCCTCTAGGCTTGAACCCTCGACTACGCTAAAGCCCAGGCAAACTCCTAGAGCCTTGCGTGAGATGGAAACTGAGCAAGCCCTCGCTGAACATAGAGGTGTCTCAGAATGCCTAGCTGAGTTGGATGCCAAGCTCAAGGTGTTCGCATGTGTCTATTTCCTAAAGAGCATCTTGGAGACTACTTGCCCTTCCCCTTATCTTGGGAAGAGCAAGAACACCTTGATGAGCACTATAGCAGGATCTTGCACGAATGCTTGCTACTCATCTCGGGCGAGGAAGCCAACGAACTACGCGTAACTGTCACATTCAATGAGCTGCTCTGCTAATCGAATCTCGTAGACATAGAGAAACTAAAGTGACTGTCAACAGGCCGATGTCGATTTGAGCAGCACTGGTGTGAAAGCCGTGTTGCAATGGCCGAACTAGGGGCTCAGATCATGACAGTCTCTGAGGAGCGATTGGCCAAATGGCGATCCCAAAGAGACCCAACCTATGTGGCACCAACTTTCCTTCGAGTGGTGCTGACTGCCATTCGGGGCAAGGAATTGGCTAAACCAAGCCAAGAAAACCCTCTGCTTGATAAGGTTCTCACTCAGGAGGAGTTACATGTCACCAATAGACTCGGACAAGGTTCCATACTACTCGATGTGGCGAAATATTTATCAGTATTGAGTAAGCTTCCACGTGTACTAGATGTGTGTGCCATGCTTTAGTACAATCCCGAGTTCTACAATTGGTTTCTATCCTGGTGAAGTGACAAGGATTTGAAAAAATGTATATATATAAACAATGATTTTTGTGTCACCCTATATAGACATTATCAACACACACAAGCAATAAAAAGTTAAGTGTAGACAGAAGAATTGGGGCCAACAGGCTATGCTAGGCCGGTCCCCCTTTCATTAGATCATGTCCGCCTCCGGGCAAAGGGCGTGCACTCCGCATTGCCACCATGGAAAGCCTTGACCAACATCCCTCATGATGTAATCAGGGCACAGTCTCTCTCTACACACTTTTCCCTTCCCGTCCTATCCTTCCGAGGATGAGCCCTCCAAACGCAGGACCACCAACCAAGGTAACTCTGCGTGAGTCACGCTCTGCTTGTAGTTAGAGGCCAGAGGAACACCATTACAATGAGTACATCATGTTCCACACTTTCTCTTGGATTGCATCTTATTCCATATCAAGGCCTAACTCTTGGATTGCATCTTGTAGGCTTCCAGAAGGAAAACATGGAGAACCACGAACAGTTGGCGTGCAGAGACGCTCTTTGCAGACGACGGGAGCACGTGGTACGTGCCCCTCCCCCGATACGCTATGTACCCACTCTCAAGAGATATGCAAAGAAATGTGGACCTCAACGGCACCGTCCCAGACGAAGGCCTAAAAATCCTCGAACCAGGAAAGTTAAAGCTCAGCTAAGCATGCAAGCTGGGGCAACACCAGTTGCACAAATCCCCCACAAGCGCTCAAGCACCAGATGCCCACGAGCAAGAAAGGCGGCCAAGTGTATAGGGAAGAGTTCGAAGAATTAGTTAAAAGAATTTTGGAACTGGCGGTGGCCCAGGACTATACCATCCATGTCCCGGCCGACATGTGCCCTACCCGATCTCACGACAATCCCGCACTAGCACCAGCTAAGCCACCCAACCAATCGGACTCACCCCGCTTAGTAGAAATCGACTAAGCCCTAGGATGTACGAGCAGCTTAACAAGTTATTAGGACCTAACTTTTTGTCTTTTGATGGGTGAAAGGGAAACTCCCCACTTGTGCAACTTCTGCTGCCTATAGCTAATGTATGCCGCATCTCTGACAAGCGATTGCATATGCAGTGTAATTAACATCATAGCATTTTGAAAAGTCATGTTTTAACATAACTACATCTGTTGAATTACTTAATGAAATCAAGCATGCGCTCTCACGATGTGACAAGTGGATATAGGATAACATAGGTCTTCATGCAAACATGTTCAACGCCTAGGTCACTACAAAACCACGACCATGCACTAACCGCAACAAAGTCACACTGCTGAAAGTGAACCATCACCCTCTCAAGTGCACACATCGCACAAACCCACGCATAGTCATGGGCTTTCTTGGGTCACGCGCTGCACTCACAATGGGGGACGCTGCAATTGTATCGATATCGCAACAATAGCTCCCTTAACAACGAGGCTAGGGAAAATTCATCACGGTCATATCCATTTCCCGTGCCTTCGAGGCTTGACATGTCCCGACCCGTTGAAAGCCTCACAACCCCTGCATATTGCATTGGTTTTACTGTGGCAAAAAAAAAAAAAAAACGAGCACATCACCACACCTAGGGGTCCTCAAATTAGGTGCGTCCTTGGTCGGCTGGCTCCATCTCTAGTTCCCTAGCCCCCTAGCATCACCGACAATACTTCCGGGCACATCAAGAGCAGGCCAGCCCTAGGAAGCTTGTCTCGCCTGGGGTTCAATCTGTCACCCTGAACCATTCGCGGCACCCACCGCATGAATGGCCATGAACAATACACCGTTCTCATCCATAGGCCCAATGTCGCCCACCTACGGCTCGTACACTATCCCCGTGCCCTATCTTGCTACGTCTACAATCACAATGCACACGCTTGCGCACCCACCTTCACCTATACTTCTTTGCACCATGGACCACTCTGCTTTATCCACACGACGTTATGAGTCACCAGGCCACAGTCTTCTACCTACATAGTATCTAAGTATGCACGGACACTCACATAATATCTGTACGAAAGTCTATACACAGTTTGGGTCCTCAAGTGCAGGAAAATACTCCAAGCTTTCTTAGAGTTCGACCTGTCTCCCAAACTAATCAAAATATGTATTGTGCACAATATGAAGACTAGCACTACCCTTAGGGAGAGACTACATGAGAGGTTTTCCATTTGCAAGTATTCAAGACTCCAACGAAAGTGCCGCTAGCTCGACATCAACGCTCCACTCTAGACTCTTGTCCTTCGCTCCCTCATGCCCATCACCAGAGAATCATCTCGCCCAAACTCCACTAGGATCATCCCACGCACACAAATCCCGTACCTGCTATGAGTGGCCATTCCCAACAAAGAGTCACCCTATTGCCCCCTACAACAACCATATCACCATGCCACTCGGAACAGCTAGTGCCCCACCGACCTTCATCCACACCAACCTCAGAAATCCCCCAAAACAAACCACAACCGTCCTTGACACCCACGTCTTCGGTGCATGCTACTGCCTGCTACCTATGACGGTGAGTGCCATGGGATTGGCACTCGTCTAGAAGAGGGGTAATGTTAACCTCAACACCAAGAAAGCAAAAGGAAATAAAAAGATGCAGGGCAAAGATGGAAAAAAGGTAGCTCGGTTGAAGAAGGAAGAGGAGAAGAGATCAAAAGCGCAAGGGCAACCTTAAAAATCCAAGGTAGTTACAAAAGGGAAAAGTTGCATTTTAAAATACAAACGCGCACCTTGAAACCTTGTAAAAGAGTACCAAGCAGTGGAAAATTCAGAAAGCTAAAATAAAGGACAAAGACAAAGGCCAAGGCAAGAGAAAGGGAGGGCAAAGGCGCACTAGGAAAAGCACAAGACAAAACTTGTGTAAAAGAGTGCAACCAGCCCGCGGTTTAACTCAAGGAGCGTCGGGCTCTCACCCGCGGGCTCTCACTCGTGCAATTTGTAAATATAGATAGGTGGTGGAAAGGAAGCTAGAAAGATAGAAGGACAATGGGAAAAAGGACCTAAGCTACAGTCGGCTATGTAAAAAAGGGGAAAGGGGATGACCGCCCAAAAGGGATTTAGGGTTTTGTATATAAAGTTGAAAAGTGAATGAGAAGCTCATTCTTGTGTGTAGTAAAAAGTGGCTCTCCTCTTCTTCTTCTTCTTCTTCTTGTTCTTGCTTTCTTGAGCTTGTGCTTGAGAGAGGGAGTGTGAGAGTGGAAGGGAGTGAGTGTGTGAGGGTGAGGAACCGTGGGGTGGAGAAGCTCTCCATCTTCTCCTTTCTTCTTCTCTTCTCTTCTCTTCTCTTCTCTTCTCTTGCTCGCTGTGATGGAGCTTGGAGCGTGGAGCTTGAGAATGGAGCTTGCTTGAAGCTTGCACTTGGATCGTGGAGCTACCGGAGTGCGCAGGAGAGGAGGTAACTCGAACGGCATGGAGGTAAGGTCACTACACCTGTAGATATGGATGGCACGTCAAATATGTGAGAGGTAGCCATTAGTGCTTGGCTTGGAACGCTTGAAGCGGTTGAGTGAAAGCTCCCACATTTTGGTTCCTTTTTGCCGAGACCAACGGATTCAAGCCTTGAGCACTTGTGCGCTTCGAATCGAGCATCAAAGTAAGGATTTTCCCCCGAACCGGTGCTTGAGATAGGTAGGAAGTGAGGGGGTTGAAGATGCTATTTGATCTCCTTGGGAAGTAGGTTTTGTGCTTTTTGAGATTTATGTTGTAAGATGGAGTAGTGTAGGTATTTACTTTGTGATTTGGATGCATTAGAGTAGGAGAAAATAAAGAAAATAAGCATTAGGGTTACTGTTGCAAAACAGGGCAAAAACAGGGCAAGAATCGTACAAAAGTGGTGAAAAACTCGCTTGTGATGCCTAAGGTCGGCAAGTGAGTTATTGGGGGGTGTTAATACCATACCAAAAAGTGGCTCTCCTCTTCTTTTTCTTCTTCTTGTTCTTGCTTGCTTAAGCTTGTGCTTGATAGAGGGAGTGTGAGAGTGGGAGGGAGTGAGTGTGTGAGGGTGAGGGACTATGGGGTGGAGAAGCTCTCCATCAGCTCCTCTCTTCTTCTCTTCTCTTCTCTTCTCTTCTCTTCTCTTCTCTTCTCTTCTCTTCTCTTCTCTTGCTTGCGGTGATGGAGCTTGGAGCGTGGAGCTTGAGGATGAAGATTTCTTGAAGCTTGCACTTGGATTGTGGAGTTACCGGAGTGCGTGGGAGAGGAGGTAACTCAAACGGCATGGAGATAAGCTCACTACACTTGTAGATATGGATGGTGCGTCGGCTATGTGAGAGGTAGCCATTAGTGCTCGGCTTGGAATGCTTGAAATAATAAGCAATCTGTGGGTCTTGGCGGTTGAGTGAGAGCTCCCACACCCTTGAAGATATCACCTTTAACCATGATACAACTCGATGTCAATACAAGAAAACTCGAGTGTCATATCCCCAAGACAAGAACCCTGGGCTAAAGGCTAGCAAATTAGGGCAGCTACCATCCAAAGACTAACAGATACAAATCCAATAGCGTATTTATCACTCCTATCACATGGGAATGAGGTCAAAACAAGGGTATTTTTTATCCCTCGGAAGGTCATGGCAACTGTCACCAAGGCAAGAAAGACCCAAGAAGGGTGAACCCTAAGCGTTCAAAGATGGGAACTCCACCTTAGTAGATGTCCCAAGCACTCGCCTTCACTATTGTTTGTGCTTAAAATTTTAGGAACACTGTATGTGAAAGGATTGTATGACCCCAAACTCACAAGAGATTGGAATAATGAATTAGATTGAATTCATGGAGGGCACGCCAAGCTACCCCCAGCTAACTGCCAACACTATCCACGAGGGTTCTAAATAATTGTAACAAGAACGCGGATTGAACCTACCACGAGAGGTCTCTCCATGGGTTAGTTTGAGTGTAAGAGGATGCTTGGATGCTAGGGGGGACTCTGGCTATAAATTCCTTGTCTTCGGGTTGTACTCAAACAATCTACATGACTCGAGACAGTTTCTTGAGGCCTTGTTACTAATGCAAGGGTAGAAACTTGGAGGGAATAGACACTTCCCCACGGATTGCAGGAATCATCTTTTTCCTTTTTTGGACAAGACTTGTATCTCAATTAAAATGCTAATATTAAGCTTACTTCGAAGGAACCTGTCTGAATTGTTTAACCTGATTCATGCCATTTTAGGAAACCCAAATCTCTGCATAAAGTAGGATGTCAAGGATCCACCAACGTTAGAATGATGTCAGGAGATCTTGACCACTAGGAACCCAGATTTTAGATCGATCCTAGTGGGTTTGCAGTCGCAAACTTTTCATTGCATGGCAGACTTGGGATACCCTAGGAGACAAACCCCGTAACATTCCATGGAAGTGCCAAGCAGCATCGCTTAGATTTGTCTCTTAATGGACCACTTAAAACGTGCTTGGACATCCAATGGACATGCACGTTACATCTAGCTCTAGTAGATCATGTCAAAGCAGGTTGATCCTGCACAATAAGAGGAGCTTAGGCCACTAGAGCATCAATTGTTGTAGGCTATCTAGTAGGCTATATAGGAGTAGGAGGCTCCTCTTGAAAGATCACCCTATGTACATCAACCACTTACTCAAGCTACTTATACATATTTTCCTCACGAAAAATGACATCATGGGTTGGGATAACTTTGCAAGCTTGCAGATCCCATAGGCTATAGTCCATCTCATTGTCGGCATTCCCATAACCAAGATATATGTATTTCACAAACTTAGGATCCAACTTATTGCACTTATTCTTGGAAACATGTCAGAATGCCTCACAACCAAAGATTCGCAAATGAGCATATGATAGAACTTTCCTAGTCTAGACCTTCTCTACAACTTGGCAATTAATAGCAATGCAACATGACTAGCTAATCAAGTGTATGCTAGTAGTAACTATCTCAACCCAAAAGTGTTGTGGTAAGCCTATTTAGTTAAGCATACTGAAAATTGTCTCTTGAATCCTCTTGTTCACGCATTCGAGAATACCATTCTAGGGAGGGATATAGAGAGCAGTCAACTAACACTTAATACCTTGCTCATCATGTAATTGTTCAAAAGTTTTTGAGATATACTCACCCCCATTATTTGCCCTTAGGTATTTCAGCCTATACCTAGACTAGTTTTCAACAAGAGCAAGCTAATACTAAAAGGTAGAGAATACATCTATTTTTTGCTTAATAGGGTAAGCTTAGACCTTATGTGAGTAGTCATCAATTAATGTGACAAAGTACTTCACACCACTTAGCAATTGATAGGGCATGGGACCATATACATCCAAATGAACAAGAGCAAAAGGCTCACCCATGTGCTTCATGCTAGACTTCTTATGCATGCTATGTGCTTGCATGTCATATAAACAATGATCACAAGAATCAAAACACTTATAGTCTAGGGGCGGAAGATATTGCAAATTGGTAAGCATTCTCATTCGTTTCAAAGAAACGTGCCCAAGGCAATGATGCCAAAGAGATACATGTGGAATTGCAGCCACATCCAAAACATGGTCAATTGATCTAGATAAAAGTAAAGGATAGAGGGTACTAGACTTAGCACAACATGAAATAACAAGATTCCCATGGGAAATCTTCCATGAGGAATCACCAAAAGAGACAACGTAACCCGCATCATCCAAGGTGCTAGAAGAGGTAAGGCTTTTTGTGAGATCTAGTACATGATGTACATCATGAAGAGTGAATATGATGCCTGAACCAAAATGCAGCTAGACATCACCAATATGACATTACCCAAATGGACATACCAGCCATATTGCGATAGGAGTGAAACCTCTCTCTTTGAGGAGTCACATGAAAGAAAGTACTTGAATCTATTAACCAACACTTAGTATATCCCGACAAAGCATCGATCAGCTGTGAAGCATCCAAAGAAGAAACTGCAAAGATAAAATCATTATATACATCAGGTTGTACCACATTAATCTTCTCAATTTTGACATTGGACTTGCTAGACACAATGTTGTGATCATTATTCTTGTCATGTACTTTATCCTTTTCCTTTTTATTATCCTTGTCTTCACACATTTTATGGTGTCTTCACACATTTTATGGTATTGTGGCCAAATATAAGCTTCTTTCCCACAATAATGACAAGTAAGGATGGAATTATAGCTACATGATTTATTGTGAGACTGTCGACGTATCCTAGATTGAGACTTGTCAGAGTCTCTACCATGACCATTTTCATCTTGTTGGCCTCTCACAGTCAATGTGTGTGATATATGGAAAACATCCACATTATTTCTTTTCACCTCTTTTGTCAAGAGGGTGTTCTCAACATCCTACAATTTCAGCCCATCCTTAGCACATAGAGCCATACAGGAAGTCTCCCATGACTTAGGTAGAGTTCCAAGAAGAAATAAAGGATGCAAAATATCCTTGAACTCAATCTCTTACAAAGTTAGATGACTAATGATGGAGTGAAACTCATTCAAGTGTGTAGACATAGAAGTCCCTTTCCTCATGTGAAGGTCCATCAACTGTTTTAGCCAATACATTTGATATGCATGCCTTTGCTTGTCATAAATATTTCTTAATCTCTGTCCAAAGCTCATATGCAGTTTGATTCCTAGTTACAAAATTGTAGTGAACCTACTTAGAGAGTGATAAAATGATCATGGACTTGTATAGCTTATCTGAATCCTCAGCTACGATGGTTTTGGGTTTGACACACCCATTTTTGAGTAGTCATGAAGATGACCTGCCATATCCAGGTTTTCTAATACCTATAATTGGTCACATCCAATTTCTCAATATTGAAGATGGCACTGTCATGAGAATCAATAGTCATAATGAAACCAAGTAAGGATGTAGAAGAGCAAAAGGGGCTACTATAATACCCTGCAAACCAGCCCTAAAACCACTACTAAATCAAGCAAGAGATAGGAAATACTACCAAAGTAATGAGCTATCCACAATGTGTAAGCAAAAGATTGTTAAGTCCAAGTGCATGTCCTCAAATAGAATGTGTAAACTACAATAATATGCTAACAACCAATAGTGAGCAACTTAGAGGGAAGAATATAGAAAAATTAGCACTATAAATTGTCACAATTGTAGTGTGTTAGAAACCATACATGCAATAGGCATAGATATCGTGTATAGGGTAGGTCTCAAATGTAAATGAAGAGAATTGTTAGATGCATAACCCACTGAGTAAAACCTCAATACGTAACCCAGAAGCATATAAATACCACTGACAACACCTTGATAAACATAAGTACCATGTCTAAGCCAACACATCAAATCAGCTTGCAATAGGGTAATTGCATCCAATAAATATCAAGAGAGCATGTATGTGTCACAATGAGTCCCACTATCTCACTGTAAGAAGCTCAAGCTCAATTGCATAAATCAAACACTCTATAATATATCCAAGCGCCAATGTGGCTTACTACATAAAGCTAAGTATCTCCCACTAAAGCAAAAGTCGAATGCCAAATGAGCAAGCAAAGCTCAAAAGATCATGTGAATGATATTCGAGTATCCAAGATCCATAGAGCATACATCTGGAGTATTGAACCCAAGTAGTCTACAAGACTTTTACTGTAGTTCCCAACTAGCATCCAAGGACAAGAATGATAGCCAATATCAAAGCATCCAAGCTTCAATCTCAGCTTAGGAGCATGTCATAAACATACCCATAGGCATACATGACAACCAAAGTGTCGCTACATCCAATATGTGGTACTCGACTAACTTCAAAACATAATGATCATAATATTTATCAGACAACTGCTTGCTATCCACTATAAACTATAGGGACATGACAATAAAAAATGAGTGAATGCTAGCTCAATTGAAGCTCAAAAGCATTCTAAGACACGTGTCAAGCATCTCCAAGTGTCAAGTGAACATTCAGGCATCATACCAAGCCCTAGAAGTATCAAGAGACAAGAGGTATATGCTTTTCCTAGACAAATGACATTCATCCCTATTATTAAAACAATGAAATCTTTGAGAAAATTGAGCCAAATATGTTCTCAAATCAGCCCAAAAGCATAGCCATACCATTTGAGCACCAAAATAGCATCCTCGAAGCATCAAACATGCATTATGAAATTTATTGTTTGCTATCCAAACTAGAATATTTCTATTTTATGTGAAATAGAAAAAAGAAAACTACATCGAATCAACTCCATGAGTGACTAGATTTGTTAATATCATTTCTCTCTTTGTTTCTAGCTATAGAATGCCTAAATCCAATATCATTTCTCTCTTTGTTTCTAGCTATAGATTTGTTAAGATCATTTCTCTCTTTGTTTCTAGCTATAGAATGCCTAAATCCAATACCATATGCAAAAGCTATGGCCAAAATATGACAATACTATCAAGTTGCCATAGTTGTCCACCACTTCAACACATGCTCCTTTGTATCCACTCAAAATGGATAAAAATAGATGTGCCTCAACTCAATAAGCACTTAACAAGGATCACTTAAGCCTTGGGAAGCTCCTCAACCAGCACAGAGCAAGCTAGAACTAGTTTGGAAGGAGGAAAGACTCAATGCATACCTTGAGAGAAAGAAACAATAGTTGCCATGAAACCTTGAGTTGAAGCTTTGAATCTAAGTTGAAGCAAAGGATGAAGAAGCTCCTCGAATGGTTGGCCTTGATACCAGTTGAAGAGAGTGAGACCGAGTGAAAGCACATGATTGGAAGAAAAAGCTATGGTGCAAGAAGCAAGAGTAAGAGAGAGAGAGAGAGAGAGAGAGAGAGAGAGAGAGAGAGAGAGAGAGAGACATAAGATGTGGAAACTCCAATAGTCACAATGTGTGACTGGTATTTCCTTTATTCAAATAGTCACAATGTGGAAACTCCAATACTCACAATGTGTGACTGGTCTTTCCTTTATTCAAATGTCACTAAAAGAATAAAGAATGAAGTGATGGCAGTGATGGGTGCACGCTACCTATAGTGTACATGTGTGCGGGTACTATTAGAGTGGTAATACATGGGCCGCTAGGCAGAAGTGCCTTTACCCCCAACAACGGGTATACTGAACTCCCTCTTGCATGTTTCTAACCCTTTGATTAGATGGAAACATTGAATGAGATAACAAACGATAATGACACCATAGATTGCGTTGATCTAGCTAGTTTTCTCCTTTGTCATTGGCTATTATTACTCATAGTACTTCACCCAGATCTTGATGCTACTACCATAATGTTCAACGTATGATAGAATGACTTGAATGGAATTGTGATGTGGAATGATTATCTTTGTAAGCATAGTGCCATTGTCACTCTTTGATATTGAAAGTAAATATTTCGAGATATGTGTTTTCTAAGAAACCAACCATCAGTGGCTTATCCTTAGGCTTTGGCTCTACGATTACCATGCATGTGAAATTACCCTTTTTTATGTCTTATAAGACACGTTGACTGCTCGTATACATACATCCCATGTTTTTAGTGTGATTATTGGGTTTGTCGATTGCTTTGTGCATATACTCTATCAAATCTCGATTTGGTGCACAAATTGATTGATGGAGGTATAATGATGAAGCTTATAGTAGTATGCTATCATCTTGCCATGATACTCATAAACCATCATCAGCCTTTGATGCATCAAAATGATGGGTTTGCTTGAATTTTCATAAGGTAGCTCTACCAGAGGCTTAGACTTATAAGAGGACTATGAATTTATTGCTTTGTTCTTTGCTTGATAACTTCGATTGATGGCATATTACTTGCCTTTGGTAGGATCATTTGATGATATGTTTCTTTGTTATATGAATGATATAAACATGCTAAGTTTAATACATCATCTTGTTTGACCAACCATATCAATATATGCACATACAAACTATCACATTATTACCATTTGTTATTCTCAAAATTCATGTAGTGGACTAGAAATCATGTTCACTCTTTATATAGAATATTTTCCTCATATAACTATAATAGGTTATGGGATGTTTTCTTATGATTTCTTGGCACTTTGAGTTAAATTATGGAATGTTATATTGTTAAAAGTGGCTAATGTCGGGTTGCATAGATTCTTATTCTCCAAGTAATTCTTATCATCTTGTTTGGTTTGAAGTCCTACATGGGCTCTAAGAAAAAAACACTTACTAATTTTAAGTTTTTAAATGATAATTTTTGAGAGCTGATTTTTGAGCCCAAGATGTGCCAAAAAATTGTCAAAAAAAACCCAAATTTCAGGGGAAATTTTAATCCCGTCAAAGGTGGCAAATGCATCTAGGTCGATGTTAAGCAACAAGCAAAAGACGATTTTCAAAAGTGCCTTGAAGGCCGCCCAAGCATAAGTTTCGAATATTTAGTAATTTTTTCGAGTGCATGGGTGTGTCAGAGCAACTACTCGACAGTGCTAGACATAGAAACAGACGCACAGAATTTTCAAGATTGCAAATAAGAAGCAACACGACCAAAGACTGCGGGCCAATGGCCAAAATTGATGTGAAGGGGGCTCAAAATAAGAATTGAAAGGGGGTGGCCTTTGGGGCCACCCCAAAAACATTGATTTCGAGGGGGGGGGGGGCATTTTTTTCCTGCACGTGCAGCAAAACAGTGGCCATATTCCCCTCCATGGAAAAATGAGGGGTGGGACTGAAGAACAACTCCCCCCACCAATTGCATCAAGGATCTACACTTTTTCTCCGCTCCGTATCGCCACCCTTTGCTCCTCAAATGGCTTCTCGGATGGTCTACTGTGAATCTAGTCTTTCTCTCTCCTCCAAGGGGCAGTTCCTGTGTGTGAAGGGAGATGAAGCCCGGGTGGTGAATGCTTGTCCGACCTGGTACCCGGATCACTTTCGAGTTGACTTGGGTCTGGAGATAGATGATTGGAGATGTGCTGAGCATTAATGGTGGACTATTTTGCTATCCCAAATCCGGTTTTAGAAACTCCTAACCATAAAAAACGCAGTAACTCTATTTTATAAAGAAAAAAATGCTTCTTTTTTAGGTTTGGTTGGCCAAATGATGTTCATATTGAATGAAAATTGGTAGGAATGTTGTTTGATGATTCTATGTCAAAAACATCAGAATACATAGTGCCATAATGTTGAAAATATTTTTTAAAAACCTGAAAAACACAAAATTTACAAAGAAAATTAGGTTTTTGTCATTTTAGGTTTGATAAAAATTATGCATGAGGGATGAAATGTGGAAAATGAGTGATTCTTAGTTGTCATAATAAAAAAAACCAGAAAAACTAGTAAATGTTCTATTTTATTGATAAATAAATAGGGAAAATAGAAAAAGAGGGGAAAAATAGGTTTTCATACTTTGAAATTAAGAAAAATTATGGATAATGTGTGTGCATGTTTAGCAAGGTTGAGGCATGAGGTATAGCCTTGACTCACCCTTGTGTGTATGTTTTAGTGCATTTTTATTGCTTTATACATTGAAAATGACAAAAAAATAAAACCCTACACCTATGCAATGATGAACACATAAGCGGTAGGGGAAAAAAAGGGTTGTGGAAGCATTTAAGTGCGAAAAATGAAGTAAAGTTTAATATTTTGGCTATACACGTCATATAGGACGATAACAATTTAAGTTTAAAGAGACTAGTAGCACAAGGAAACTTGGTGCTAGTCCCTAACAATGCAGCAGCAACAACGAATAGATTGGAAATCATTCAAGGATTGATTTTTACACTCCACTTTGCTAATTTATAAAGATAAATGTTTGTGCACAATAAGCATCCACATTTGCATTTTGCATGCCACATGGTATAAAATCTTGGATGCATAGCACATGTATGCCAAACATTAACAAATGCTGAGAGTGTGAGGAACCCTTTGCTATAGGGTAGACGAGCGGTTCCTTGGGATAAGTTCAGTGAGGAAACATCAACTCCTAGATCGTTTGATAAATCAAAGAGTGGAGCTTCTATGCTTGTTCTTTATGTTGAGGTAGCGCATCTTGGGGTCAATTCGCGAGATGTAGGAGAGCTGTATTGAGGTCACGATGTTTCAGCCGAGAGGTTGCCTCCTATGTATATGATACAAGGTATTATACATAAATGTTATGGGATCTCCCTCGGAGAAGTAAGGGAAGGTAAACGTTGGACTATGTCCTATTACAAATGCAAAATCAATATTAGAGTTTAGTGTAGTGTGAGCCTTAGATGCTCCTGGCCACGAGGCCATGTGGGGTGTCTTGTGTGCCTTAGAGGTCCGGCTAGTGATAGAGAGTCAATGTGGGGCCGTTTTAGATCTCGACAGGTGGTGTGCTTTTCAAGAGCTGCCTATAATTAGTGGCGATTTCCGAATCTTGGTTGTATATGGGACCTTTTACCTTTATTCTATAGTCAAGAGCTGCCTTGAAGCGGTGGATGTTAAACTAGACTGATTAAAGTCTCATCCATGAGCATGACAATGAAACCAAGGAATCCTCGTAACCCTAAAGATACATTGTCCATTCTAAATGGTTTAGTTGGATGTTTGGCTAGAAATGTGGCCAATTACTTTACCCTTTGCTTGAAAGTGACACCATGCTTGAGTTTGGGTCACTCTGGGAAAACACCCATGGAGAGTAACTTTCAGTAATAGTCCATGGGAGCTAGAGGAAAGATTAGGGAGCAAAAGTGATGTTGGGATGGCATAGTTGTTTGTGATCCTCAAAAGAGATAAGGTTTTAGAGGGAAAGACCATGATGCCACTAGTCAAAGTAATATATGCCTATGAGCAAGAGATACCTCTGATGCTAGGGCCTGATGCGATTGGGTTCCAAAGCGCAATTTTGTAGATCCATAAAGCATTGGATGAATCTACATATGTGGAAAACCCTTATTAGAGAGGAAGGTTCTATTATGACCTACCTTCAATTCTAGGAAAATGGTAGCAAATAAGGATATAATTATTAAAACATCATCAATAGGTGATGGGGTAGACTCCCTATTGCATAGCATAGGACTCCCTAGACCACTCTATGAGTGGGTAGAAAGGGATGGCAAGGATGATATTAACCTTTCTACACTAGTAAAGGTGGAAATGGAAGAGGTTGGAGACCCTAAGACACTGGAGTTAGGTCATGATTATGAAGATTTTAATGACCCTATATTCTGATCCCAAGAAAGAGGACTAAATGCCCTCCTCCTTATAGGGATCTCCTAGTATTTCATGGGCTGGTGGTGAATGAGGACCCAATGTTGCACTTAAAAGAATACCGCCTAACTTGTCTTGCAAGCGGGTATGATAATATTCATCGGATGCTCGTATTCTCAAGTATCCTAAAGGGAGAGGCTAGAAAATGGTATTGGTGCCTCCCAAGTGTTGAGATATCAAGCTCCACTCGTGATATGCCAGGGTGACCGTTGTGCATTTATGTCACCGACTTGTTAGTTGCAGATGCGGTTGGTACACCGCCCATGAATAATAGCTAGATGACAGCTATCCTTATCTACTCTAGTTCGTGGTTCAGTTAGTATGCCACCTTAGTTAGTTGAGTTTGGTTTGAGACCCATATATAGGGTTCTTCTATTTCTTTGTAAGTGAGTTCTTTTGGCTTACACAACTAAGAAGAGGAAAACTGTTTTCAGCCTCCACCCTTGTGTGTATTCCCCCATTGTGCAAGCAAGAAAGCTACAAGTGAGACTCCTTCCTTCTCTCCCACAATCTTGACATGGTATCAGAGCCTTGTTTGTGGTAAGGAGCTCAAGAAGGCAAACCAAGTTCGCGGTGTTCTGGTAAGAGGACCAGTGTTGCTTTCATTTTTCTATTTTGGGAGCAAGTCTCTGTAGGTAGCACAGCCAGAAAGTGCAAGAGTGCATTGTCTCAGATTGAGACGCCCTTCGCGGTGTAGCAAGAGGGCCCTTGGTTGCTCTGTTTTTTTGATTTGAGGCCATTTCGAGGCTTGTTTTGAAGGTGGAAGTTTTCTGCACGCACTCAAGAAAATGCCCTTTTTATGCTGTGTGACCACTGTTCTACAGGTCGGTGAAAATTTACTATAGAAATTGCATCGTATGCCTGTGCGCAGAGACATTGGGAGTTACAGAATCATCCTTGTTGCCTGTTGATGCAAAATTGTCACTAGGAAGTGACTGTGTGGTCACTTACCACTTTTGTTAGTTTTGCAGATTTGTCCTTGTGAGGCTGAAGCTATGTTTTTTACAGTGACAGAATTTTTTGCAGTGTTCTATAATGGCGTCTGATTCTCTTTCACAGATTGTCACTGAAAAGCTTGACAAGAACAACTTCCAAGCATGGAAGTTTAGAATGACGAATTTCCTTATGGGAAAAGGATATTGGGAATTTGTTGCAGGAAATGAAGAAGAACCAGTTCTTCCTGATGTTCCCAATCAACAACAAATGCAGACATTTAAAGGATGGCATGATAGAGCCAGAAAAGTTATGTACTAGCTGTCTATCAGTATTTCAGACTCTATGATTATGCATATTCAGGATGCAAGTATGCCAAAGGAGGCATGGGATACTTTGTCAAAAATGTATAGCACAAATACACAAGCCAGGAAAATGCAGCTTAAGCAAGAGTTGCACAATGTGCAAAGAGAAAATATGAGTATCAATGACTACCACATGAAGGTGAAGAAGATTGCAGATGCACTTGCTTCCATTGGGTCGCCAGTGGAAGATGATGATTTAGTTTCCGTGACCTTGAATGGTCTAGGAAAGGATTATGCACAGTTCTGAACATCCATTTCCGTTTGTGAAAGATTTCCTGATTTTGAGGAGTTGATTGCTCTTCTAATTTCTGAGGAGCAGAGAAATGGTGGTGCATCTTCTTCAGGAGGAACTTCAAAAGAAACTGTCTTCTACTCAAATGCCGGAAGAGGTAGAGGCAGAGGTAGAGGAGGCCGATCTGGAGGCCGTGGTAGAAATCAGAATATATAGTAAACTCAAGAAAACCAGTCCTATGGAGGAGGATGTCGTAACTCTAGAGGCAGGGGGATCCAAAGAGGTCGTGGTGGATGGCAAGGAGGCCAAAATGCAAATAGCAATGTTGAATGCTACTACTGTGGTAAAATGGGTCATATGGCTAAAGACTGCTATAAAAAGCAGAATGATATCATGAATGGAAAATTGCAACAAGGGAATTATGCATATTCTAGTAGACAGGGTGATGGTGCAGTACATGAACAATTCTGTGACAAGTACAGAAGAAAGCAACGAAGTGTGGTATGTTGACTCAGGTGCATCAAACCACATGACAGGTCATGCAGAATGGATGTAGGATGTAAGGAAAATGGAAAAACTAGGATTTGTGGAGACTAGTGATGATACTGCACATCCTATTGTGCAGATTGAAAAATTTCCCTTGTCTATGCAGGATGGGAAAAAGAAATACATGTCAAATGTATTTCATGTCCCGAATATCACCAAGAATCTGGTTTCTGTTGGTCAAATGGTTGAGCAGGGATTACAGGTCATATTTAATCCTCATGGATGCTTTGTTGAGGATATGAAAAATAAAGATCGCTTGATAGCAAAAGGAAAGAAGAAGGGCATAATGTTTACGTTGGATGCAGACATGTCTGAGTTGAGTGCAATAATGTTTGCGCATGGGACGGGTGTAGTTGCAGATATTGATATCTGGCATAAACGCATTGGTCATGTTAATGTATAGTGACTTAAATCAATGTAGGCCCAAAATATTGTTGCAGGATTGCCTAAATTCAAGGTTACAGAAATGCATAAGGTATGTGAAGCCTGTCAATTTGGAAAACAGGCAAGGAAACCATTTCCTAGACATGTTCAAGAGAGTAAGAAGCCATTGGAATTAATCCACTCTGATGTGTGGACTACTAAAGCTGCATCTATTGGAGGATGTCATTATTTTGTCACTTTTATTGATGATTATAGCAGAAAATTTTGGCTGTATTTTATGAAAAAGAAAAGTGAAGTGTTTGGGCATTTCAAAACTCTTAAAGCTATGGTTAAAAAAGAAATAGGTCTACAATTAAAATGCCTAAGGTCAGATGGAGGGGGAGAGTACCTTTCAAATGAGTTTGCAAGGTTCCTACAGGAGCATGGCATAAAGCAGCAATATTCATGCAGTCATACCCCACAACAAAATGGATCTGCAGAACGGAAAAACAAGCATATTAGAGAGGTATCTCGTGCCATGCTCAACGAAAAAGACTTGCTAGATTTTTACTAGGCTGAAGTAGTTGCTACAACAGTCTACATAATGAACATGACTCCCACTACAGCAATACATGGGATGACTCCAGAGGAAAGGTATACTGGTAGGAAACCAGATATTTCTCATTTGAAATTTTTTTGTTGCATTGCCTATGTTCATGTGCTAGATGAGTTGAGATCCAAGTTGGATCCAAAAGCTAAGAAGGGCATCTTTATTGGCTACTCTCTGCACAGGCAGAAAGAGTATAGATGCTATAACCCTTCTACTCGTAAGTTTACAGTGAGCAGAGATGCTGTTTTTGATGAGATGAGTAGCTGGTATAAACCAGTAAATGTGATTGATGATGTAGATGCACAAAATGGGAATGCTGCACAGATTTCACAGCAGCAGTCACAAAATATTAAAGGACCTGGAGTGTCCTCTAGCAGTGGTTCACATTCTTTGCCATGGACAGGCAAATTGAGATCAGGAGAATCTCCTCAAAACAATGCAGATAGTGGTATGTAGGTTTCACGAAAAGGAAAAGAGAAGGTAGATCAGCCTATGTTTGATGTGAATGCAGGTCACTCTTATGTGGCTGGTGAATCCAATGGCTCAGAACAGAGCATTGATGATGAGTTGGGTATTCCTTCTATTGTTACACCTGGAGTAAGGAAGACTAGGGATGTTTTGAGAGCACCTGGAAGTGAGCCTACTTTGCGCAGGTCTACTAGAGCTAGGTATCCTGTGGAGATTGAAATATGATGGATTTACAGCCATTCATTATGCCTATATAGTCAAAGTGATACAGGAACCAGAACCCACTTCTTTTGAGCAAGTCATGGGAAAAGAAAAATGGGAGAAAGCCATGGATGAAGAAATGGATGCCTTGGAAGCAAATGCTACATGGGAATTGGTACCTTTGCCTAAAGATAAGAATGCAATTGGTTGTAAGTGGGTTTGTAAGGTGAAACACAATGCAGATGGTTCGGTGAATAGATACAAGGCAAGATTACTAGTCAAGGGGTATGCACAAACATATGGCATTGATCATGAATAAACATTCACTCCGGTTGCAAGGATGGAAACCGTAAGAGCAGTCATTGCTATGGCTGCATCAAAGGGATGGTCTTTACATCAGATGGATGTAAAGAATGCCTTCTTGCATGATGATTTGCAAGAAAAGGTCTATATGGAGCAGCCACTAGGTTATGTGCATGTTGTTCATCCTGAGTTTGTTTGCAGGTTGAAGAAAGCCTTGTATGGCTTGAAGCAAGCACCTAGAGCATGGTCTGACAAGATAGGACAGTATCTTGTCGCTATTGGATTTTAGATTTCCAAGGTAGATTTCTCACTTTATGTGAGAAAAACAGAGAAAGGTATTATGCTACTTGTCATTTATGTTGATGATTTGATTATGACAGGTGACAGTGATGAAGATATCCTTCATGTGAAAATGCTATTGAAGCAGAAGTTTGAGATGAAGGATTTGGGAGATCTGTGTTATTTCTTGGGCATTGAGGTGATTAGATCACCAAGTGGGATATGGCTCTCACAGAGGCAGTATGGATTGGACATGCTGTCCAAATATGGGATGACAGGCTGTAAGCCTATTCAGATCCTTTGGAGCAGAATGTGAAGCTGAGCGCAGATGCAAGTGAGCTTTTGGAAGACCCTACTATGTATAGACGCATAGTAGGAAGTTTGATTTATATGACTATTACCAGGCCAGATTTGAGATATGTTGTTGGATTGGTAAGCCAGTTTATGCAGGCTCTAAGGAAACCGCATTTAGATGCAGCTAAATGCATACTCAAGTATGTGAAGTCCACATTGCAGTATGGACTATTTTATGAGACTGGGGTTCAAATACAGTTGAATGGATACACTGATGCTGATTAGCCTGGTAGTATTTCTGATACACAATCTACCAGTGGATATGTGTTCTCTTTTGGGAGTGCTGCAGTCACTTGGAGCATCAAGAAACAACCTATAGTTGCCTTGTTGAGCACAGAGGCTGAGTACAAGGGTGCAGCAATGGCTGTATGTGAGGTATCTTGGTTGCATAAGCTACTTTATGATATGCATCAGTCTACAGATGGGCCAGTTGTCATTTATTGTGACAACATGAGTAGTATACACTTGGCAAATAACCAGTCTATCATGCTAGAATAAAGCATATTGAGGTGCATTATCACTATGTGTGAGAGAGAGTTTTACTGGGTCTTATTGATCTAGTTTATGTCAGCATAGAGGATCAAGTAGCTGACATATTTACGAAGGCATTGGGGTGCAGAGAAGCTGCACAAGTTCAGAGACCTGCTTGGTGTGCAAGAATTGGGATTGAGCTTGAGGGGGAGTGTTGAGATATCGAGCTCCACTCGTGATATGCCACGGTGACCGTTGTGCATTTATGTCACCGACTTGTTAGTTGCAGATGTGGTTGGTACACCGCCCATGAATAATAGCTAGATGACAGCTATCCTTATCTACTCTAGTTTGTGGTTCAGTTAGCATGCCACCTTAGTTAGTTGAGTTTGATTTGAGACCCATATATAGGGTTCTTCTATTTCTTTGTAAGTGAGTTCTTTTGGCTTACACAACTAAGAAGAGGAAAATTGTTTTCAGCCTCCACCCTTGTGTGTATTCCCCCATTGTGCAAGCAAGAAAGCTACAAGTGAGACTCCTTCCTTCTCTCCCACAATCTTGACACCAAGAGAGTCAATTGAATCATTAAAGGAGCTGCACAATAAATTTTTAGATGAATATGTCTTACCCTTTTGCTAAAGAATATGCTAGAGCCTTTGACGATATCTTGAGACTTTGGCCAAGAAGAGCTACCATGTTGCCTAAGGATGTGCTATGTGAGCTCATTATGAGCGGCATAGAGATTAATTTTCAAATCCAAGTGAGGATGTGAGATCCTAAGTCATTAAATGAGGCCAAGAGGCATGCAATTGAGTATGAAGAGTATATTTGAAGATGTTGGGAAAACTTTTGGAGTTTCCCCCCCTCATTACAAGTGCATCTAAATATCTAGCCGATTCTTCAAAGATAAAATCCTTTCACTAATACCAAGACAACCTTAGTGGGAGATCTTGGTGGTCAAAATCTCCAAGTAGGAAGTGACAATCCTATGAGCAGTGATAAGATGCCTCTTGGAGATAAAAAGATTCCATGCCTAGCAAGTCCCATCAAGGCTTACAACAATTCCACGAGAAGTAGTTGTGATGGCAACATTGATAGGACTATTTAGCCTATCAGCTTAGATGAGCGTTCTATGAGTGGTTCTAGTTGTGCTCCTAGTAAGGCTATTGATAGACCTTTCCAATTTATAGATGAATCATGCTTTTGAGTAGATGGCATTTGTTTTAGTAAAAGCATGGTTCCTATGGCTAATAAGTTTTAGACTATTGGGGACAAAGGAAACGGAAGACATCTCGTATGAAGAAGATGTACCATGCCCAAGGTCCACTTGTGCTCGATGGAAGTCATAAGGATGTGAGGCCATCTGGCTATAGCAATAAGTTTGTTTTGAGTCCATTAGACCAATGTCGCAAAATGAGGCAGTCTAAGGACATAAAAAGGAATATGAGATGGGCTTGAAGACCCAAAATTTCTAAATATATGGTTGGTGTGTTAGATAAAGGGCCAAGAATTGCATGTGGACATGCTTTGATGGATTCCCGATAAGATGTGACTAAAGGCCATAATGCTACATCTGACAATAGGGACTGCCCTGATATGCATCTATGTGATGGGTCTAGGCTTGACACTTTGTCTAGTTTGGATCGTATCATTGACATATGTAATTATCCAATTAGAGCAGAGCTGAATGATCATAAATCCATGATTCTCCTTGTAGGAGGAGCTACTAGAAAGTTGGGACAAGCGATCCATTTGAATGACGACCAAGAAGATGAGTTATATCAACCTAATGATGTCATTCACTCAGTTCATAGTACCCAAGAAGAGATGCCATTATTACTGAGATATCAATAGAAAGGCTTGGCCTAGTGGATCTACAAAAGCCCAAGATCAAGCTTGACTTGCATAAGTAGTATGTGGCTAGCCCTCACATCTCATGATATCTTTGGTCTCGACTAGCTAGATAAGATGTAGTATATATGCCAAAAAGACCATCAATTAGATGCAACCAAACGAGTTATTTTCTTTAGGCCAAGAGGGCCACTTAGTTTACAATGAAATGTTCTATTTCATTAGGCCAATGGACCATTTGTATGTTCAATGCGGGTGCATTTTACGGTTTTCTATTTTAGTGCTATGCTAGACAGATTACCTGGAACCTGGGGGAGCCTTTGCTGCATTGCCAAGTGATATCTTTCCTTTATGAGTACCTTGTTTTTATACTATATATGTCTAGTTACTTGTGAGTGATTTCTTTTCTTGTTGGAAACTGACAATCGAGGCATGCAGACCCAGGTTTAGGTTAGGTATGTTTGTGGGAGATTTGATCAGTTGTTGTCTCCTGCAAAGGCATTGTTAGGCACTGAAAGACCTGTTTTAGAAGGTAATCCTAGTGGCCCTGTTCTTCTGACATGCTAGGTAGCTGTTCTAGGAGTTTCTGTTAGTGTGAGGCAGTTAGAGAAGCCTGCACTTATATACTAAGAGAAGAACAAGTTCAGAATCTAGCTAAAAATAAATACACAGAGGTGTGTAAAAAGGGGTTCTAACCCCTCTAAAAATAGAAAAGGAAAGAAAGAAAAATCTTTGAGCAGTTGTTCATCGCCTTGCAAAGGCCTGGTAGGTTCTTAGGGACGAGTAAGACCCGAGGCCGATGCCTTGTCTCCCTAGGGGTGGCATCTAGCTGAAAAAAATAAAAATAGAATAATGTTGGAGCAAAAATAAAAGTGAGCATTATAAAAGGATTAAGTGTCGCCTTTCGAGGGCTTGGTAGCTTCTTGGGTACTAAGACAAGACCTGAGGTCGATTCCCTGTTCTCCTTGGGTCACTACGCTCAGCTCCCTCCTTTTTACATGCTCAAGTATGAAACAAAGGCCTAAAAGAAAAATGTGCTAACAGATAATATTGTTGATCAAGCTATAGGAGTCATCACCTAGGAGGAGCTCCTAATTGAGTTGTTCTCAATTCAATAGGTAGTTCAGACCACCACTTATTAGGATGACCTCTTTGGTAGTTCTTTTTAGCTTGGCCGTGCTAGAGCACTTGGTTAGCGACTAGCTTCAGATTCTCTGTCAGATTATGCTGGGTCTACTCCTCGTGGATTTCATGCCTTGGTTGTGTCAGGGGTAGGGTGGACGTTGTGACATCTTTTGTTGTGTATATTTTGTATCAACTTGATGCTCCTTATGGTTATTTTTGCGCAAATATGTTCATGGGATTTGATGGGCTGAGTCGCCCAGTCCCATGGTTGCCAATGAGAGCTGATTTTTGAGCCCGAGATGTATCAGAAAATTGTCAAAAAACCCGAATTTCAAGGGAAATTTTAATCACGTCGAAGGCTGCGAATGTAGTTGGGTCGATGTTAAGCGACAGCTTCCAAAAGCGCATTGAAGGCCGCCTGAGCATTAGCTCTAGATTTTTAGTAATTTTTCCAAGTGCGTGGGTGAGTTAGAGCAGATACTCGATAGTGCTGAACATCGAAACAGATGAGTAGGATTTTTCAGATCACAAATCGGAAACTGGACAGCCAAAGACCAAGCAAATGGCCGAAATTGGTGTGAAGGGAGCTCAAAATAAGAATTGAAAGGGGGTGACCTTTGGGGACACCCCAAAATTTTTTATTTTGCGGGGGGAGGGGGCGTTTTTTTCCTACGCGCATAGCAAAACGATGGGCATACTCCCCTCCTCCATGGAAAAATGAGAGGTGGGACTAAAGAAAAACCCCCTACCAATTGCATCAGGGATCTACACTATTTCTTCGCTTCGTATCACCGCCCTTTGCTCCTCAAATGGCTACCGAGATGGTCTACTATGAATCTAGTATTTCTCTCTCCTCCCTCTCTCTCTTGCAAAGGGGCAGTTTGTGCATACCAAGATCACTTTTTCGAGTCGACTTGGGGCTAGAGATGGATGGTTAGAGATGGGATGAGCATTAATGGCGGAATGTTTTGATATGCCGAATCCGGTTTTAGAAACCCGCAACCATAAAAAATCCGATAACTCTATTTTATAAAGAAAAAAATGCTTCTTTTTTAGGTTTGGTTGGCCAAATGATGTTCATATTGGATGAAAATTGGTAGGAATGTTGTTTCATATATGCTTGATGATTCTATGCCATAAAAAATAGAATACATAATGCCATAATGCTGAAAATAATTTTTAAAAACATGAAAAATACACAATTTACAAAGAAAATGGGGGGTTTTGGTCAATTTAGGTTTGATAAAAATGATGCATGAGGGATGAAATGTGGAAAATGAGTGATTCTTAGTTGTCATAATCAAAAAAACCAAAAAAAAACTAGTAAATGCTCTATTTTATTGATAAATAAATAGGGAGAATATAAAAAGGGAAAAAAATAGATTTTCGTGCTTTAAAATTAAGAAAAAAGATGGATAATGTGTGTGCATGTTTGGCAAGGTTGAGGTATGAGGTATAGCCTCAACTCACCCTTGTGTGTATGTTTTAGTGCGTTTTTATTGCTTTATACATTGAAAATGACCAAAAAATAAAACCCTACACCTGTGCAATGATACAACACATAAGCAGTAGGGGAAAAAAAGGGTTGTGGAAGCATTTAAGTGTGGAAAATGAAGTAAAGTTTAATATTTTGGCTATGAATATCATATAGGACGATAAAAATTTAAGTTTAAAGAGACTAGTAGCACAAGGAAACTCCGTGCTAGCCTAACAATGCAACAACAACGAATAGATTGGAAATCATTCAAGGACTGATTTTTACACTCCACTTTGCTGATTTATAATGATAAATGTTTGTGCACAATAAGCATCCACGTTTGCATTTTGCATGCCACATGGTATAAAATCTTGGATGCATAGCACATGTATGCCAAACATTAACAAATGCTGAGAGTGTGAGGAAGCCTTTGCTGTAGGGTAGACGAGCGATTTCTTAGGATAAGTTCAGTGAGGAAACATCAACTCCTAGATTGTTTGATAAATCAAAGACTGGAGCTTCTATGCTTGTTCTTTATGTTGAGGTAGCGCATCTTGGGGTCAATCTGTGAGATGTAAGAGAGCTGCAGTGAGGGCACGGTGTTTCAGCCGTATACCTAAATGTTATAGGATCTCCCTCGGAGGAGTAAGGGAAGGTAAACGTTGGACTATGTCCTATTACAAACACAAAATTGATATTAGAGTTTAGTGTAGTGTGAGCCTTAGACGCTCCTGGCCGCGAGGCCATGTGGGGTGTCTTATGTGTCTTAGAGGTCTAGAGAGCAAGTGTCCGGCCCATTTTAGGCCTCGATAATTTCTATGCAAAGATTGCCTCTTATATGGTGACAATTGTTTGTGGCTAAACTAGGAATTCGTCCATACTACTCATACATCTTTCGTTCCTAGTAGTATCATTGTATAGCTTGGCCTACATTGGTTATTGCTAGGACTTCATCCATAGTGCTCATATGTCTTTCATTTCACTAATGGTAGTATCATTGTATGCTTACATACATGTGTCTTCACATGCACACACACACACACACACACACACACACACACACAAAAAAAAAATATAGTAAGGATTAAACACCTTAACCATGTTAGTTAAATGATGTTACTCAGATTGTAACTAAGTAAATTATAAAAAAAACAATAGTAACAAGTATTGTTTAAAAAAGGAAAAAAAAAGAAAAATTAGTGAGTAATAGGAGAGGGTGTGATGGCTTATCTGTGAGATGTTTGCCAGTCTCAATCCAAGGCACACCTTTTAGTAGTCCATCAATAGGTTTTCCAAAATGATGCTGCCCGACCCTCTCTTAGAGTATCACGAGGTTTGTCACTTAGGCCCTACTGAGTCGACATCGCAATCAAAGGGTTCTGGTTGAACGCACTAGGATCGACTTGAATTTTTGGGTTCCTAAAATCAGAGAGTCCCCTAATAGCCAACTAGCATCAGTAATTTCGAGTCCCCATTTCCTACAGGATTACTCGAACTGAAGCAGACTTTCCATTATACTTGGTTCAAAGAGAATTGGAGACAGGGGGAGTGCAGTACATCAACCCTCGTGCCCATAAGGCAAAATCCCATTCCGGCTCCCTAAAACAATGCAAGCCGGTTCTACCTTACGACTAGTTGGTCAATTTATCATCTTCCTATTTCTATCCCCAATTTAGAAAAGCTCCCAGTCAACTAGGACCACCCGGTCGTTGGATGGATCTGTTGAGGGTCATGCCCACCCACTTTCCTCTTTTTGAGGGTATCATCTTTAGTTTTTTTAATTACCTACAACAAATTTATTGAAACATATACAACCAACTTCCTTAATTAGTTCATTAAATCACAGGTTGCTTCACATAATTTATCTCACAGACACACATACAATTCAGACAATCCTTGAATTTTAAAAGTTCATTTATTAAATTAGAAGTTTATTACAATTTCCATCTTTTCGTCTCTATGGAAGATATACAGAATTCCACGAGGGTATTCTGCCCACCAAGATTTCCACCCTTGTAACTAGTTTTAGGGTTCCAAGAACCCATCTTGGGTCATGAAGGGGCTCATCAGATTCTAGGAGTAATGAGAAATTTATTGCCAAAGCCCCCCTTGCTAGCACCCACATCTCCTACTACCCGAGGCTATCCCTACCGATAGGTCTTTCACTACAGAACCCGTCTAATCCTCTCGAAGTGATAACCATGACCCCCTTGGAGTAGGGTCTTGCAACTAGCTTAGGAGTAGCCTAGCATGATCTTTCCTTTTATCCTTTTTGTCAATGTTTTCAATCGGGAGATCTAGATTCTAGCAAACACAAACAATCCTTTCAAACTTATATCAAATGATGCAATAGCTATCACACCATCGTGTAGCTCACAACTTTGCATAGCCAAGGTAGACTTTAGTCTAAGGCAACCTTATAATCTAATGAGGATTCTCCTCCCCAACGAGAAGTGTTAAGTAAATTTTTTTCAACTTGTTAAGAAAGGCATGAATTTCCCATTTAGGGCTATCTTACCCAACATAAGAAAAACTCCTTAAAGAAATATATTGTGACAATAACTTAGCGAGATGACTTACAAGACCTTTTAATAGAGTTTCACTTTTTACACGTTAATCAACACTTAACCTTGTCACATTTGATAATAATTATATCAAGTTATTTTACTAATCTCGAGTGCGGATAAAGTCATATGTGCAATAACCTTCTGCAATAATTTTCATCATGATTCTATGATTTATAATCTTGATTAATCTAACTACAAATCGTAGCGGTTAATCGTTTATGCGTGTATTAGTACACCTTCTAAATGAAACTATCAATTTGTGTAAGTGTAAAATATGGAAGCTAATATCTTATATACTTAATTATTATATGAATGTTGTCTGTGCAATCTAACAAGTAGCTCTTGTACCATTTGATGCAAAGGCTAACATTTTTTCTAAAAATTTGACATAAATCTTATTATTTTATGTGGCAAAATAACAGCCTAGTAGTGAATAACCTGGTTTGGCACGACATCATTGGGAATCACGTCTTTTCTTGCACTTGTGTTCGCCACACCCAATGTTGCATTGGTAGTGGCAACTCCGATAACCTCGAGCTCTTCGGTATCTCTAGCAATACCCATTCCTTAACCAATTGCAGTGGTTTCCATGATCTCTCCACCTCGTTGCTTTGGAGCCATCATCTGCAACAAGTGAGTTCGAGAGATAGAGAAGGCATAATGAATTCGAGATGGGAGAGCATGAGAGAAGATGGCTTATTTGAAGACCGAGACAAGGGGGATTGAGCTAACTCTATTTCTCGCAGCCTCCCCGCGTAACTCCTCTCTCTCTCTCTCTCTCTCTCTCTCTCTCTCTCTCTCTCTCTCTCTCTCTCTCTCTCTCTCTCTCTCCAGCTTCCTTCCACAGCCTTTCAAAGGTCTCTTGTGCCTCTCTAGATGGAGTAGAGGGCATGCCTTTTTATAAGCTGAAGGGAGTGCAGGCTGCCTCTCCCTTCCCCTCTCTTCTACCCTTCTTTGAGCAAAGACAGCTCCTCCACTCTGAGTGGGGAGCTTCTTTCTCTCTTCTTTTATTATTTTTAAATTTTTTCTCTTTAGTTTTTTGAACCAAGAAAAATGGGTTATTCGTGAGGTTATTAATGCTTGATTATGGTGATAAAGAATGATTTTTATGGTAAAGGATATTTCCTTTTAGCAAGGGTGATCGTGACGATGAAGAATATGATAATTATGATGACGATGACGAGGATGATCTTGATGACTTCAATGAAGATGACGTTGATGATGATTGTGGGGGGGGCGCTTCTTTTCGGTGTGGTGACTAACTAGCTAACCTTACTACCTTTTATTACATGGAAATATTACATCCTTCCCCCCTTAGAGAAATTGAGATGTCCTCATCTCGAGAGAAACCGTGGGTATTGCTGATGAAGAGCATTCTCATCTATCCATATAGCATCTTCTTCAGGATAATCCTTCCACTGGACAAGGTATTATCTAAGGGTTCTAGTGCTCAATTTTCTCTCCCTTTTGCCAATTAATCTATCATGTTGTAGCACAAGGACTCCTTGGCTTGGTATTACAATTTGTTGATCATCAAGGATATGGTTAGGGTTAGCTATGTATGCTTTCAATAAGCTAACATGAAACACATTGTGGATTTTTATATTCTCAAGGAGTTGTATCTTGTAAGAGCTTGGTCCTAAGCACTTGAGAACCTTGTAGGGTCCACAATATCTTGGACTTAGCTTCTTAAATTCTCCTAAAGACAAAGAAATCTTCTTTGGATGGACACAGACGAAGACCATGTCTCATTCTTTGAAGATTCATTCTTATCCTTTTAGATCAACATACGCCTTTTGTTGGCAATCCTTGACAGCTTGAAGATTCATTCTTACCCTTTTAGATCAACATACACCTTTTGTTGGCAATCCTTGGCAGCTTAAATATCTTATTTGATCATCCATCTCTTCTAACATTTTTCTCAAAGCTTCTACCCTTGGAGTATGAGTGAAAAAATTAAGTGGCAAGCGGAAATCTTAACCATATAGTTCTTGAAATGGAGTCATCTGAATACTTTGATGATAGGAGGCATTATAAGAAAATTCCACCAAGGGTAGATACCGAATCCACCTTTTAGGCTCCTTGCTACAATATATGTGCAAAATATCCTCAATCACTTTATTAACTTGTTTTATGTGCTCATCAGTTTGATGATAAGTAGTACTGAAACAAAGTTAGGTTCCAATGGCTTCAAATAAACACTTCTAGAAATGTGACGTGAAAAGAGAATGATGATCACAAATGATCCTTTTAGGTAACCCATGTAACCTTAAAATAGTATGCTCTTGCAAAATTTTGATCCGCCATTGTTGCCTCATAATAAGATCAGGCTAAGTAAAAATCCATGTAGGACTTTTATGATCTTTGACTAAGGAAAACTTATTTCCCAACAAGTAATGTCTCCATAATTTGAGAGCGTGAATCACAGCTAACAACTCTAGGTCATGAGTAGCATATCTCTTTTCATGGGCTTTCAATTTTCTCGAAGAGTAAGCTATAGGTGACCTTCCTACATTAGTACACATCTCAATGCAAGAGAGCTGACATCTGTGACAACTTTAAATTCCTTACTTAAGTCAGCTAGCTTTACGATAGGAGCAATTACCAAACTAGACTTTAGTTGCTCAAATCTAGATTGTTCAATTGGCATCTACATAATGGCAACTTGCTTTTTGAGTAGGTCTATAAGAGCTGCTACAATTTGGGCATAGTCTCTGATGAATATCCTATACCATCCTATTAGACCTACTAGAAAATTTCTCTATCCCTTGATAATGGTTGGGGGTGGCCAATCTTGAACATCTTTGATCTTAGCAGGATCTATTGATATACCTTCAGCAAACACTATGAATCCCAAGTATTCAAACTTCCTTTTGAAGAAGGCACACTTCTTCTTCTTGGCATACAACTTGTGTGTTCTCATTGTCTCAAGGGACAATGCAACGATGTGGATTATGATCTTCTTCCTCCTTATAATAAGTTAGGACATCATCAAAGAATACAAGAACAAAGTCATCGAGATGATGAGGTTTGAAAATGTATTGCATTAACTTGTTGAAGGTAGCTAGGGCGTTTGTCAACCCAAAGACATCACAATGAATTCAAAATGACTATATCTTGTGTTGAAGGCAATTTTAGGAATATCTTCATTCTTGATTCTGATGTGGTAATATCCTAACCAAAGATTGATCTTAGAAAAGATCCTTGCTCCTTGTAGACGATCAAGAAACTCGTCTATCCTTGAGATCAAGTACTTATTATTTACTATTACCTCATTTAGCCCTCGATAGTCGATAAAAAGACGGAGAGTTCCATCTTTCTTCTTTTGGAATAATATTGGGGCTCCCCATGGTGAACTACTTGGCCGAATATAACCTTGTTCTAGCAGTTGCTTGAGTTGCTCTTTTAGTTCGATGGCTTCATGAATAAACATTTTATAAGGTCTTTTTGCCATTGGAGCGGCTCCTGGAACAAGTTTTATCTCATGATCAATTTCTCTTTTCGGAGGTAACGTAGTTAGCTCTTCAAGAAATATGTCAGCATACTCTTTTAACATGTTTGACCATCTTGATTTACCTTGTTAAGCTTGATCAAGTAAACACATAATTCTTTCTTCAAGCCTTTCACAATTTGAGAAGCTTTTGCTAATTGAACTTTAGGTTTCCCTGTTTTACCTTGTGTAGTTGCTATTTCACCATTCAAGTCTTGAAATGTGACTTGTGTCAAGATTGTGGGAAAGAAGGAAGGAGTCTCACTTGTAGCTTTCTTGCTTGCACAATGGGGGAATACACACAAAGGTGGAGGTTGAAAATAGTTTTCCTCTTCTTAGTTGTGTAAGCCAAAAGAACTCAAGTACATAGAAATAGAAGAACCCTATATATGGGTCTCAAACCAAACTCAACTAACTAAGGTGGCATACTAACAGAGCCACGAACTAGAGTAGATAAGGATAGCTGTCATCTAGCTATTATTCATGGGCGATGTACCAACCGCATCTGCAAATTGACAAGTCGGTGACATAAATGCACAATGGTCACCCTGGCATATCACGAGTGGAGCTCGATATCTCAACACTCCCCCTCGAGCTCAATCCCAATTCCTACACACCAAGCAGGTCTTTGAATCTGCGCAGCTTCCCTGTGCCCAATTCCTTCGTAAATATGTTAGCTACCTGATCCTCTGTGCTGACATAAACTAGATCAATAAGACCTAGTAAAACCCTCTCCCGCACATAGTGATAATGCACCTCAATGTGCTTTGTTCTAGCATGATAGACTGGGTTATTTGCCAAGCGTATACTACTCATGTTGTCACAAAAAATGACAACTGGCCCATCTGTAGGAGGCTGATGCATATCATAAAGTAGTTTATGCAACCAAGCTACCTCACATGCAACCATTGTTGCGCCCCTGTACTCAGCCTCTGTGCTCGACAAGGCAACTATAGGCTATTTCTTGCTACTCCAAGTGACTGCATCACTCCCAAAAGAGAACACATATCCACTAGTAGATCATCTATCAGAAATACTACCAGCCCAATCAGCATCAGTGTACCCATGCAATTGTATCTGAACCCCAGTCTCATAAAGTAGTCCATACTGCAATGTGGACTTCACATACCTGAGTATGCGTCTAGCCGCATCCAAATGCGGTTTCCTTGGAGCCTGCATAAACTGACTTACCAATCCAACAACATAGCTCAAATCTGGCCTAGTAATAGTCATATAAATCAAACTTCCTACTATGCATCTGTACATAGTAGGGTCTTCCAGAAGCTCACTTGCATCTGCGCTCAGCTTCACATTCTGCTCCAAAGGAACTGAAATAGGCTTATAGCCTGTCATTCAATATTTGGACAGCATGTCCAATCCATACTGCCTCTGCAAGAGTCGTATCCCACTTGGTGATCTAATCACCTCAATGCCCAAGAAATAACACAGCTCTCCCAAATACTTCATCTCAAACTTCTGTTTCAATAGTATTTTTACATGAAGGATATCACTGTCACCTGTCATAATCAAATCATCGACATAAATGACAAGTAGCATAATACCTTTCTCTATTTTTCTCACATAAAGTGAGAAATCTACCTTGGAAATCTAAAACCCAATAGTGACAAGATACTATCCTATCTTGTCAGACCATGCTCTAGGTGCTTGCTTCAAGCCATACAAGGCTTTCTTTAACCTGCAAACATACTCAAGATGAACAACATGCACATAACCTGGTGGCTGCTCCATATATACCTCTTCTTGCAAATCACCATGCAAGAAGGCATTCTTTACATCCATCTGATGTAAAGACCATTCCTTTGATGCAACCATAGCAATGACTGCTCTTACGGTTGCCATCCTTGCAACCGGACTGAATGTTTCTTCATAATCAATACCATATGTTTGTGCATACCCCTTGACTACTAATATTTCCTTGTATCTGTTCACAGAACCATCTGCATTGTGCTTCACCTTATAAACCCACTTACAACCAATTGCATTCTTACCTTTAGGCAAAGGTACCAATTCCCATGTAGCATTTGCTTCCAAGGCATCCATTTCTTCATCCATGGCTTTCTCCCATGTTTCTTTTCCCATGGCTTGCTCAAAAGAAGTGGGTTCTGGTTCCTGTATCACTTTGACCATATAGGCATAGTGAATGGCTATAAATCCATCATATTTCAGCCTGTCCACAGGATACCTAGCTTTGGTAGACCTGCGCAAAGTAGGTTCACTCCCAGATGCTCTCAAAACATCCCTGGTATTCCTTACTCCAGGTGTAACAATAGAAGGAATACCCAACTCATCATCAATGCTCTGTTCTGAGCCACTGGATTCACCATCCACATAAGAGTGACCTGCATTCACATCAAACATGGGCTGATCTACCTTCTCTTTTCCTTTTTGTGAAACCTGCATACCACTATCTGCATTGTTTTGAGGAGATTCTCCTGATCTCAATCTGCATGTCCATGGCAAAGAATGTGAACCACTGCTAGAGGACACTCCAGGTCCACTAATATTTTGTGACTACTGCTGTGAATTCTGTGCAACATTACCATTTTGTGCATCTACATCATCAATCACATTTACTGGTTTATACCAACTACTCATCTCATAAAAAACCACATCTCTGCTCACCGTAAGCTTACGAGTAGAAGGGTTATAGCATCTATACCCTTTCTGTTGTGCAGAGAGTGACCAATAAAGATGCACTTCTCAGCTTTTGGATCCAACTTGGATCTCAACTCATCTGGCACATGAACATAGGCAATGCAACCAAAAATCTTAAAATGAGAAATATCTGGTTTCCTACTAGTATACCTCTCCTCTGGAGTCATCCCATGTATTGCTGCAGTGGGAGTCCTGTTCATTATGTAGACTCCTGTAGCAACTGCTTCAGCCCAGTAAAATTCCGGCAGGTCTTTTTCGTTGAGCATGGCACGAGATGCCTCTCCAATATGCTTGTTTTTTCTTTGTGCAATTCCATTTTGTTGTGGGGTATGACTGCATGAATATTGTTGCTTTATGCCATGCTCTTGCAGAAACCTTGCAAACTCATTTGAGAGGTACTCTCCCCCTCCATCTAACCTTAGGCATTTTATTTGTAGGCCTGTTTCTTTTTCAACCATAGCTTTAAGAGTTCTGAAATGCCCAAAAACTTCACTTTTCTTTTTCATAAAATACACCCAAACTTTTCTGCTATAGTCATCAATAAAAGTAACAAAATAATAACAGCCTCCAAGAGATGCAGCTTTAGAAGTCCACACATTAGAGTGGATTAATTCCAATGGCTTCTTACTCTCTTGAACATGTCTAGGAAATGGTTTCCTTGCCTGTTTTCCAAATTGACAAGCTTCACATACCTTATGCATTTTTGCAACCTTAAATTTAGGCAATCCTGCAACAATATTTTGGGCTTGCATTGATTTAAGTCGCTGTACATTAACATGACCAATGCATTTATTCCAGATATCAATATCTGCAACTACACCGGTCCCATGTGCAAACATTGCTGCACTCAATTCAGGCATGTCTGCATCCAACGTAAACATTCTACCCTTCTTCTTTCCTTTTGCTATCAAGCGACCTTTATTCTTCATATCCTCAACAAAGCATCCATGAGAATTAAATCTAACCTCCAAGCCCTGCTCAACCATTTGACCAATAGAAACTAGGTTCTTTGTAATATTCGGGACATGAAATACATCCGACGGGTATTTCTTTTTCCCATCCTGCATAGACAAATGAATTTTTCCAATCTGCATAATAGGATGTGCAGTATCATCACCAGTCTCCACAAATCCTGGTTTTTCCATTTTCCTTGCATCCTGCATGCATTCTACATGACCTGTCATGTGGTTTGATGCACCTAAGTCAACATACCACACATCGTTGCTTTCTTCTGCACTTGTCACAGAATTGGTCATGTGCTGCACCATAAACAAATGCTCATTTCTGTCATCACCCTATCTACTAGAAGATGCATAATTTCCTTGTTGCAATTTTCCATTCATAATGTCATTCTGCTTTTTATAGCAGTCTTTAGTCATATGATCCATTTTACCACAGTAATAGCATTCAATATTGTTGTTTGCATTTTGGCCTCTTTGCCATCCACCACGACCTCTTTGGCTCCCCCTGCCTCTAGAGTTACCACGTCCTCCTCCATAGGACTGGTTTTCTTGAGTTTGCTGCATATTCTGATTTCTACCATGGCCTCCAGATCGGCCTCCTCTACCTCTGCCTCTACCTCTTCCACCATTTGAGTAGAAGACATTTTCTTTTGAAGTTCCTCCTAAAGAAGATGCACCACCATTTCTCTGCTCCTCATAAATTAGAAGAGCAATCAACTCCTCAAAATCAGGAAATCTTTCACCGACGGAAATGGATGTTCGGAACTGTGCATAATCCTTTCCTAGACCATTCAAGGTCACGGAAACTAAATCATCATCTTCCACTGGCGACCCAATGGAAGCAAGTGCATCTGCAATCTTCTTCACCTTCATGTGGTAGTCATTGATACTCATACTTTCTCTTTGCACATTGTGCAACTCTTGCTTGAGCTGCATTTTCCTGGCTTGCGTATTTGTGCTATACATTTTTGACAAAGTATCCCATGCCTCCTTTGGCATACTTGCATCTTGAATATGCACAATCATAGAGTCTAAAATGTTGATAGACAGCCAGTACATAACTTTCTCAGCTCTCTCATGCCATGCTTTAAATGCCTGCATTTGTTGTTGATTGGGAACATCAGGAAGAATTGGTTCTTCTTCATTTCCTGCAACAAATTCCCAATATCCTTTTCCCATAAGGAAATTCGTCATTCTAAACTTCCATGCTTGGAAGTTGTTCTTGTCAAGATTTTCAGTGACAATCTGTGAAAGAGAATCAGACGCCATTACAGAACACTGCAAAAAGTTCTGTCACTGCAAAGAACACAGCTTCAGCCTCACAAGGACAAATCTGCAAAACTGACAAAAGTGGTATTTGACCACACAGTCACTTCCTAGTGATGATTTTGCATCAACAGGCAACAAGGATGATTCTGTAACTCCCAATGTCTCTGCGCACAGGCATATGATGCAATTTCTATAATAACTTTTCACCGACCTGTAGAACAGTGGTCGCACAACATAAAACATGGCCTTTTCCTTAGTGCGTGTAAAAAACTTCTGCTCCAAAACAGGCCCCAAAATGGCCTCAAATAAAAAAAACAGAGCAACCAAGGGCTAAAGCCCACTCTCGCAGCATATTCTGCCCTCTTGCTACATCGCGAAGGGCATCTCAATATGAGACAATGCACTCTTGCACTTTCCGGCTGTGCTACCTGCAGAGACTTGCTCCCAAAACAGAAAAATGAAAGCAACACTGGTCCTCTTACCAGAACACCGCGAACTTGGTTTTCTTTCTTGAGCTCCTTACCAAAAACAAGGCTCTGATACCATGTCAAGATTGTGGGAGAGAAGGAAGGAGTCTCACTTGTAGCTTTCTTGCTTGCACAATGGGGGAATACACACAAAGGTGGAGGCTGAAAACAGTTTTCCTCTTCTTAGTTGTGTAAGCCAAAAGAACTCAAGTACATAGAAATAGAAGAATCCTATATATGGGTCTCAAACTAAACTCAACTAAATAAGGTGGCATACTAACTGAGCCACGAACTAGAGTAGATAAGGATAGCTATCATCTAGCTATTATTCATGGGCGGTGTACCAACCACATCTGCAAACTGACAAGTCGGTGACATAAATGCACAACGGTCACCCTGGCATATCACGAGTGGAGCTTGATATCTCAACAACTTGACCTTTTCCATAATGGATATGAGCATCATTGGGAATCAGTCAATCCATTCCCAGCAAACATTCATAAGCTCCTAAGTTCATTACTCTAAACCTCATACTTGAAAGGTTTTCTCCTAGGTTAAACTTTACCTTGTGGTAGTTTGCTATGTAGAGAGTACTTCCTTTCCATTTTCTAATTCCACAAGCAGTTTTGATGCATTTACTGTATCTATTCCTAACTTCTTAGCACACTTGGGTGAAATAAATGAGTGTGTACTTTCACAGTCAATAAAAAATTTAAATGATTTACCTTGGTGACTAGCTAGTGTTTGTATTACCGAATATTAGCAATTTGGACCCTTCCTGTGAAATGCAGCATGAGCAATTGCTTTTTCAATATCTTCTTCCATAGTAGGGTATTCCTCCTTATTAATCTCTTTTAGCGTAATATTTCATGTTCTTCCTCTTGCCACAACTACTTAACCACGACCTTGGGCAGCTCTGCCTTGACCTCAAATTTGGCCTTGGCGATGGTTTCCACCAAGCTTTAGACCCTCTCCTAAAATGTCCTAGCTCATTATAGTGAAAGCACCTAAGACCATCCATCTTTCCCTGGGTAGTAGGAACAAAATTTCCAACTGCACTGGATTTTGCCTTTTTCTTCTGACCTTGGTGAAATTGACATTGGGTTCTTTTGCTTGACCTTTGAATCCTCCTTTGTTCTGGTTATTGTAGCTCCAAGACTTATTATTTTTAGGTTTTGATTGTACTTCTCGCACAATAGGAGTAGCTCAAATCAAAGCATCTTGGAGGTCTATTGGGTGCATTGATTCCAAATGAGTGTTCAGAGGAGAATTTAGCTCGTTGCAAAACTTGGACACTTGTTGAGTAGTATCCATGGGGGGTGCATATTTAAGAAGTGAAACAAACTTGGAGTAATATGCTTCCAGGGTCGTCCCATTTTCTTCAAATTAAAGAACTCATTCATCTTTTGGGTGCAATAACCTGGACGTAAATATCATCCTCTTACAGCTTCTTTCAGCAAATCCTAAGTTTAGATAATGGCAACTTTCCCAAAGCTAGATGGTTCAATTGGCGTCAAGATAATGGCAATTTGCTTTTTGAGTTACCCTTTTTAGATTATTCTGAAGATAAGCTAGACGACTTGCATCGATAAAGCAGTATCCTCTACTACTAATCATCCATCATCTTTCATGATATAGAGACGAGAGGTTGTATAATTGATCTAGTATCCGCATCATCTGATTTCTCCACACAAAATTGGATGAATGCATAGCTAACATAAACATTACTCGGAAGGTCAAGAATCATTTCCAACAATTGTTATTCTGGTATAATTTAAAAGCATACATTAATAAGAGAAGGAAACATGTCCTAGGTTGTTTTTACCATCTAAGAAAAAAAAAATATTTCTCAAGCTTACATCGTATTCTATACTAATGTGGGCTCTGATAACAACTGTGAGGTGTTCGCCAGTCTCAATCCAAGGCGCACCTTTTAGTAGTCCATTAGTAGGTTTTTCAAAATGACACTGCCCATCACCAGCGCTCCCTTGGAGTATCATGTGGTTTGCCACTTAGGCCCTACCAAGTCTACATTGTAATCAAAGATTTTTGGTTGAAACCACTAGGATTGACTTGAATTTTTGGGTTTCTAAAATTAGACGGGTCTCCTAGCTAACTAGCATCAGTAATTTTGAGTTTCCATTTTCCTAAAGGATTACTCGAACTGAAGTAGAATTTCCATTGCACTTCGTTCGAAGAGAATGGGAGACGAGGGGAGTGCAGTACATCAACCCTCCTACGCATAGGGCAAAATCCCATTCTAGCCCCCTAAAACGATGCAAGTCAGTTCTACCTAATGACTAGTTGGTCAATTTATTATCTTCCTAATTCTATTGCTGATTTAGAAAAGCCCCTAGCACCCTACCATTGGATGACCCCTCAGGGGTCACGCCAACCCGCTTTCCTTTGGTGATAGTATCATATTTAGTTTTTTAAATTACGTATAGCACATTTATTGAAACATATACAACCAGCTTCCTTAATTAGTTCGTTAAATCACACGTTCCTTCATGTAATTTATCTCATGGATACACATACAATTTAGACAATCCTTAAATAAAACAAACTCCTTTATTATATTGGAATTTTATTACAATTTTCATCTTTCCATCTCTACGAAAGATATATAGAATTCCATGAGGGTATTCTGCCCACCAAGATTTCTACCCTTGTAACTAATATTAGGGTTTCAGGATCCCATTATGGGTCATGAAGGGCCTCGTTAGGTTCTAGGAGTAATGCAGAATTTACGGCCAGAGCCCCCTAGCACCCCAATCTCCTACTGCCTGAGGCTATCCCTACGAACAGGCCTTTCGCTATATGGAGCCGGTCTAATCCTCTCAAAGCAATAAGCATGACCCCTTGGAGTAGGGCCTTGCAACTAGCTTGGGGGTAGCCTAGCATGATCATTCCTTTGATCATGTTTGTCAATGTTTTTAGTCAAAGATCTAGATTCTAGCGAACATAAACAATCCTTTCAAACATATATCAAATGATGCAAAGACAATCACACCATCGTGTAGCTCACAACTTCGCATGGCCAAGGTAGACCTTAGCCTAAGATAACCTTGCAATCTAATGAGGATTCTTCTCCCCAATGAGAAGTGTTAAGTACATTTCCTTCAACTTGTTAAGCAAGGCAGGAATTTCCAGTTTAGGGCTATCTTACCCAATATAAGCAAAATTCCTTAAAGAAATATAGTGTGACAATAACTTAATGAGATGATTTACAAGACCTTTAAATAGAGTTTCACTTTTTACATGCTAATCAACACTTAGACTTGTCATGTTTGACAATAATTATATCGAGTTATTTTACTAATCTCAAGTGCACATAAAGTCATATGTGCAATAACCTTCTACAACTATTTTCATCATGATTCTATGATTTATAATCTCAATTAATCCAACTACAAATCATAGTGGTTAATTGTTTATGTGTATATTAGTACGCCTTCTAGATGAAACTCTCAATTTGTGTAAGTGTAAAATATGGAATCTACTATTTTATGTACTTAATTCTTATATGGATGTTGTCTGTGCAATCTAACAAGTAGCTCTTGTACCATTTGATGTAAAGGCTAACATTTTTTGTAAAAAATTAGCATCAAACTTATTATTTTATGTGGCAAAATAATAGTCTAGTAGTAAATAGCCTGGTTTGGCATGACATAATTGGGAATCACGCCTTTTCTTGCACTTGCGTTTGCCACACCCAATTTTCCGTTTTTGGTAGTGGCAACTCCAGCAACCTTGAGCATTCCCGTATCTCTAGCAATACCCATTCCCTTGACCAGTTGCAGTGGCTCCCATAGTCTTTCCACCTTGTCTTCGCTTTGGAGCCATCGTCCTCAAGTGAGTTCGAGAGATAGAGAAGACGGAATGAATTTGAGATGGGAGAGCAAGAGACAAGATGGCTTCGTCAAAGATTGAGACAAGGGGTTGAGCTAACTCTATTCCTCGCAAGCTCTCAGGGTAACTCCTCTCTCTCTCTCTCTCCCTCTAGCTCCCTCTTGGGGTAACTCTCTCTCTCTCTCTCTCTCTCTCTCTCTCTCTCTCTCTCTCTCTCTCTCTCTCTCTCTGTGTCTCTCCTCTCTCTCCTCTCTCTCTCTCTCTTCACCTTCCTTCCACATCCTTTCGAGGTCTTTTATGCCTCTCTAGACAGAGTAGAGGGCATGCCTTTTTATAGGTTGAAGGGGGTGCATGCTGCCTCTCCCTTCCCCTCTCTTCCTGCCCTTCTTTGAGCAAAGACAACTCCTCCACTCATAGTAGGGAGCTTCTTTCTCTCTTCTTTTATTATTTTTAAATTTTCTCTCTTTAGTTTTCTAGAACAAAGAAAAAGGGGGTTATTCATGAGGTTGTCGATGCTTGATTATGGTGATAAAGAAGGATTTTTATGGTAAATGAGATTTTCTTTTAGCGAGGGTAATCATGACGATGAACAAGATGATAATTATGATGACGATGGTGGTGATGACATCAATGAAGATGACATTGATGATTATTAGGAGGGGGAGGGGGCCTTCTTTTTGGCTCTGCCATCAGTTCAAATGCCCCCTCCCCCCTTTTTCCTTTTTAATTAGTTTGTTTATTAGTCATTAGTTATTTTTAGTTACTAACTTACTTACTAATTATTACTAAATTATCTAACTTACTAACTTACCAACTAACTCATCTAACTTACTTACTAATTGACTAACTAATTAGCTAACCTTACTAACTTTTATTTGGAAATATTAGATTATCTATGGGCTCCTATGTAATAAACCATCACCCCCCTTTATTATAACCCCCCCTTGTACATTCCATTGCTATTGCTCGGTCATCCCTCCACGTAGGCTACTACCTCATGCCCTTGTCTAGCACCTTAATCATCATCTCCCCCCTCTTGATCCATCATCACCCTTTTACATCCCCTTACTCCCCCACTACTATACTTATCCCTCTCCTCCTTCCCCTTCATGATTTTTTACTAGCTTGTAATGTGAAATGAAATCTCCTAATCATTATTTTTTAAAATTCATGACACTAGATTGAGAGAGAGAGAGAGAGAGAGAGAGAGAGAGAGAGAGAGAGAGAGAGAGAGAGAGAGAGAGAGAGAGAGAGAGAGAGAGTCATCCAAACATCATGACCCTCAATCTCTAGGTAAATTTTGATTCATAGATCCTCTCAAATGTACTTATTTGCCCCTTTCAGATGTTATGAAGTGTATTTTTTAATTTTTAGGTACTTTAGGATAAATAATTGCACATTGGATTGCAAGGAAATGTTGTTTATTACATCATATATTTCAATATACTTTTTTTAGAATATATTCAAAGGTCTTGACATCCAAAGAAAAATCATGCTATTTCATGAGATGTGATTTCTATTTGCACTAATTGACGGTTTCAAGTACTATGTTGTATATTTAATGACAAGTTTTGTTTGTTTTAGACATGTCAAAAGTGTTTTATTATGTTGCCATAAATCCACAAGAAATGTGGATTTAATTCAGTTCATTTAGAGTAGGAAGCCCGATTTTAGTATTGCTAAAAAATATTGGTTTTTAAAAAATCTTCCATTTTTTGTAAAAAAATATATAGATTATTTTTTAATTAAAAGGAAAAAAACCATACTTAGAAATAGTGAGAAAGAAAGCATTGAAGATATAAGTGATGATAGGTTATTTGATTTCTCCACAGAACATGCAATTCATCTAAGTTCAATTACATAAGGTCAATGGTGGATGTTCCCTTCAATCTAAAAGAGCTTCTTGAGAATCTTGTTGACAAGCTTCAAGTTCACCAAAAAGATTATATTAGGCATGCATAGCGTTTTTCTATTGATAGTTCTATGCATTACATTGATGTCATTCAAACAACTAATGCTCAATATTAATAGGTGCAACCTCATTCATGAAGAGTTCAAGAAATATGAAATCAATTGTCCTTATCACAAGGAACAACAAGAATGCATTCTTATTATGAATAAGCACTTAGGTTTTCTTGTGTTTCATTAATATATGAGAGATTCATCTTCAAAAGAAGTGCAATAAAAAAAAAGGGAGAAGATGTTGCGTCTCCAAATGAAGACCTTGAAGATAAGGTAGATATATTTCAAGAGGAAATTGACAATTAATTGGTCTAAGTTTAGATTTTGACTTTTGTAATAGTGAAAACATTAGAAAAGGTGTGTGTGTGTGTGTGTGTGTGTGTGAAGACTCTCTTTTATGTGTCCTAACATTTCCCAATTACCTCATAAACAAAACAAAGTTTGCCTTGCTAATGATATTAAAATGTCTTTTCAATCTAAGAGAAGATTACTATTTGGCTGTCCTTGATATGTGGTTTCATAAATGACAAGGATCTCATTTGTTATGAGTCACATTCACTCGTACTTTGTGATCTAGAGGGGAAATTTTATCAAGATAGTTCCATTGCCTGATCTTCGTGTCTTGATTAGATTGTGTAAATGAAAATAAGGGGTTGCTCATTTAAGAGTTCTTAGACGTTTAAAAAAGAGTTGACATAGAAGAAGAGTTCTTCGGTGTACAAGAAAGACTTGGTATTCAAGACAAAGTTAAGCCTCCAAAAAAAAGAAACCAAAGAACTCAATCAATCTTTATGATGATAGCCTTCTTGAAGAAGACCTAAGGTATACAACAAATTCTAATATTTTGGTTATGCATAATATGTAAGGGACTTAATAGAATTTTTATTAGGCTTAATATATAAGTGATCTTAAAATTTTCATTTGTGAGTAAGACAACTATTTTGATTATTGTACATAATTAAAATTGAGGACCCCAATAGTTTCTTTGGAAGAGGTAAGGGCTCTAGGCCACTCAAGCTTGAAAAAAATTCACGGTTTGTGGCACTACATTGGAAGCTTGAGAAATCAAACTATTGCAATGTGTCATAATAGGTTGTATGGTTCTCCAAGATTGCCAATTATGGCCTTAAAAGCCATTTCCAAGGTGATCAAATCATAGTCTTTCAATAGAGAACTAGAAAAGCTAATATTAGTAGAGAAAGAAAAATATAATCTTAGAGTGGAAATGATAATCTTAGACTTTCAATACGGAGTGAAAAAAAAAGTATTGGTAGAGAAACAACAAGCCATAAGAGTGTTTGGCTATGCTCATGGTTATACTAGATCAAGAGTAGAATACTTTGGGGTTCTAGGCATCTACTTACTCTCTCATGTCGAAAGTAGAAAATTTTTGAAGCTTATCCAATGCTATAAAAAATGTAGAGGCCTTGTTGAGTGGACACAAACCAAAGATTCCTTTGCAATAGATTTCAAAAAACCATTAATAAGTCAAGGTTTACCTTAAAACCTATCTTTTGCCTTCTGTCTACCTTGTTTGTAGCCATTGTTAAAATCATTGTCTTGCATAGTAGTTTATATATCCCTCTTTTCTTTTCTAGATTAGTATATGTATAGTTCTTGCTTTAAAATGATGTATTACATTAGGTGGCTATGTCTCTATGCTTGAGCTTATACTATATTTATCTATAAAACCATGGAAGACATCCAACGAGCATCCAACAAGCTATTTGCCTTTAACTCTTCCACCTCCATGTCTTGTATGTTTGGATATTTTGTTATTGCCTAATAGAATGAATCTCCCATGCCTTGAGTTGACCAAATAGAAAGATTTTCATATTGCTTGATGAAACATGGGGTATGGTTATATAAAATAGCTACATAGTACAATAAAATTTAATTGAAAATCTTACATGGGTTAGTCAATAAAGACCCATAACAATGTAAGTTTCCTATCATATAGTGAGCAAAGTGTTGATTACCCTAGGCTTCTCTCTTTACCTATTTGAAAAGTTCTAATGGGTCTTTGAAGTCTTTGAGATCGCCACCTTGCCATACAATTTCATTACAATTTTTGTTTTTTGGATGTTTTCCAAACTTTATCTTTTGTATTCTAAACTTGTTCATTATCAACATGGTGTCTAATTGTATTATGTAGAGATTTCTATTGATTGCACTTAATAGATTTGAGCCACTTTCTTTTGAACTTATCTTACAAGTTTCCCATGAACACCTAAAAATCTCTTGGTTTTTTGCCTACCAATAGATGGTTTTTTGGGGGTATAATTTCTATCCTTAGATTTATGGGACCTTGATTCAATAACAACATTGCTTCCTGGTAAACTAATTGAAGATAAATCTTGCTCAATCTTGATTATAACAACAAGGGTTTAATCTTCCAAGCAAACCCTATATAAAGATGAAATACCTTTTCAATTATTCTACAAAGTGCATGGCATGCATGTGTGAGCATTGGCTAAAGTAATATCCAAAATCGCTTTGAACCATGGGTCTTTGATGTGCCTAGAGAAAGCTCTATTGTAACTTCCTTAGTTCAACATTGCTATTAGACACATGTGATAGAGGCAATAACATCTAGAAGTGGCTCCCTTTTAAACATTATACATGCATTTGAGTGTCTTGAAATCCCCATCTATATGACATTCTACTTTTTAGTTTCCAAATCCTCAACAAAAAGCTCTCATTGGCTTGTTGAGTCTAGATTTCATTAGGAATTTTTTTGCACTTCAATCTCTCACTTTCATCTAGCTTAACTACAAGGTTGACTACTCATTATGCATCTTCTAGAGATAGATTATAGGATTTAATCATCAAAACATTGTAGAGTAGGCAATTTGATCAAATTCAAATATTGTGCCTCTTCTAGAGATAGATTATAGAATTTGATCATCAAACATTGTAGAGTAGGCAGGTTGAGAAAAATTTGTTGAATTCATTGAAAATAACCTATTTTTTCTTACCCTTGAAACTAGCTTTGATATAAAAAGGATTACCCAAAATCTCCATCACTTTGCCATTGATTCTTTGTTGAATAGTCTGTACCAAAGATTTGCTTGAAAGAAAGAAAATGCTCCCTTGACCTTGTTTCTTATTTATTTGAATTACTTGAAAATTATGTTGAAAATTGTTGGGCTCATTGTATTTGAAATGTCGTTATACTATTTCTCCTCCTCAGATTTTTTGTGTGCATTGATAGCTATTTATGTTTGCAATCACCTAACACATTTGAAATTGATATGCTTTTCTCATGTTTTTCTTTAACATTAGCATTAGCATATGATATAAGAGGAGTAGACATGCATAGAAGATGTTCATGAAAAGAATAGAAATAACTTGATGTCCCCTTCTAGTAATAATCAATGCATTGCGAGATGTTTCCACAACCTAATTTTGTTACACTAAATTGTGCAAATCCCCACTAACCTCCTTCAAGATAGCTTGATGTAGTGCACCTCAATTTGGTTCTTTGATAGAGTTTAGAATATCTATTCTATCTCAATGTATCATTCCCTACAAAGATGCTAATAATTCACATTTGAATCTAATCACACATCTAGTATATGTAAGGAGACAAACACCAAATCTCTTCACTTGATTTAGAATCTAGACCTAAAGTTAATTTTTATTTAGGATCAGTGCCACAAGAAGTATGACTTCAAGCACAAAAAGCAAACTAGATAATGACATTAGGATCAAATCCTAAATTCAATAGAATTTTTGAATGAGTGTTCAATTATAAAACCCCAAAACCTATCAATAGAATCAATAGCAAATATAAGATCCCTAATAGTTGTTCTTTATAAAATTTACCTATGCCTGGGCCCATAATCTCTATCTCTATATTCGTCTCCCAATGTGGATGAAAATTGTGAGCACACCATCAATTTTGAGGCAGTTGTAGTATCCTTAATTTAAAAATGCTATTTTACTTGAAATGTCTTTGTATGTACACTTTTTCCTCTTCAATATAATCATGCCATATGTTGATGATTTTGTATAAAATCATCCCTTGTGTATCTAAAAATCATAAACACTAAAGTTATCAAATTAGGTTTAACATACATAACATACATTTTCCATACTTTGTCCATCTTCATCCCTTATCCTACATGGCAAAAAAAGCTTTGATATGACTTGATAGCAACTCTCAATGTTCTATGCAAACCAAATATGTATGGCATAAAGCAAGCTCTGCAAGTCATCTCTTATGAGGACTCACTTCATATCTTTTACCAAATAAAAACAGTATGTAAGTACATAAAAGTTTCTTTTTGTTAGTGATAGTTATTCTAGGGTTACCTACTAGCTCCTTATTCCTTTCATTGTAGTGAAATTAGAGTTAAAGGATTGAATTTACATATTTTAGTCCTTGGTTTGAGTGCAAGGATGCAAAAACCTACCTAGATTAATGACCATGAAGTAGAAAAGGGGATCATTTAGGAAGATAATTATGTAAAAGCAACTTGAAGTTTGTGTATTCTATTAGAAATTGTGTTGGGCGGTCTATGTGTTCAAAAAGGGTGCTTTTTACTTGTTTGATGAGGTTACTAAGCTTGCTTTTGGCTTGTTTGATGAGATTGCCAAGAAATGGATGGGCCAACGTGAGAAATTGAGAGAGTGAAAGAATCACAACTAAGAAGCTACTTATTATCTTCAAGTGCAAGCAATTAAGAGTGACAACTGACAACAACTTTATAATAAAGCTTTATACAAGTCATTGGTAGTTTTATATCCTTCTTTCTTGACAAAGTATGACAATACATTTGAAAAGGTAAGGTCACGAGCCTTTACGTTTGGGCTCTATTAGCATGCATTTCCTTTATATATTGCATTTATCATGAGCTTTGAGAACTAGAGCATATCAATAGATTGTAACGACAACATGATTGGATTAAAAGCTGAAGGTTCTTAGACTCCCTCTCAAATATGACTTCACTTATCTTGGACAAGATACTTGTAATCTTTTATTCAAGCTTCATTTTAAATCAAATTGGGTATCACAGAAGGTGAAATAATGGGGGATAGTATGCCAAACTATTTGCAATTTTGTTTGGGTTTCATTTAAAACAAATTGGGATGGAACACATTTGGCTCTTTTTTTTGCAAAAAGTTTAATCCCAATTGGGTTTCAAGCCATCCTAAAATCATAGTAGCAATAAGTTAACTTGGTTAATTAATTCAAGCTTTCGAATGCTTGAGCTACGACCTTATTGATTGTGTTGTTGTTAATGCCTTGCTAACACGTTTGGATTGTAGGTATTTAATCAAATCCTATGGATGAATGGTATGCATGGCATTGTGATGCCCTTAGTCCAGAAGGTATTTGAGCTTTGCTTTATGATTTTTGGGTTTATCCTATATTTTTGTTCTAATACTGCACTAGTTCCTACTAATTGTTCTTGGGATGAATTGTGTACCAATTCCTATATGATGTCTTCTATAGTGCTATGGCAATCTCTGATGCTCATTCTTGGTGTAATAGTGCATGATTATGAGAGAGAGAGAGAGAGAGAGAGAGAGAGAGAGAGAGAGGGAGAGACACACACACACAGGTGTAGCCAGATTGTTAGAGTGAATCCATATTGATTAGAGCCCGGGTTTGGAGTTCAAGACTACTTATTGTCATGTAGAATATGTAGGAGAATTAAAAGTTAGGGTTGAGCTTGGCTTGGCAGTGGCACATTATAACCACTAGGTTGGCTTTTTTTCTTTCTTGTGGGATATATATATATATATAAACCTCGAGAGAGAGACATGGGAGTTGGAGCTACTTTACAATTATATATTAATTTGGTTACTTTTTAAGAAGCTACGAAATAGGAATGTGAGTACACGCACGCACGCTTAATGCAATGAGAAGGATGTGGGCAGGCGATGCTGATCAATTGCTTATGTGTAATGTGATGGACGTGGGCAGGTGATCAGGAGGAGAAGAAGAAGAAGACGATGAGCGCGGATCAGGCCGGCGGGGGAGGAGATGAGGCGGAGATGAGCCTGCATGGGAGCGCGCTGGACGCGCTGGTGAGCGTGAACTCGTACCTCACGGGGGCGGTGTTCATAGGCCTGGCCTTCAGCCCCGCCACCCCCTCCCTCAGCCTGGCGGCCGCCCCGGCCTGCCGCGCCCCCACCGCCTCCGCCCGCCGCCTCGTCCTCTTCGAGGTGTGGGCCTTCGCCTTCTACCTCCTCTCCACCCTCATCGCCCACGGCCTGAAGATCCAGCTCTCCCTCCTCACCTCCTCCAATCCCGTCATCCCCGGCCGCCTCGTCCCCGTCAATGAGCGCCTCGGCCGCTACGCCATGATGGCCACCGCCCTCGGCACCCTCGTCGGCACCCTCTTCCTCACCTTGGCCATGGTGGAGGTCGTCCAGCTCCGCCTCGGGTTGCTCTCCTGTCAACACCATTCCGATGCTTGGCCCCTTGCTGCCGCAATACCCCTCGTCCTCTGCGCTTTTGCTGGGATATTCACCTTCGCAGTCACGGTTGTGTATGCCTTCCTCAAATAATATGTTATCATTATTTTTTGCACCAAGCTTGGTGGCATCACTAGCATGAGAGAGAGAGAGAGAGAGAGAGAGAGAGAGAGAGAGAGAGAGAGAGAGTGTGTGTGTGTGTGTGTGTGTGTGTCCATATCCATATAACACATGACAAATGTATTCTACTTTCCCTAGCCTCTATTGCAAGCTAAACTATATTCCTTTCCTTGGAGTGTACCTCACTCATCCATCCTTATTACTATACCAACCTACAAAAGCTTACACGTCTACTCTACATACCCACCAAAGGTAAAGGTCTTATATGCTAACAATCTTATAGCATATAACCAAAACTCTTTGTAATATTGGGGTCAAATCAAAATTTAACCATGTGGTTAGTTTCAAGAGTGCATTAATGGGTTCGATATCTTGATTTTATAGCACTAATACAAATTCCTCTAGGGAATTATGCATATCTTACAATAACATGGAATTCAAGTTGGTACAACTACATTCAACATGACATACATATTCATTGTTACATAACTAGAACCAACAACACTACATCTTAGGAGCCATAAATGCTTGTGATCATTTGAGAAGAAAACTTGCATAAATACACTTGAAGGATGGCTTGCCTTGTTTTTGGCCCCTTTACCTCTACTCTTGTGTTTCACCTTAAATTAGAAGATTAAGTGCACAATTCTACATGTGAACTTGTTTGCATGTATGGCCTTGGAAAGCATACAAGTATGTATGCATGCATGGCAATATACAAAATCAGCAATGGCTTCTAGGATGCAAAGTATACAACATGTATACATGCATGGCAACTTGCAAACTGCACACTATTAGGTTGCATTAGAAACCCTTTCTAAAATTTGAGCTTGACTGAGTAACCAAACCAACCATAGCACATAAGAGAATAAAATTATTTGTAAAAGATATGGATATTTGTACTAATTGTCTAACATTCATAACATACTATTTCTATCAAACCTAATAATATGGATGCATCTTTTACCCTCATACTCTCTTAACTTTGTTGTAGACACAACAAGCTCTAAAATTTTAGTTGCATGTAATTGAATCACTAAGCAAACTCATACCCTCTATGTGGTCTAAAATTCAAATCACTATTGATTATATCCTAGGTGGGCCAACATTGGAATCAAGAAAAGGCTAGAGTCAATTTCATCCTATGCATGTCCAGTATACGGTCCAACATTGCAATTGCTATTATCTTCAAATGTCAATTATGTGATAAAAACTTTTCTTGGAGCTCCATCATACGTAATGATGGTTAAGCCACAACTAAAAAGAAAGTGCCATTGCACATAGCATTTTTTGAATCTTCTCATAAGTGTCACATCACATAAGGAGTAAAGTAGAGGATTGATTGGTCTTACAACATCGCATACTTTTATATCTCTAAATCCATTGAATCTAAACTTATAAATATACAAATTTTTTTTCATCCTATGGCATTTTTCTCCAAGGAAATAGGGTTTACATGTAGGATGTGTTTGTGTATATGTATGTACATGCACATCATGTATGCATGTGCAAGTATGCAAGTATCCATGCGTGTGTGTGTGTGTGTGTGTGTGTGTGTGTGTGTGTGTGTGTGTGTGTGTGTGTGTGTGTGTGTGTGTGTGTGTGTGTGTGTGTGTGTGTGTGTGTGTGTGTGTGTGTGTGTGTGTGTGTGTGTGTGTGTGTGTGTGTGTGTGTGTGTGTGTGTGTGTGTGTGTGTGTGTGTGCACTCGCGTGCACGTGCGTGCACGCGTGCACACTCACATGTGCAATGAAGTTCCTATAAGTCCCCTATATCAATTTACCATAAATAAGTTATATTTGTGTGCATGCATTTTGTGCATGTCTTGTGCATGTGCACACTTCTACAAGTTTACGGCTTAGTTGGTAACAGTATTAAAGCCTTTTCCAATTATGTAAGTTCAATTGCTAGCTAGCCCTAGTGGTTCCTTTGAGGATAAATTCTAGAGCACAAAAAGTCATACCTATATTTGCTAGGTTGATGCATTAAAGTTGTGGTTTTAAGTGGGTGCGTGACTTGGTTGGCACCTACCTTCACATGGTGTGTTAGTAATAAGTCCAAGGTATCCACTCAAACATTAGTTGGTCTTTCTTAGTTGATTAGTGAGAGGAAGGGGATTAGTAGATTAGTGAGAGGAGGGGGATTCCCTCATGTGATGAAGCTGTACCATATACTTGGAGGAGAGGCACCCCTTCTTATGAGCATTTAAGACTATGGATCTTTACCTTAGAAACAAAATCACATGTGAATTTATTAATGTATTCATAATATGTATTTGTAAACCCTATGTAAGTGACTGAGTGTGTGCATGTGGATGCATGCACATGGAATATTGAAAGTTTTAAAATTTTTCATGACATTTTAGATGGTGGTTAACAAACAACCTACTATTTTCACATGTCTCTATGGAAGAAAGTTGGTTGAGAAATGAAATGGGGACCTTGGGTAGCATTCAGACTTTTAGAATATGTTGCACAATGGTAAAGAATGTCATTGTGCAAAAAGAGTTTATGCATTAGGCACATGAACAAAGAGCTTTGCCTTTTTCTATTTTAATTAAGCTTTCGAATTTGTGACGTGTGAATGAAAAAGCGCCATGTGTATTCAATGTGATATTGAAATCTCTTCTAGTTTGGAATATTTTTATGGGCATTGGCACTTAGTACTATGGAAGGCAATTAGCTTATCTTTAACATAGATGTTTTCAAACATGACAAAATAAAAGAAAATTTAAATTTTTGAATTTTGATCAAACTTTTGGAGCTTTTTCAACTGCTACTATCACCTATCATGTGAGCTCCTCTTCTTGTTGCATGTCACCTTTCCTTTTTCATTTTAATTATGTTCTAGCTATGCTAGATTTTATTTTCTTTCATTCTTGATTCCTCTATTTCTTTTCATTTTCACTTGTTCATTGCCTTGCACTCATGAACAAGCTAGACAAGACAAGAAGAGATAGAAAGCTCATGAAAGAAGAAGATAAGCTTTCTCTCATACATTAGAATAATCCCTCACAAGAAAAGTTCTCACTCTCACTCAAGCTTAAGCTATGGAGGAGAAGTAGATAGAGCACCACTTATTTGCATACATAGGTATGACTCATTTTCATCCAATTTGACATTACGTACATATGGTTTATTTGGGCTTCCACAATTAATGGCCCTTTTACATAAGGCCTACCATTATGATGCCTACCTCCTAGTCTAGGTCTTGTGGTATACACAGTTAGGGCTTTCACAATTGAGGGCCCTTTAACTTGTGGTTTACCATTACAGTGCCTACCTCCTAGTCTAGGACTTGCAGTCATGCCCTCTTTGTATTTTTAAATTTGCACAAGAGAGAGCCTAGGTTTAAATTTTATATGATGAGTATTGTCTAAGTTGTTGACAACATATATGCAAATTTTTAGCCTTTTTTATTTATGGAGCATAAATAATTGTAAAATATATTCTATACACTCTTAGCTCACACTTTCATTCTTAAACTTTAACTTTAGTACCTACATCCATGCTTCTTAGCTTCATCCTTTTAATTGGTAATCTTTGATTTTCTTATATTGTCGTTTCTTTTTTGTCATTTCTTTCATGTGTCATAAGAAAACTATCACAAACTCTCCAGTAGCCCTATAAATTCTTGGTTCTCTTGTTTGCATATAAACATCTTTTGGGAGATGTTGGGCTCTTTCTCAATCCTTTTGTTGGCTTTGGCCTATGCTAGTAGTGGATACCAAGCCTTTTCAATCCCTACTCTTTCCTTTGACCAAAGTCATTTCATCAAAGTTTTTTAACCCTCACCTCACAATGGAGCAAGCATGCCATGAAGTGAAAGTGTCAGTAAATGATGTGCAATTTTTTTAAAATTATGTTTCATGAAGAAATTCTCTTGTTTAAAGATGTCTGTTAATAGAAAATGATGGTTGGGCTCATCCTATCCAAATTGTAGTTGTTATTTTGAGAAATCAATTGAAATTTATGTGAGCACCTAAGTGCATGCAAGTGTGGATGACCAAGAGGTCACAAGTGTGGGTTGGACACCCAAATGATAGAAAACCCCAAAACTTTTGTATAAAAGGTATAAGAGATAATGGAAAAGGCTATTCATGTGTGTGCAAATTTGTGGTCTTTATCATTCTATTATGTTATCTTGCAAAAGTAAGACTGATGCAAGGAGGCATATTACACAGTGGATTCCGTGCCACGGTGGATTCCGTGAGGTTTTACGGTGGATTCCATAAACCGTGATTACCAAGGCTCATACACAAAGTGGATTCTTTGTGCAAGAAGTCGATGGGGACGCCTATCCTTTTTGGGCGTTTCGTTAATTTAGTGTGTACATGGGTAATTCCATAGCGGGTGATTCTGCAAAATACATATTAAATTAATAAACGTTTATGAGTTTAGAGTGCGCACTCGAGATAAATTAAGGTTAGGATTGATTTCTAACCAATTGATTTATTTATGTAGCTGAAGACTGCTAGGTATTCACTTTTATCGGTTTAATTGTATTATTTTACTAACAATTGTGAATGCTTCAGTTGATGTGTAGAGATAGCAGCAGTAGCGATGGAAAGCATTGGAGGATAGCGTGTATTCGAGTTATCACCTATATTTTGATGGGCGCATACCTTAGGCATGGCGCCTATATTTTGTTGCGCCTATTTATTAAGGCGTTGGATATTTATTTATTATTTTTGTATGCGCATGGGCGCACGATTATGATATTTGTATTTGGACATTGTATTGGGTATGCGTGACTCCTTGGGCGCCCATCCATTAGCTTTATTTCTATTTAGCACTAAAGCAAACTCAAAAGCCAAAAGCATGCTATTTTAATTTGGGCTATTATTTGAGCTTGAAGATGATTAATACATAAAACACATGCTTTGTGGAGTGCTCACACAAGGCATGGGGGAGATTGCACCCAATTGGTCTCTTGTTCATGTCATGCATGCTTTCTACCTTGAGTTTTGTGCAAAAAGTAGAGTTCTTTTATTCTTGGGGACCTTCTGACGCTCACTACGCGCACTTATGGCATCCGATCTGAGCACCAGTGGTATTAGAGCGAAGCTAAGATCGAGAGCTTCCAATCGCTACCCATCTTGCGCGAAGGCGGAGCTCCTAGAACGATCGAGCTCTACAGTCAGTTTCATCGCGAACGGTCGATACGGGTGGATTCTTGACGGTCAAGAACCTCTGTCTACAGCCTCTGATCACGAAGGACCGGCCTGAGGAAGTGGAGGACCACGTCAATATCTCCTTCAATAAGTCATTTTGTAACAGAGAGTACAGATAAGCTCCCATATCTTTTAAAAGTTTAAGCTTTAGCTAGAAGCTTAAAAAGCTTATTATAAAGCTTAAGCTCCATAAAAAATTTGACGAATCTGAACGGGCGGCACATCAGCGTGAATTTCGGTGCAAAAAACGGCTACCCCCCTCAAAAAAACCGTCGACTGTCAATCCTAAGCTTAGTCACCTAAGCTACAAGTCATTAATCTTCTAAGTCTTCAAAGTCTGCAAGTTCTGCAAGTTCAAATTTACCTACTCTGCAAGTCCTGCAAGTCCATAGAGATCAAAACTGACTTATCTCAAATACTCCTATAAGGACTGTTCCTACATAGAAGCACAGAACTACAAAATTATTCCCTGGAAGACTCTGTTCACATACGCAGACTTGCTAAACCAGTTTCAGCACACGCAGAAGGTCATACGCAATTTTTACAAAGACTACAAATCCCGCAACCGCAAAAGTCGAAGACCGTAAAAGGCAAACAAAAATCTATAAGCCTTGTATACCTGACTTTGAGCTACGCTCATCCCGCTAATTGGATTTTGAGAGTGTGAGGTCTTTTGGATTTTTACAAGATGACAGAACAAAATATGGATGATTTAATGGCTGAATGCGATCTTCCTAAACCTACGATGGAACAAAAATTGGATTTAATTATGATGCAGCTTGATGAAGAATGAAGAGTCCGACAAGCTTTGCAAGTTCAATTGGCCAATTTGCAACGATCTACCACCGACAAGATGGACCACAACCCGAATATCTTATCCGGCGTACCATCGATGCGACGCTCGAAGCTCAATCCATCCGCAAAGAAGCAAAGATAAGTAAAAGAAATTTCAAATTCCATACTTTCAATGGAACTCGAGATGGAAAGACTGTCCTTGCATTCATCAGTCAGTTTGATGATTACTTTCATGAAGAGACATACGTTGAAAAAGACAAAATTAAATGTGTCACTAATCATTTAGTAGATCGAGCATCTCTTTGGTGGACCGTGGTTCGTAAGAGTATTGAATGTCCCATTACCTGGGAGAGTTTCAAAAAGAAGTTTCTGCAGAATTTCCTTCCTCCATAATTCCATGAAAAATCCATAAAGAAATGGGACCTTCTTCAGCAAAGAGATCGTGAGCCTATTTCTCAGTACACCGAACGTTTTTGGAATGCCCTACTGCAACTCCGAATGCTAGAAGATGTACCTGAAGTGACTCACAAACGCAAGTTTATGTCTGGATTACTTGGGCATTACTACGCTAAAGTCAATATGTTCAAGCCTGCAACCCTTGAAGATGCAATTTCTCTGGCTCATGATACAGAAGACAAGATTCACGGAAGAGACAAGAGTACACAACAATTTGAAGCAAATGGTAACTATGGTTCCAAGCAATTCAATTCAAATTTTAGAAGATTCAATCAAAGTCATTTTCCTTCATCATCTTTTCGTAAGTCTTGGACAAAACCACCTGCTTTGCCATCAAATACCAATCAAAACCCTAAGCCATCCTCACAGCCAAATCCTAATATTCCTAGACTTCCTGATATTGCCAACAATGTATCTAAAGCTAAACCTATAGTGCGTTACAAATGCCATCAACCTGGACATCTAGCAACCAATTTCCAATCGAAGAAGCCACCTATCCATATCAACTATCTTGGAGCAATGGAAGATGAAGAACATGAGAAAATGCTTGACTTTACGGAAGATGAGGACGACATTGCTACTCCTTCAGATATTTTACCAGGTATGCCAACTACACATTCTTTGTTGACAATGAAATGTTTAGTGCATGTAAAAGAAAAGATTATTTTGCATAATGATGGTAGTACACATGATTTTATTTTTGCAAAGTTAGTGAAAGAATTGAAATTACAAACTATTTCTACACATTATCGCATTAAAGCAACATTCCTAAGCACAATATATAATGAAACACAAGAGGTGCATGACTTAGAAATTAAAATTGGTGAATACACTGAACGAATGAATTTTCTAGTTATACCGTTGTAGTCTAGTGATATTATCCTAGGTATGCCTTGGCGTCATCAGTATAATCCTGACATAGATTATTCCACGCATTCAATTGAAATTTATTTTCAAGGAAAATAAATTACATTGCATGGTATGCACACATCTAATAATTTTCCACTACTTACTCATACTCAAGCTAAACGTGCATTACGTAAAAGTAGTAAATCTTATTTAATTTGGGTGAATGAACTTCAAGCTAAAGAAAAGCATATGCACCCTAGGCATAAAGAATTCCTTGCACAATTTAAAGTTTGTTTTGCTGAAGATTTACCACCTGGACTACCTCCTTCATGACCTGAAGATCACAAAATAGATTTAATTCCTGGTACATAACCACCATGTAAAGCACCATATAGGCATAACCAGATTGAACAAAAAGAAATTCAAATCAAGTAGAGGAATTATTAAACAGAGGATTAATTAGACCTAGTAGTTCTCCATTTGGCGCACCTGTTTTATTAGTAAAGAAGAAGAAGAATACTTATCGCATGTGCATTGATTATCGTGCCCTGAATAAGATTACTGTTAAGAATAGATATCCAATTCCTAGGGTAGATGATCTTATGGATAAACTACAAGGTTCTGCCATATTCAGTAAGATAGATCTTAAATCTAGTTATCATCAAGTGAGATTAGATAAATCTGATATATTCAAAACTGCATTTAGAACACAATTTGGACATTATGAATTTCTAGTGATGCCTTTTGGATTGACTAATGCACCTGCTACATTTAGTCGAATGATGAATCGCATATTCCTGAAATATCAGCATTGTGTTATAATATTCTTTGATGATATATTGGTATTCAGTAAAAATGAGAAAGAGCATTATGAACATCTGTCTTTGGTTTTCAAGTTGTTGAAAGATAATCAATTGTATGATAATCCAGAAAAGAGTGAATTCTTTCAAAAAGAAATTGAATATCTAGATCATATTGTGTCATCAGAAGGTATTAAGATTGACCCTAAGAAGATAGAAGCAATATTATACTGGCTGATACCTAAAAATGCACATGAGTTACGTTCTTTTCTAGGTCTTGCTAGTTTTTACAAGAAGTTTGTGCGAAATTTTTCATTACTTGCCTTGCCTTTGACTAAACTTTTAAAGAAAGGTATTGTTTATCATTGGTCTGATAATCAACAAAAATCTTTTGATTTATTGAAACATACATTAACCTATGCTCCCGTATTACAACTACCTGATTTCAATAGACCATTCTTTTTAGTAGTTATTGATGTTAGCGGATCTGGAATAGGAGCTGTACTTATGCAAGATAATCATCCCGTAGCCTACTCTACGTGTAAACTGAAACCATCTGAACTTAAATATTCCACTTATAATAAAGAATTGTTAGCTGTTGTACAAGCCTTACATCAATGGAAACATTACTTAATGGGTTCTGAGTTTATGATTAAGACTGACCAACAAAGCATTAGACATCTCCTTAGTCAACCCCAAATATCTGACCGACATATCAAATGGGCAGCTTTCATTCAAAGTTTTCATCCCCTTATCCAATATCAACCAAGAAAAGAAAATGTAGTAGCCAATGCTTTAAGTAGAAGACCAACCATTCATAATATTTCTGTCATATCATTTGATTCCCTTATCCCTATGAGAGATACTTATCATCAGGACATTACTTTTCAAGCTGATTGGAATAAATTAGTTGGAAATAACTGGATTCCTATTGATTCACTGTCTTACAATGATGGATTCATGTTTTATGAAAAGAGATTATGTGTTACAGTTCCATTTAGATCTTTTGTTTTGAATGAGATTCATTGTCCTCCATATCAAGGGTATTATATCTACTTTGCGTACATTGACTGAAGATTTTTATTGGCCACATATGGACACTGATGTATCTAACTTTGTTTCTGAGTGTTTAGTTTATCAAAGAGTTAAGAGACATCATGGTAAACAATATGGTTTACTTATGCCTTTATCTATTCCATTGCGACCATGGAAACAGATTTCTATGGATTTTATTACTAGTTTACCTAATACTAAAGCTAACCATGATATGATTTGGATTGTTGTAGATAGATTTAGCAAACAAGCATATTTCATTCCATGCAAGAAAACTTTAACAGCATCTCAAGCAGCACAATTGTTTTTGAAAATTATTTTTACTAATCATGGTTTACCAAAAGTTATTATTTCTGATCGTGATTCTAGATTTTCTAATAATTTTTGAATTACTTTGTTTGCTAACTTAGGAACAAAGATTGATTTTTCATCTGCATTTCATCCTGAAACAAATGGTCAAACAAAAGCTACTAACATTACTATTTTAGATCTTTTACGTGCTTACACTATTTCAAAACCATATACATGGGATACACATCTACATTTACTTCAGTTTGCATATAACAATGCTCCACACACAGCTACAAAGAAAGCACCGTTTGAAGTGATTTATGGTTATAGATTGTCTACACCTGTTGCATCTTTATCAAATAAGATTCAGAGTGCTGACGATATTGCTAATATGTACGCTACTATTTTTGATGAAGTTAAAGATATGATTGCCAAAGCCCAGCAATCATATACAAAGCAAGCAAATAAGAAAAGACAAGCCATGAATTTCAAAGTTGATGATTATGTTTGGTTAAGAATAGAAAAACGTAGATTACAAAGTGCAGATAAACATCCAGTTGTAAAATTAGCACCTAGATTCTATGAACCATTCAAGATCATTCACAAAATCAATGATAATACATTTAAGTTGGAATTACCACCACATTGGAAAATTCACAACACCTTTCATATTAGTTTATTATGACCCTTTAGAGGCCAATTACTTGTACACCCTGTTTATGAAAACCCACCTTTGTTAGATGAAGAGAGTGAAATCCTTGAACCTAAAGCTATTATAGATACTAACTTTATGACCACTAGAACTGGCCGTAGATATTCTAGATATTTGGTCAAGTTTAAGAACCATCCTGTTGAAGAGGCCCAATGGATGCACGCTAGAGACTTAAATGCTTTTCCCACTCTGTTAGCTCCACATTGAGATAATAGCAATTGAGGACAATTGCTATCCCACCCCGGGGATATGATGCCAGGAGGCATATTACACGGTGGATTTCATGCCATGGTGGATTTCGTAAGGTTTTACGGTGGATTCCATAAACTTTGATTACCGGGGCTCATACACAAAGTGGATTCTTTGTGCGAGAAGTCGACGGGGATGCCTATCCTTTTCGGGCATTTCGTTAATTTAGTGTGTACATGGGTGATTCCATAGCGGGTTATTCTGCAAAATACATATTAAATTAATAAACGTTTATGAGTTTAGAGTGCGCACTCGAGATAAATTAAGGTTAGGATTGATTTCTAACCAATTGATTTATTTATGTAGCTGAAGACTGCTAGGTATTCACTTTTGTCGGTTTAATTGTATTATTTTACTAACAATTGTGAATGCTTCAGTTGATGTGTAGAGATAGCAGCAGTAGCGGTGGAAAGCATTGGAGGATAGCGTGTATTCGAGTTATCACCTATATTTTGATGGGCACATACCTTAGGCATGGCGCCTATATTTTGTCGCGCCTATTTATTAAGGCGTTGAATATTTATTTATTATTTTTGTATGCGCATGGGCGCACGATTATGATATTTGTATTTGGACATTGTATTGGGTATGCGTGACTCCTTGGGCGCCCATCCATTAGCTTTATTTCTATTTAGCACTAAAGCAAACTCAAAAGCCAAAAGCGTGCTATTTTGTAATTTGGGCTATTATTTGAGTTTAAAGATGATTAATACATAAAATACATGCTTTGTGGAGCGATCACACAAGGCAAGGGGGGAGATTGCACCCAATTGGTCTCTTGTTCATGTTGTGCATGCTTTCTACCTTGAGTTTTGTGCAAAAAGTAGAGTTCTTTTGTTCTTGGGGACCTTCTGATGCTCACTACGCACGCTTACGGCATCCGATCTCTGCACCAAAGATGACAGGGAAGGTGCAGGGGGAGACTGACTATGAAAGTGAGGGATATTGAGTGAGAAGCTATTGCACATTTCTCTCCTTCATAATATATTATCTTGGAGCAACTCATGTGATAGTGAGAGTATGATGAGGTAGGCAATGTGAGGAGGAAGCCTAGGGATGTGGCAATTGAAGTTTACTTTATCTCTCTTCATCTCATTGTAAAAATTACATGGTGCAGCGAATAGAATCTGAGAAAGAGATAGAGAGTACACAACAGATAAGAGGAGAATAACAAAATTTCTTTATCTCCAAACAACGGATACAAAGATGGCTCTATCTACCCGTGCACATCCACTGCGAAGCTTAGATGGCGATCTAGACAGAAGATAGGTGAAGAGCAACTCTGACTGGGTGAAAGATGAATAATAGATGGCTGTGAAGGGGTTTAACTTTTATAGCTTGTGAAGGGGATCATGATGGATGACCTTCCATATGCACCTATGTCTATTGACCTTCCATGTGCCCATGTGTCTGTTGACCTTCCATATGCACATGTTTCTCTTGACCTTCCATATGCACATGTGTCTGTTGACCTTCCATGTGCCCATGTGTTTGTTGACCTTCCATGTGCACCTCCACTAGTTGGCCAGGGAATATTCCCTTTACCATTGGCTAGGGCCTCTGATAACTCTTTTACCTTGCAACTCAATGCAATGTGCCTCGAGTTGCTACCAGCTTAACTACTCTGTCTAACCCAAAGATTAGACCCACAACAGTCACCTTTTTGCCATCCGGTCACATAGATCTCATGTGACATAAAAGTCAGGACTCAACCAATGTCCAGGCTCACATATGGCTTCTCCTCATAATGGGGTCCTTACAACTTTGAGCACCATGGATCATTGGTGGCACCTTATGAGGGTGGGGCATTGAGCATATCTAACACCCCCCCTCAATGTCCATCCACAGGTAAACTATATCCTCGGCCCAATGTCAAGTTTCTAAAGATGAACTTGAAGCAGATCCTTTGTAAGTGCTTTGGTGAAGATATCTGCTCCATTCTCCTCTGTTGGACAGTAGACCAGTTCCACTATCCCATCCTCGATCAAATCATGCACATAGTGATACTGGATCTCTATATGTTTGGTGCGCACATGAAACATTGGATTTTTGGCAATGGCGATGCAACTATGATTGTCACATCTCAGCACAGTTGGTTCTTCATCCTGCACTCCCATATGCCATAGGATCCTTCTCAACCATACTGCTTCACATGCAGCAAAACAAGCTGCCTTGTACTCTGCTTTGGTAGAAGACAATGCCACTGTTGGCTGCTTCTTACTAATCCAAGAGAAAATTCCTGAACCTAAAGAGAAACAATAACCAGAAAAAGACTTCATGGAATCATTGTCTCCTGCCAATCTGAGTCACAATTCCCCATAAGAGAAGTTCCAGAATTGTATGTGATATCATAGTCAAGAGTTTCCTTCAAGTATCTGAGCACCCGCATCCCAGCTTTCCAATGACTCTCATGAGGTTTGTTTGAGAACTTGCTCAAAACACCAACAACAAAACTGATATTTGGTCTGGTGTTACACAAGTAGATCACACTACCGACCAACCTCCTGTATCTCCCAATGTCTACTAGTGCTAATGTATCCTCAATGGATAACTTTGCATTCACCTCCATAGGTGTAGATATCTCCTTGCACTCGGTCATGCCAAACACCTTCAAGATCTCCCATGCATACTTCTTCTAAGAGATGAAGATCCTTCCTGGCTCTTGCCAGACTTCAATCCCCAAATAATAGTGCATCAAGACTAAGTCTGTCATTTCAAACTCAGATTTCAAAGCCTTTCGAGTTTCATTGATCGTCTCTTCATAGTCACATGTAATAAGAAGGTCGTCCACATATAGGACAATCACTACAGACTTTTTACCATCCCTGTAAACATACAAGTTAGCATCTGAGGCACATCTTTTGAAGTTTAAGCTTTAAAAAAAACTTATCTATCCGCTGGTACCATGCTCTAGGGGCTTGTTTTATCCCATACAATGCCTTCTTCAGCTTACACACTTTGTTCTCAGAATGGGGGGCTCCAAACCCTAGTGGCTGAGCCACATACACCTCCTCCTTGAGGTCACCATTTAAGAACGTTGATTTAACATCCATTTGGTAAACTGGCCGTTGCTTGTGGGCGGCCACCATTGCAAGTACTGTGCAAACAGTGGTCATTTTGGTAGTTGGGGCAAATGACTCATGAAAATCAAACCCTTCAACCTATGAAAATCCCTGGGCAACTAGTTTGGCTTTGTACTTTTCTAAGGTACCATCAGCATTGTAATTTACCTTTCAAATCCACTTGGTGCCAATAACCTTCCGCTTTGCTGGCCGATCCACTAGCTCCCAAGTGTCATTCTTCATTATGTTGTCATACTCGGCTTGCATAGATGCCTTCCATGCTGGATCTACAAGTGCTTCTTCCAAGTTAGTTGGCTCCTTTACTTCTCTCATAATCTCAGCCATCAAGGCCATATTGACTATGTGAGCAGAAGCCCTCCTTTGCTCCTCTATTCTCTGAGACCTCCTTGGTCCATCTACCTTCTCCTCAACAGATGAAAGCATAGGATTATTGTGGTCATAGAGTTGCTTCACCCAATGCGGCAATGGCTTTCTTGGTGGGGTGATGTCAGGTTGGTGAACTTTTTCCTCATCATCTAAAGATGATGCTTCCTCCTCCTTAAGGATAGGGAGAGCTCTCGGAACACGTTCATAGTGGACTACTTCTTCGCTTGATGATAAAGTGGAAGAACTTGCCTTCTCCTCCTCCACTGTATGCGGCTCCTCCTTGAACACCACATCACGGCTCGCGATGATCTTCTTTGCCTCTTAGTCATATAATTTGTAAGCCTTTTGCTCATCATTATAACCCAAGAAGATACATTTTCAACTTTTTGGTTTTAACTTGTTTCTCTTCTCATCTAGAACATGTGCATAAAATTCACATCCAAAAATTTTGAAATGTGAGACGGATGGTTTCTTACCAGTGTAAGCCTCATGAGGTGTTTTTTCCTTGAGAGCCTTTGTGTAGCTCCGATTTAGAATGTAGATTGTAGTATTAACAGCTTCAACCCAAAAATGGTTAGGTAATCCCTTTCCCTTTAGCATGCATCTTGTCATCTCCACAATGGTGCGATTCCTGCATTCCACAACACCGTTCTGCTGAGGTGTGTGAGGCATCATCAATTGATGCTTGATCCCTTTGCTCTTGCAAAAGTTTTCAAACTCCTTTGAGTTGAACTCACCACCACCATCTGTTCTAAATTTCTTCACACTTTTCCTTATTTCATTCTCAACAAGTTTTAGCCATTCTTTAAACTTATCAAAAGCTTGAGCCTTATCATGAAGGAAGTACACCCACATCTTCCTACTGTAGTCGTCGACAATCAACATAAAATAAGAAGATCCCCCCAAGGCCTGTGTAGGCATCTTACCGCACAAGTCAACATGCACCAACTCTAGAGGAGCTTGTGCTCTATTCTTGCTTTCCTGTGGAAATGCCTTTCTCTGTTGCTTGCCCATCATACAAGCTTCACATGGTTCCTTAAATTAAGTCATTGTAGGTAGGTGAGCAACCATACCTTGCTTTTGCATGTCCTTCAACACTGCAAATCTGATGTGTCCAAACCTTTCATGCCAAAGCTTACTTGTGCCCACTCTAGCAGTGGCTATAAGAGCACTTAGCTCATACAGGTTGTTCTTTCTTTCTCCTTTGCCAACAATTTTTCCAGCACTGTCAACAATTTCTACACCTGTCTTCTTGAACCTCACTTCATGACCAAGATCAATTATGGCAGCAATTGATAATAGATTTCTCCTAATTTCAGGAACATACAATACATCTGAAAGCTTTTTGACTTCACCATTTGCAGCAACAAAAGAAATAGTACATGTGTCCGTAGTAGGGCATTTTACATCATTTCCAACCATCACAGTGATGGATTCTTGTAGAGGCTGCATAGAACTATATAGACCTTTCTTGTTGGTCATGTGACAGGAGGCCCCACTATCCAACACTTGCATTGAGGAGCACACTTCCTTAATGGTCGCCATGAATAACTCCAACTCTACTTCTACCGTATTGGCTGTCTCTTTCCCTTTACTTTTAAGGGTACCATTCTTTTCATCTACCTTCTTGACATGACAATCTGCAATTGAATGTCCCTTATTCTTGCAGTAGAAGCACTCTCCTTGAAACTTCTTCTTACCATCCTTCTTCTTTTTGTCCCCATCATTTTTGGTGGAGGAACCACCTTTGCCTTTTGCATTGGCAGAGAATGCAGCATCTCCATTGTTGCTTCCTTCTCGGGCTTTCAACCTTAACTCCTCCTCCATCAATAATGCACAAAACTCCTCAAAAGTCAAAACTTGAGGTCTCACCTGAGTATTAAGGGCAATTACTAGTCCATCAAACTTTTGTGGACAAATCCGAAGACAACTCCGAGCTAGCTCTTCGCCAGTCTTTTATATCCCAGCGTCAACCATCTGGTCGCACAGACTCTTAATCCGAGTGATGAATGCTTCAATCGTCTCTCCTTCAACAAACTTCTCCGCTGCTAGTTGATTCTCCAAGTTTTGAATCCTTGTTTGGTTTCATGTTTCATACTGACTCCTCAGTACATTCCAAGCCTTTGATGCTTTAGTTGTATGCTGAATCAAAGTCAGAACACTGTCAGAATAGCTTGTAACTAAGGCACACAATGCATCTGCATTCCTTCATTTCCAAGCTCGTAGAAGATTTGCATTCGGAGGAATCATCACACTAGAATTTGATGGGTTGGGGGTAGGCTGTGGTTCTGCATCAGTCCCCAGGGGAGTCTCCAAAAGCTCATAAGAATCAAGGATAGTTATAATTTTGAACTTTCACAAGGTGTAGTTTGTACCATCTAACTTGCCTTCATTGAAGGTTGGTGGACGAATCCTCAGTGTTTGAATAGCTGGTACAACAGCACCACCTCCTGCACCACTTCTTGATGTGCCATAACCGCTTCCGGAAGATGGCATCGTTCCTCTTTGCTATTGAAGCCTTTGCCTCTTGTGCACTCTTCGATCCCTAGAGCCCTCTGGGCTTTGATACCATGTAAAAAATTACACGGAACAGCAAACAAAATCTGAGAAAGAGATAGAGAGTACACAACGGATAAGAGGAGAATAACAAAATTTCTTTATCTCCAAACAATTGATACAAAGATGGCTCTATCCACCCATGCACTTCCACTGTGAAGCTTAGATGGCGATCTAGATAGAAGATAGGTGAAGAGCAACTCTAACTGGGTGAAAGATGGATAATAGATGGTTGTGAAGGGGTTTAGCCTTTATAGCTTGCGAAGGGGGTCATGATGGATGACCTTCCATATGCACATGTGTATGTTGACCTTCCATGTGCCCATGTGTTTGTTGACCTTCCATATGCACATGTGTCTATTGACCTTCCATGTGCCCATGTGTCTGTTGACCTTCCATATGCACATGTGTCTGTTGACCTTCCATGTGCCCATGTGTCTGTTGACCTTCCATGTGCACCTCCACTAGTTGACTAGGAAATATTACATTTACCATTGGCTAGGGCCCCTAATAACTCTCTTATCCTGCAACTCGATGCAATGTGCCTGGAGTTGCTACCAGCTTAACTACTCTGTCTAACCCAAAGATTAGACCCACAACGGCCACCTTTTTGCCATCTGATCACATAGACCTCATCTGACATACAAGTCAAGACTCAACCAATGTCCGGCTCACATATGGCTTCTCCTCATAATAGGGGCCTTACAACTTTGAGCACCATGGATCATTGGTGGCACCTTATGAGGGTGGGGCATTGAGCATATCTAACACTCATTGAGCTATCCTTAGTGGTTTATGCAGTGTGGACAACAAAACAAGCGAGAAGATGAGAAAGTAGGTGCATGTGTGAATCATGGATTGATGCTTGGCAGTGTGTTACAACTACAACAAGGTAAGTGTTGGTATAAGCACACTTAGTACAACCACTTAGATTCAATCTATCATTGGTAGTTTAGTTCATTGTTATCATGCGTGTGTGTGAGTAGGATAGGTGAGAGATAGCTATGAAAAAGTGTGTCAAAATCATTGAAATAACAAGGATGTGCCCAACGACCTCAACATTGGGCTTGTGAGCACAATAATTTGTGTTCCCTTTTGTTAGGTCTGGGACACATCAATTGCATAGTCACTCACATGCTCACAAGGTTCACTCTGTGTGCGTGTGCACGTGCACGTGAGCGCACGTGCGTGCGTGCGTGCGTGCGTGTGTGTGTGTGTGTGTGTGTGTGTGGAAATTCTCACTATACTTAGTGTGTGGCTAGTCAAAGTTGGTTTCTTTAGCCCAACTAAGAAATCCAATGTGTGTGTGTGTGTGTATGTGTGTGTGTGTATATGAGGAAATTCTCACTATACTTAGTGTGTGGCTAGTCAAAGTTGGTTTCTTTAGCCCAACTAAGAAATCCAATTTATCATTTTATTGTTACTTAGTTTATTGTTCATATGGGAGTTTTTTCTTGCTCTGAAGTGGAACATTGCATAGGTTCTTATTAATGTGTGGAAAGAAACAAAAAAAAAGTAGATTAATATTTTTGTCTAATCGTATGGTTAACAATTCAACCCTTGTAAGGTGATGTGTTATAGCATGATAATAGGAGGGGTGATGTAATGAGGAACATCATGACATGGGTCGTCACAATACGATTTTGTGCACTAGATCTTCTCTTCTACTTCCATGGGCACTCCCCTTAGATTCCCCTCAACTCTGAGCAAGAGTTGCTCTAATACCAATTGTAATGCACCACTTCACTCAATACAACAGAGAAAGATAACATTATATGTGAGAGCAATGAAAGAAATGGTATAACATAGGCACATTGTAGGACTACATAAGTGTGACACCGCACATATGAGGGTTCACCATTGGGTATATAGAATCACATGTACAATGGAAACCAAGCATGACAAAGAGTCACTCCTACTCGTCATATAAGTGTTTCTAGTAGAATGTTATATGCTATATAATTTAAAACTGGAAACCAAAAAAACTAATAAGTCAATTGCCATAAATACTTCGCTCTACAAATAAGCTAGTGAAGTGCGAAGATGGGCCGAAAGCTTAAAGGCCTGATAGGCTTAAAAACGTGTAGAACACAGTAAGCAAGCACTTCTTTACTTCATTCCAAGAAAAAAGTGGATAAAATTAAAGTTATCATCAGATCATCGATCTATAAAAGAGTTCCTTCAGTCTCCCAATTACAAGTTACTTTCTCCTACTTAGTAAATGAGCCTCTCTAATAAGTTTTGACAAATTAACCTTAGTCAAGCCACTACTTTGTTGGATAAAAAAGTTCTCATGCTCTAGATGCTAAGTCTTTATTCCATTGCTATCCAGCAAAGTAATCATTATGTTCTCTACAAGAATAGATGGTCTACTTGCTGAAGAAGATTGATTATAGAGCGAGTCATACACTCGTATTATCAAGATCATTGGAATAGGAAATCGCATGATTAAGCTACCTATTGTTATTGAAAAATATATTCTGAAATTGCCATATAGCTTGTCAAAAATAGAGGTCTAATTCTTCAAGAATCAAATTCCTTTTAGTCTATATTGACTTGAGGAAACAAGCTCATGAATTAGGTCTTGTTTCACCTCTAAGACAGGAAAAGAAAAACCCAGTTGGGGGTGTGTAAACCACTTCTTCCAAGACTTACAAATGTTTCCTATGTCATATTCAATCGATGATTTTCTTAATTTTTTAAAAAACTCAAACCAATTGGGTGCTAATCTAGAAGAAAAAAGGGGAAACAAAAGAAAGAAAAGAGGAGGAAATTTTAATAAAAGAATTAGTCAATTAGTACAAGAAGAGAATTTTCAAATTCTGATTCTTGGAATGATTCCTTAGCAAAAACTCCAATGCACAAGGAGGATCCATATGTCACAAAAATTCCATGGAAATTGTGAAATACAAAAAGCTTCTAGTATAATATCAATCCTTTTTGTTTAGGGAGTATTTAGTTTAGAATGTTTTTCTTGGGTAGGAAAGTTGAAGAAGCAAAAGCCCTTGGAGTGTCTAGTTCCTACATCAAATATAAAGCTTTTTGTGTGTTTCTATTCCTATAAACTCTTTTGCCTCATGAGCAAGTGGTTGCTCTTCTTTGACCCTTATGTGCCAACAACTAGAGTAGACACCAATGCATTCTACTCCTTGAATCAATTCTTATGGTCAATTTGTCGATGGGCTCCAATCCATGGATCTTCTTTCGGTTACATGATGCTCTCTCTACAATGAAGCTTATTAATACTTTATTTTTTGAGTCATTTTCGTTGGTGTTCACCAACTCATAGCTTTTCATTAATAACATGAAACAATATTAATTGCAACGCAAAGACCTCGGCACGAGTTATCATCTGAAGGTGTGATGTGGCTTCCCCATAGCATAACTACCATACAAAGTGAAATGTAGCTTTCCCATGGAGTCAACCCAAGAGCTGAGATGTGGCTTCCCATAGAAATCTAGAGTATAATGGAGAGATTACACCCATCCTAGTGGTTGAAGAGATGAAGAAAAGTTGATGTCAAGAATGGAGAGAAATTCAAGAAGAGAAAGTAGACGGATTGGAGAGGTAGTTAGAGAGCATGCTAGGCTTGTTAGACTCAATTTGGAAGAACATGCAAATGAAATAAAAAGAGAAGAAAGCTTGAATAAGAGTAAGGATATAGGGAGTGATTGAAACAACAAGAGGAGGAGAAAATACCTGAACTACAACAACATGAGGAGGAGAAGAGATTCAAACAGCAAGAGGAGATAGGTAGGTTGGTAGATAGGTTAGTTATGGAGGAAGCATATAGGAGGTCGCAAGATACAAAGAAGGACAAAGAAAAGGAATCTAAAGTAGGAGACAAGAAGAAGTACAAGAAGAAAGACAAGAGACAAAGAAACAAGGATGGAGAGGAGAGTATGTTAATAAGTACAGGCAATTGATGCTACAACTTTCAAACATGGACATAGATACAAAATTTCATGGATTCCTATTTGACATGCAAGAAAAGGGTCAAAAGAGATGTAGAGAGACAAGAACCAATGATTCTAGTAGAGACCATGAGGATGCCTAGATTTAGAAGGTAGGAGGACCATCTAAGAAAGTCAAGCTAGATTTAGCACCAACCTCACCACCAACTCTTAGACTCCAAAGATCCAACCTCTCAAGAGGCCCTATCTCAGAGATTAGAAGTCACAATCTCACACAAGCAACCCCAAACACTTCATTGTCCACCTTGGGTACCAATGGGGGCATTTGCAAGGTGGGAAAATAACCACTACTACAGACCGACTCCAAGCTCATCTTATGGGTCAATAGGGTCAAATACATCATGATGGAGGTCCCAATCCTCAACCACAAGTGTTAGATGCTTTAAGTGCAGGGGACTATACCGTCAAAATAGATGACCCATGGAAGACACAACTTCAATAAGTGGATCTAGAGTAAAAGTCACAAGTTCTCATGGAGGAGAGGAGCCACAACTCCTATGCATCCCAAGAGATCCCCAATGGAAGTGAGGATAGCCTAGATCACCCAAGAGTGGAGATAGTTAATGCACATCCCCAATGGATGGTGACATGAGTAGCAATAGTGCACCACCTATACATGAAGGGAAGAATTTGTGAAAGAGATCAAGCAATCATGGTGTATACAAGAGTGGCCCACAATTTTATCACACCAGAATGTGTAGCAAAACATGGGCTAAAATTGTCTAAGGCCACAAAAAGATTGATTGTAACTTTTGTGTAAGGAGAAGCAAAGTAAAGCAAGTGTCTATAGTACAAGTGGAAGCTGGAAAATGAAAGGCCCAGCTTAATTTTCTAGCGATACCTATGGATGACTTTGAAGTCATTTTAGGTTTGGAATTCTATGAAAAGTATGTGATTGTAATGTTTGATAAGAGAGTCAATGAGATGTTGCTAGATATGCAAGGAGAATGTGTATGACTACCATGTGAAAAGGATACAACTCCCAGGTAGGACACCAAATCGAGGTGCAAATGAAAGAAAACAAACTAGGAGCTCTACTTCAATCAATACCACAACTAGTCACAAACATTAGGCCTCGCATCATGACCCATAGTACCAAAATAGGTGGAGAAATTAGTGAAGCAAGGAGATATGGTATACTTATGCATGATCAAATCTATGGAGAAGGAGGTAGCCAATGCCCCCAAACTACAGGTTGACAACAAGGAAGTGGAAGAAATACTTAAGGAGTATGCAAATGTGATACCCACATAACTACCCAAAGGTTTACCTCCCAAAAGAGATGTAGACCACAAGATTGGATTGGCCCCAGGGGAAGTCTCACTCACTAGAGGGCCCCATACCAAATGAATCACACTCAATTGATGGAGTTGAAGAAGCAATTGCATGAATTAGAATATCAAAGCTTTATCCGTCAAAGCAAGTACCCATTTTGTGCCCTAGTTTTGTTTGTCAAGAAGAAGAATGATGGGACTCAGATTGTGCATAAACTATAGGGTACTTAACAAGATCACCAATCAATAAAAAATACCCAATGCCCTTAGTTGAGGACCTCTTAGATAAAATCCATGGATAAAGATACTTTAGCCATATAGATCTTAGGTCAAGCAACCACAAAATCTGCATAGCTAAAGAAGATATCCCAAAAATAGCTTTTTGTACTAGATATGGAGGTTTTGAGTGGCTAATCCTAGGATTTGGACTTAGTGATGGGCCGTGAAATTTTTTTGAGTGGCTAGTCCTAGGATTTGGACTTAGATATGGAGGTTTTGAGTGGCTAGTCCTAGGATTTGGACTTAGTAATGGGCCGTGTAATTTTTTTGGGCTAATGGATGGAGTAATCGAGCTAAAGATAGATGTGCTCATCATTATATACATAGATTACTCCTTAGTCTATAGCAAAAATTTAGAGAAGCATGTCAATGAACATTTAAGACTAGTATGTGAGAAGCTGAGGCAGCATGAGCTATATGAAAAGCTAGAGAAATGTGAGTTTGCAATCAGTGAAAGAGCTAGAATTCCTAGGGTTCATTGTAGGAGAGGAAGACATAAAAGTGGACCCAAATAAAGTTAAATTATTGAAGAAGTGACCAATCTTGAAAATACTCCAAGAAGTTAGATAATTTCTAGGGTTCACTATATTTTGTAGAAGGTTTATAAAGGATTATAGTATGGTCACAGCCCCACTATTCCAACGAACCAAAGGAGAAGGAAATTTCACATGGGGGAGTGACCAACAAGTAGCCTTTGATTTGATGAAGGAGTATATGAGTCAGCAGACTTCATACTCAAAGTGCTAGACTTCACCAAACCCTTTGAAATCTCCACACATGCTTTGGATTATGGTAGTAGGGGAGTAGTGATGCAGAATGGGCATACCATAACCTATAAATCCAAGAAATTCATAGATACAAAAAGTAGGTGGAGTACAAATGAGAAGGGGATGCTAGTAGTAATCCATTGCCTTAAAAGTGCAAGCACTATGTATAAGACAAGCACACAATCATCTTCATGGACAACATCTTACTAAAATACTTCCAATCCTAGCCCAAGTAATTTGTGCTAGATTTCCTGGAAAAACTTGACATGGAAATCAAACATAAGCGAGGATCCACTAACAAGATAGCAAATGCACTAAGTCACAATGCAGATTTGAAAGCAGTGTGTTGCAAACAACAAATTCTAAAGTTAGTGAAGGAGGACCAAGAGCATGATCAAGAAATGCACAAACTAATATAAGAAGTGGGAGTTGAGAAAATGCCATATGGTATGTATACACTAGAAGAAGGGATCCTTTTGTAGGAAAGATATTATTAATCCCCAATAGTGTGGAGTTAAAGAAGATTATCCTATATGAAGTGAATGATGGTAAACTAGTGGGACATAAAGGTCAAAGAAAGGCACTAGAGGCCTTAAGGAAACAATTCTTTTGGCCAAACATGAAGGAGAAGGTCATAGACAATGTCAAGACTTGTCCCACTTGCCAGCTAGTAGTGAAACCTCCACGTACCAAATTGACTGGCTTACTTCAACCAATGTCAGTGCTAACCTACCCATGGGACATTATCAGCATTGATTTTATTATCAAACTCCCAGAATCCCATGGCTATACCATCATCATTGTAGTGGTTGACTATTTTTCCAAGCAAGCACACTTCATACCCACCAAGCCACCATTGAATGCCAAGGAGGTAGCTGGGCTCTTCTTTACTCATGTCTTCACATTACATGGGCTACCCTTAGCCATTGTATCAAATCAAGATGGTCACTTCATGAGAAACATATGGAAGGAACGATATGATCAATGCCCCACCCTCATTAGGTACTACCAATGATCCATGGTGCTCAAAGTTGTAAGGCCCCCATTATGAGGAGAAGCCAAATGTGAGCCCGGACATTGGTTGAGTCCTGACTTGTATATCAGATGAGGTCTATGTGATCGGATGACAAAAAGGTGACCATTGTGGGTCTAATCTTTGGGTTAGACGAAGTGGTTAAGCTGGTAGCAACTCGAGGCGCATTGCATCAAGTTGCGGTGTAAGGGAGTTAAAAGGGGCCCCTATTGTGGGGTCCGAGGGCTGTGGAAGCGGCCCCTAGCTGGAGGTCCCAGGGGGGCCAGCGGCCCCCCTAGCGGGGGTCCAGAGGCAACTCCCCCGGCCCGATGATAAAGGGAATATTCCTTGGAATATTCCCTGGCCGACTAGTGGAAGCTCATATGGTAGGTCGGCCGACCTAACGACCTTCGCGGGCTATAAAAGCTAAAACCCTTTATAGCCATCGATTACTCATCTTTCACCCAGTCAGAGTTGTTGTTCCAGCTAGCCTTAAGCTCTTCACCTATCTTATGTCTAGATCGCCATCTAAGCTTCACACAGTCGAAGCGCACGGGTGGACAGAGCCATCTTTGTATTAGTTGTTTGAAGTTAAGGAACTTACTAATTCTCCTCTTATCTGTTGTGTACTCTCTATCTCTTTCTCAGATTCTGTTCGCTGCGCCGTGTAATATTTTACATGGTATCAGAGCCCAGGGGGCTCTAGAGATCGGAGAGTGTGCAAGAGGCAAAGGCTTCAACAGCAAAGAGAAACTATGTCGACTTCTGGAAGCGGTTCTGGCGCATCAGGAAGCGGTGCATGAGGTGGTGTTGCTGTATCGGCTATTCAAACACTGAGGATTCGTCCACCAACCTTTAGTGAAGGAAAGTTAGATGGTACAAACTACACCTCGTGGAAGTGATTACAACTATCCTTGATTCTTATGAGCTTCTGGAGACTGTGCTGGGGACTGACGCAGAACCACAACCTACCCCCGACCCATCAAATCCTAGTGTGATGATTCCTCCGAATGCAGATCTTCTACGAGCTTGGAAATGAAGGAATGTAGATGCATTGTGTGCCTTAGTTACAAGCTGTTCTGACAGTGATTTGACTTTGATTCAGCATACAACCAAAGCGTCAGAGGCTTGGAATGTACTAAGGAGTCAGTATGAAACACAAAACCAAATGTGGATTCAAAACTTAGAGAATCAACTAGCAGCGGAGAAGTTTGCTGAAGGAGAGATGGTTGAAGCATTCATCACTCGGATTAAGAATCTGCACGACCAGATGGCTGGCGCTGGGATACAAAAGACTAGCAAAGAGCTAGCTCGAAGGTGTCTTCGGATTTGTCCACAAAAGTTTGATGGACTAGTAACTGCCCTTAATACTCAGGTGAGACCTCAAGCTTTGACTTTCGAGGAGTTTTGTGCATTATTAATGGAGGAGGAGTTGAGGCTGAAAGCCCGAGAAGGAAGCAACAATGGAGATGTTGCATTCTCTGCTAATGCGAAAAGAAAAGATGGTTCCTCCACCAAAAATGATGGTGACAAAAAGAAGAAGGGCGGAAAGAAGAAGTTTCAAGGAGAATGCTTCTACTGCAAGAAGAAAGGACATGTAATTGCAGATTGTCATGTCAAGAAGGCATAATGAAAAGAATGGTACCCTTAAAAGTAAAGGGAAAGAGACAGCCAATACGGCTGAAGCAGAGCTAGAATTATTCATGGCGACTATTGAGGAGGTGTGCTCCTCGGCGCAAGAAGAATCTACCACTGACTCATGGGTGTTGGATAGTGGGGCCTCCTGTCACATGACCAACAAGAAAGGTCTATATAGTTCTATGCAGCCTCTACAAGAATCCATCACTGTGACGGTTGGAAATGATGCTAAATGCCCTGTTGCAGCATAGGTACTATTTCTTTTGTTGCTGCAAATGGTGAAGTCAAAAAGCTTTCAAATGTGTTGTATGTTCCTGAAATCAGGAGAAATTTTTTATCAATTGCTACCATAATTGATCTTGGTCATGAAGTGAGGTTTAAGAAGACAGGTGTAGAAATTCTTGATAGTGCTGGCACAATTGTTGGCAAAGGAGAAAGAAGGAACAACTTGTATGAGCTAAGTGCTCTTACAGTCACCGCTGGAGTGGGCACAAGTAAGCTTTGGCATGAAAGGTTTGGACACATTGGATTTGCAATGTTGAAGGAGATGCAAAAGCAAGGTATGGTTGCTCACCTACCTACAATAACTGAATTGAAGGAACCATGTGAAGCTTGTATGATGGGCAAGCAACAGAGAAAGGCATTTCCACAAGAAAGCAAGAATAGAGCACAGGCTCCTCTACGTGCATGCTAACTTGTGTGGTAAGATGCCTACACAGGCCTTGGGGGGATCTTCTTATTTTATGTTGATTGTTGACGACTACAGTAGGAAGATGTGGGTGTACTTCCTTCGTGATAAGGCTCAAGATTTTGGTAAGTTTAAAGAATGGCTAAAACTTGTTGAGAATGAAACAGGGAAAAGTGTGAAGAAATTTAGAACAGATGGTGGTGGTGAGTTCAACTCAAATGAGTTTGAAGGCTTTTGCAAGAGCAAAGGGATCAAGTGTCAATTGATGACGCCTCACACACCTCAGAGAATGGTGTTGTGGAACGCAGGAATCGCACCATTGTGGAGATGGCAAGATGCATGCTAAAGGGCAAGGGATTGCCTAACCATTTTTGGGCTGAAGCTGTTAATACTGCAGTCTACATTCTAAATCGGAGCTACACAAAGGCTCTCAGGGGAAAAACACCCCATGAGGCTTACACTGGTAAGAAACCATTTGTCTCACATTTCAGAATTTTTGAATGTGAATGTTATGCACATGTTCCAGATGAGAAGAGAAACAAGTTACAACCAAAAAGCAGAAAATGTATCTTCTTGGGTTATAGTGATGAGCAAAAGGCTTACAAATTATATGACTAAGAGGCAAAGAAGATCATCGCGAGCCGTGATGTGGTGTTCAAGGAGGAGCCGCATACAGTGGAGGAGGAGAAGGCAAGTTTTTCCACTTTATCATCAAGTGAAGCAGTAGTCCACTATGAACCTGTCCCGAGAGCTATCCCTATCCTTAAGGAGGAGGAAGCATCATCTTCAGATGATGAGGAAAAAGTTCACCAACCTGACATCACCCCATCGGAAAAGCCATTGCCGCGCTGGGTGAAGCAGCTCTATGACCACAATAATCCTATGCCTACATCTGTTGAGGAGAAGGCAGACGGACCAAGGAGGTCTCAGAGAATAGAGGAGCAAAGGAGGGATTTTGCTCACATAGTCAATATGGCCTTGATGGTTGAGATTATGAGAGAAGTAAAGGAGCCAACTGACTTAGAAGAAGCACTTGCAGATCCATCATGGAAGGCTACTATGCAGACAGAGTATGACAGCATAATGAAGAATGACGCTTGGGAGCTAGTGGATCGACCAGCAAAGCGGAAGGTTATTGGCACCAAGTGGATCTGGAAGGTAAAGTACAAGGCTGATGGTACCTTAGAAAAGTACAAAGCTAGACTGGTTGCCCAAGGATTTTCACAAGTTGAAGGGTTTGATTTTCAAGAGTCATTTGCCCCAACTGTCAGAATGACCACAATTCGCACGGTACTTGCAGTGGCTGCCCACAAGAAGTGGCCAGTGTACCAAATGGATGTTAAGTCAGCGTTCTTAAATGGTGACCTCAAAGAGGAGGTGTACGTGGCTCAGCCACCAGGGTTTGAGGCCCCCCATTCTGAGAATAAAGTGTGTAAGCTAAAAAAGGCATTATATGGGCTGAAACAAGCCCCCAAATCATGGTACCAGCGGATAGATAAGTTCTTTTTAAACCTAAACTTCAAAAGATGTGCCTCAGATGCTAGCTTGTATGTTTACAGGGATGGTAAAAAGTCTGTAGTGATTGTCCTATATGTGGACGACCTTCTTATTACAGGTGACCATGAAGATATGATCAACCAAACTCGAAAGGCTTTGAGTTCTGAGTTTGAAATGACAGACTTGGGCTTGCTGCATTATTGTTTGGGGATTAAAGTCTGGCAAGAGCCAAGAAAGATCTTCATCTCTCAAAAGAAGTATGCATGGGAGATCTTGAAGGCATTTGGCATGACCAAGTGCAAGGAGATAGCTACACCTATGGAGGTGAATGCAAAGTTATCCGTCGAGGATACATCAGCACTAGCAAACATTGGGAGGTATAGGAGGTTCTGATCTACTTGTGTAACACTAGACCAGATATCAGTTTTGCTGTTGGTGTTTTGAGCAGGTTCTCAAACAAACCTCATGAGAGTCATTGGAAGGCTGGGATGCGGGTGCTCAGATACTTGAAGAAAACTCTTGACTATGGTATCACATACAATTTCGAAACTTCTCTTGTGGGGAACTGTGACTCAGATTGGGCAGGAGACATTGATTCCAGGAAGTCAGTTTGTGGTTATTGTTTCTCTTTGGGTTCAGGAATTTTCTCTTGGATTAGTAAGAAGCAGCCAACAGTGTCATTGTCTTCTACCGAAGCAGAGTACAAGGCAGCTTGTTTTGCTGCATGTGACGTCGTATGGTTGAGAAGGATTCTATGGTATATGGGAGTGCAGGATGAAGAACCAACTGTGCTGAGATGTGACAATCAAAGTTGCATCGCCATTGCCAAAAATCCAATGTTTCATGCACGTACCAAACATATAGAGATCCAGTATCACTATGTGCGTGATTTGATGGAGGATGGGATAGTGGAACTGGTCTATTGTCCAACAGAGGAGAATGGAGTAGATATCTTCACCAAAGCACTTACGAAGGATCTGCTTCAAGTTCATCTTCAGAGACTCGGCATTGGGCCAAGGAGATAGTTCACCTATGGGTAGACATTGAGGGGGGGTGTTAGATATGATCAATGCTCCACCCTCATTAGGTGCTACCAATGATCCATGGTGCTCAAAGTTGTAAGGCCCCCATTATGAGGAGAAGCCAAATGTGAGCCCGGACATTGGTTGAGTCCTGACTTGTATATCAAATGAGGTCTATGTGACCGGATGGCAAAAAGGTGACCGTTGTGGGTCTAATCTTAAAAGGGGTTAGACGGAGTGGTTAAGCTGGTAGCAACTCGAGGTGCATTGCATCGAGTTGCGGTGTAAGGGAGATAAAAGGGGCCCCTATTGTGGGTCCGAGGGCCACGGAAGCTGCCCCTGGCTGGGGGTAAAGGGAATATTCCCTAGAATATTCCCTGGCCGACTAGTGGAGGCTCATATGGTAGGCCAACCTAACGACCTTCGCAGGCTATAAAAGCTAAACAAATCATAATATCAAATCTTGCATTAAATCAATTTTGCAATCCGACACAAGAAGACGCCTCAATGAACCCAAACAACAAAAAAGTAAATACGTCTCGTAAATAATATTATGATGACTTGATCATAATATTTTCCGCATTATATTTGATTTAGCATTAAAGATTGCATTGATTTTGCAATGCAAGACAAATCGCAAAAGCCTTAATCGGTAGACAAAGAATATGCAAGAACATGCATGATATTGAGTAAGTTAAGTATCAAAGAGTATGGCATGACTTTATTAACTAGATAAGTCATGAGGTAACTTGACCAAAAACTACCAAATGAAGTCGTTTTGATAAAAAAAAGACATTTCTGAAAAAATAGGCAAAAAATCATGACCTTTTTTATGCCTGGAGGGAGAGAATGCATTTTAAAACCATCCCTATGCCACCATCCAATAGGTAGGCAATCAAAAAGCATTTTTTATCAAGCTTGCTTAACTCTTAACAAGTAGCCAAAAGAATGAGTGACTGCATGCGTCCCCCTCATGGCTATAAATACAACCCCTCTCCGTCACAAAGAAAGCAAGAAGGAAAACCTCCTGATGATGGAAAATTTTCTCTACATCTATTTTCCATTCTAGCTTGAGCCTTGAAGAGGGAAAATACCCCTCTTCTACCTCATTTCCATTTTCTCTACCCCTTGTTACGCATTTCTTCCATACAGCCATATCGCTAAGAAAAACACTAGCGAAATTTTTCTAAACGACCACCAACTCTCCTTGAGCTACCATATTAATTTCACCTAACATCCATGGCACCACGAGGTCGCAAAAATTCAAGAAGCCCATTTGAAGCAAAAGAAACAAGAAACGCGGTCGATGGAGAAAATGACACAGTAGGAATTGGTGAAACCCCCGTTACTACAAAACTGATAGAGGTAACATCTCGTCGGTTGGGAAAAAAATAATATTTTATAACATTATCGCTATATTTGGCTTTAAATGATTATAAACGTATTTTAAAGAAAACGCATATGATATGCCGCTTAGGAAAATGGCCTAAGTTATATAATAATAAACTATTCAGTGAAAAGACTCTTTTACTTGAAAAAGGATTATATGCCTATCATGAAGAAAATATCGTAATTATGGTTTATTTTGTGATATTTATTATTATTTGGTTAATGACGTGTGTGATTATAATAACTAAAAAAAGGTAGAGACTGTTAGGAAAGGGAGTATTTTATAATTTTTTCGTGAAACCAACTATCTCTATTTCATTTTGCTAATGATAAACAGACGCATAAGAGTCTTATAATAATTTATAGAAAATCATTTAGATAATATCATGAAATAATCAATGCATTAAGTCAACAGAAAATTGTATGGGAAAATATATACTAGACGCACATCAATTAAGTGTGTAATAATATAATTTGATGTCTGAAAGATGAAAGAAAAATTACACTGATGATTTTTACATTGCTTAGAATAATGTTTTCAGAAAAACAATTAGCATTGCATTTATGACATATCTAAATGAAAATTGATCTTCCTAGATAATGTTGAAAGTTCGACAAATGGTTGGACATCGTCGATTAAACCATAGAATGTGAGCAGAATAAAATAAAAATTATTTTCCTACTGAAAACACACAAATATTAATATTAATGGTTATATTAGCGAGAGTGTCAATATCATGAGTCGACCCACATATGAATCAACGAGAAAACCTTACCTAAAATATCAAGGATGTTGAAGGAAAAACAACTATAAAATACTTGACAACCCTGAAACTAACAGTATCAAGAAATTAAATAAATATCAAAAGTTTGTAAGACTTATTGGACATTGATAAGAATTTGTCGATACAAATTCTAATGTCTAAAAAGACTTGGAAAAGCATTTGAAATCCTACTAAGTGTGGGTTAGGGTAGGGCAGGGCAGTGCATGAATTGCCTGCCATAGGTATAAATGCCCATATTATCTTTTAGGGCGAAAATATCAAGTTTTCATAAGGATAAAATAGACTTCAGATTCGCGAAATAACTTGCAGATCCGAAAAAAAAAGTTGCAAGTAGGAAGCAAAACCCTAAGAATAAGGTGGCACCTTAAAAGAGAAACTCTAGAATTGGGTGGGGTTGCTTCCTATGCTAAAAACACTTGCTGTTGTTTCTTTTTTTTAATTTGTGCATGTATTGATGGTTGCACAAGAATGATTAATTGTGCTTGTAATAGTTAGATCTGATTGTAAATATATAATCAGGATAATAAGAGGAAAGATCATGCTATGCCTCCCCCACGGCTAGACGCGGAACCCTACTCCAAAGGAGATTGTTTTGTACCGCCACGAGGAGCTTTGGACCGGCCCCGATAGTGAGAGGTCACTTAGTGAGAAATTCATTAGGCGCAGGAGGAGGCGGGAGTGACAAGGGGCTCTGGCCGTAAATCTCTCAATTGCTCCTAGGAACTGCCTGACCCTCACGTGAATCAAGATGGGATCCTAAAGTCCGCAGTACTTACCTAGGGTCGGGTCTTAAAACCTTGATCAATAATTATCTTAGGGAAAAGGTGCAGCGGCTATGCCAGAACTCCATTAAGGTTCCCTGAATCCTAACTAGTTGCTAGAAAAAAGCACTGCACTCCATGGACCAAGGGTAACTACGATCGCTCCAATCGGACAAGAAGCCCTTGTGGGACACCTCCGATAAAGCTAGTTGATGCATCAAGACCTCAGTTGTCAAATTAGGACCCCAAGCTTGTAGGTTGATCCTCATGGGGACGGCTGGTACCTTCCATTACGGGGTGGACTCTGGGAAACCTAGACGATAGACCATGTGCATTCTCACGAGTGCCAGGCGAAGCCATCTAGGATAGTTCCCCGATGGACCACTAAAACGTGCTACTAGGGAATTGTTAGGTAGGCATGTGAACCGTGGTATTAGAGCATAATTGAAATTAAAAATATCTATGGTTTTTAAGATAACTGTTCTAAGTAATAATCAGTGTGTTGATTGTTAAGGGATAAACTTTGGCAGAATAATGAAGCCTAGAACCAATTCCTTGTTTTTGGAGCAATGTACACATTTGCACTGAACTCCATGGATGATGAGTGGAGAAGAGAAATGATGAGGATACTCGATCACCTTTATGATCCATGCCCCATGAATTGCGAAAGAAGATGGTTTTGGGATGAGCGTTACTGTTACATCAAGGCCAATCGATTCTTCGATATGCACACTAATCTAAAATGCCTTGAATGGATGGAAAATTTAAAAGTAGTTGAGGCATTTATCTTTTGTCTATCCAAAAGGAATCCACTTCTGATTACGAGTGGTCGACAAATACATCTAGACCATTATGTCTATGACAAGGTACTGAAGGTAATCCCAGCTGACAAGTTTATAATCCAAGGACCTCGCAAATATCGAGATTACCATATCCATGGTCTTCCAGATCTGCCATTTCCACAGTATAGGTTTCTGGACATAGATAGCAATTGGCCTACTTTCTTCTACATGAATGTAACTGAAGTCCATCCCTGAAAAATAAAGATATAATGATATCCTATTTTGAAAATTGTACATAGCATCTAGCCTATTCTATCGATGCTGGTGTATATCTACTTGTAAACATCTACCATTTGTAAATATTTCTTAGTTGTAAAAATCATAACATATGGCTATTGATTATAAAAGATAACAACGACTAGATTTTGTAAAAATATTGTGCTCTTTGGCCCATTATTGTTTTACAAAACTAGTAAGATATGTTAATGTGGAAATGAAGCTGAAAAGTTTAAAGCACTAAACTAATTTGTGAAACTTATGATAACCCAAGGTAATACAACTATCGCTAGTCTGTGGAGAAGAAGTATCTCCTTAAGTAGGTTAAGCCACCGGAATTCGATGGCAAGGGCAAAGACATTGAAGTCGAGGCAGAGATTTGGATTGAGACCATGAGGACTACTTTAGTGCCGTAGGAACTAGCCCTACTAATCAAGCTATGATCGCCAAGTTGAAATTGACCGGTGAGGCATGCCTTGGGTGGAAACAATGTTGTAAAGACAGGGACTTGCTGAGACAGCTATCACCTGGGAAAAGTTGAAAGAAGCTGTGCATGGTCAATATTTGCCACCAACTTATCGAACGCTAAAAATGAATGAGTTCTTTAACTTAAGACAACTGGGAATGAGTTTGGAGGCATATTACTCAAAGTTTATCTCACTGCTTAAATATGCGCCTTCCATGACTATTGCTCAGCAGGTGTCTAAGTTTTGTCACTGATTGAATGCTCCTCTGAACAACGCCTTGAATCTATGCACCCAATTGATCTACAAGATGCTTTGATTCGTGCAGCACCTCTTATTCAAGAGATTCAATCAAAGCCAAGGAATAATAAGTTTTGGAATCAAAACAAAGGGACTTCACGGGGCTATGTTAAGCGAGCCCAAGGTCAACGGTCACTTGGTCAAGGAAAGAGGGCCAAAATAAATGCAGTCGGGAACTTCATACCTACGAGAAGTAATTCAGGAGTACCTAGGTGTTTCCACTATAATGAGCCAGGTCACTTTAAAAGGTAGTGCCCAAAGCTTGGCCAAATTCCTCACCAAGGACAGTATAGAGGTCAGAACCAACCTTTAATTGCAAAAGGAAAAGCGTCTACTATAATTCTTAAAGATCTTGAAGAAGAGGAAAACCCAACTATGGAAGCTGATATGGAGAGGGCATCAGTTCACACCACCCTCCATAAGAAAGGCCCAAATCACCAATTTTCAGTGATTCAAACACCAGCAAAATATGAAGGTAAGTCCTTTAAAATCCGGATTGACTGTGGAAGCACACACACTTTCATGTCACCAAAGTGTGCCAAGAAATTAGATATAGACACAATATCTACATCTAGGTTACTTGTGGAACTTGCTAATGGAAAAGAAATCATGTCTACTCAGCAAACTTGCAAAGTGACATTTAGCCTGGGAAGCAATCTCTCTGAAATGGGATTTAGGATCATGAATTTATGACGAACATATTCAGTGCAGAAAAGGCCAGGTGACTTTTCAAAACCTAAAGGGGGAAACAGTGATGACCCAAGGTGAGGCAAGAAAACCCAAGGTTCAACTAGCCAAATCATCTCGCATAATAAAAGGGTTAAGAAAAGGACTACCATTGTATCTCATAAAATTAAATAAGGTTGAGCAGAATAAACAAGATGAGGGAGAGCCATATTGGCTGAAGGAATATGATGACATCTTCCTAGAAGAGTTGATTGAATTATCACCTCGATCTGATCACGAGATCAGACTTGAACTAGGAGCCGCTCCAATCGCTAAGAGTCCATATAAAATGTCTATCCCTGAAGCAATTGAGTTGAAAGAGCAACTCAAGGAGTTACTAGATCAAGCATACATCAGACCTAGTAATTCGCCATGGGAGCCCCAATACTGTTTCAAAAGAAAAAGGGCGAAACTCTTTGCCTTTGCATTGATTACTGAGGTTTAAACCAAGTAACAATCAATAATAAATATCCAATCCCAAGAATAGGCGAGCTACTTGATAGGCTGCAAGGGGTGAGAATCTTTTCCAAGATTGATCTCTGATCTAGTTACTACCAAATAAGGATCAAGGAAGAAGATATCCCCAAAACTGCCTTCAATACCAGATATAGTCATTTTGAATTTCTTGTAATGTATTTTGGTCTAACTAATGCCCCTGCTACATTTAATAGATTAATGCATGACATTTTTCGACCTTATCTTGATGAGTTTGTCCTAGTCTTCTTTGATGACATCCTAACATACTCCAAGAGAGACGAAGACCATGAGCTGCAATTGCACATTGTGCTAGACACCATGAGGACGCACAAGCTCTACGCAAAAAAAAAGAAGTGTGCCTTTTTCAAAAGACAGATGGAATCTCTGTAGATCCAACAAAAGTTAGAGATGTTCAAGAGTGGCAACCTCCAACAACAGTTAAGGAAGTGAGAAGCTTCTTAAGACTGACTAGATGGTATAGAATTTTCATAAAAAATTACACCTTAATAGTTGCACCTCTCACTGATTTGCTGAAAAAGAAAACTGCTTTTGTGTGGATGCCCATTGAGCAAACCAGTTTTGAGCAGCTCAAGAAAAGTTTGGTAACAGCACCCATCTTAAAGCTACCTGACCTAAATCAAGAGTTTTAAGTCGTAATAGATGCAAGTTCTCTTGCACTAGGTTGTGTGCTTATGTAGCAAGGTCATCCAATAGCCTATTCCTCAAGGAAACTGAAAATCCATGAGAGGAATCACGCCACCCATGATCTCGAGCTATTAGCTACGATCCATGCTCTCAAATTGTGGCAACACTATCTGCTTGGAAGCAAGTTTACTTTGGTCACTAACCACAAAAGTCTCAAATTGATCTTTACTCAACCAGACCTCAACATGAGGCAGCATCGATGGATTGAAGTCTTGCAAGAATTTGATTTTGAAATCAAGTTCAGACATGGGAAAGAGAATGTGATTTCTGATGCATTAAGTCGTAAAGCTTTTTGAACGCACTTATCATGGAAGAGCCATCTAAAGGAGAGACTTTAGCTACCATGATATCGATGCCTGGCAATCTAGTCATTGAGCTAGCCAAAGAAGAGGCAAACAAGGATCCTAAGTATCAGCTAATGCTTAGAGAAATCCTAGTTAAGGACATTGATCCTAAGCTCATAGTCAAATGCCAAAATTTCAATGTGGATGGTGGACTTGTCTATTTCAGTATAAGGCTATGCATTCCCCTCAGTCAAGTGCTGAAAAATAAGATATTATGGGAAGCCCATGACTCCCCATTCTCAAGACACCCTAGCTATGCAAAAACTCTTAATGTAGTTAGGAAAAGTTACTACTGGGAAAGATTGAAGCATGATGTACTCAGATATGTTACTGAATGCCTAAATTGTCAGTGGGTGAAAGTTGAGCGTGTCAAAATGCTAGGTAAGCTCCAGCCACTTGACATTCCATAGATGAAATGGGAGTTCATTAGTATGGATTTTGTAGTTGGCTTACCTTTTGTTCAAGGAGGGTATACTTCAATCATGGTGATTGTGGATATGCTGACAAAGGTCACTCATCTTATCCCAATCAAGACCAACTACAAGGCTTCAGATATTGCACGATTGTTTGTGAAAGAAATCTTTAGGCTTCATGGATTGCCTAAACGGATCCTCTCTGTTTATGTCACATTTCTAGAAAAGCCTATTTGAAGCAATTGGAACCCAACTTTGCTTTAGCATAGCTTACCATCCCCAAACCAATGGTCAAACAAAGCGGGTTAATCAAGTCATTGAAGATATACTAAGAGCTTACTATTCCAGAGAACCGACAAAGTGGATACAGTATTTGCCCTTAGTAGAATTTTCCTACAATGCATCATATCACCAAAGTATTCAAATGACTCCATTTCAAGCATTGTATGGACAAGATTGTTTGACGCCATTAAATTTCTCTGATCCAACCCTAAAGGTTGAGGCTTCTAAGAAAATGCTAGAAGACATGGATGATCAAGTCAAAACTATCAGACAAGACATCCAAGCTGCCAAAGATCGCCAGAAAGCTTACGCTGATCTAGGACAGCAAGAGCGCATCTTCCAAGAGGGAGACATGGTTTTCATCTGTGTATGCCCAAAGAAGAGTTCTCTGTCACATTGGGAAAGTTCAAAAAGTTGAGTCCAAGGTATTGTGGACCATACAAGGTTATTTGCCTAGGAGCTACTGCATACAAGCTGCAACTTGCTGATTATGTGAAAGTCCACAATGTATTTCACGTTAGTCTTCTGAAAGCTTATGTGGCAAATCAAGATCATATTCTTGATGACCAGCAAATTATAATGCCTAGTCAAGGAGCCCTTGAACTGCAGCCTAATAAGATCCTAGATGTAAAACAAAAACCTCTTAGAAACAGAACCATTAGAGAGTATCTTATCCAGTGGAAAGACTATCGATGTAAAACAGAAACCTCTTAGAAACAGAACCATTAGAGAGTATCTTATCCAGTGGAAAGACTCTCCTGAGGAGGATGCTACTTGGATAGAAGAGACAGCTCTAGAAAAATAGTTTCCCCAATTCTTTTCAAGATAAGGACATCTCAATTCGAGAAGAGGATGTAATATTCCCGCCATAACACTTCATAAAACAAATTTGAGCTTGAAATGTTTTAAAAATTACTCATTGAGTTATCACATAAGTGACTGCATGTAATATCAAATCTTGCATTAAATCAATTCTGCAATGCGACACGGAAGACGCCTCAATGGACCTAGCCAACAAAAAAGTAAATACGCCTCATAAATAATATTATGGTGGCTTGATCATAATATTTTCCGAATTATATTTGATTTAGCATGAAAGATCTCATTGATTTTACAACGGCAAGACAAATCGCAAAATCCTTAATCGGTAGACAAAGAATGTGTAAGAACAAGCATAATATTGAGTAAGTTAAGTATCAAAGAGTATGGCATGACTTTATAAACTAGATAAGTCGTGAGGTAACTATGCCAAAAACTACCAGATGAAGTCGTTTTGATGAAAAAAATACGTTATTGAAAAATTAGGCAAAAAATCAAAAAAATTTTATGCCTGGAGAGAGAGAAAGCATTTTAAAATCATCCCCATGCCACCATCCAATAGGTAGGCAATCAAAAAGCATTTTTTATCAAGCTTACTTAGCTCTTGACAAGTAGCCAAAAGAATGAGTGACTGCATGTGTCCCCCTCATGGCTATAAATACAACCCCTTTCCTTCACAAAGAAAGCAAGAAGGAAAAACTCATGATGATGGAAAAATTTCTCTACATCTATTTTCCATTCTAGCTTGAGCCTTGAAGAAGGAAAATACCCCTCTTCTACCTCATTTCCATTTTCTCTACTCCATGTTACACCTTTCTTCCATACAACCATATCACTAAGCAAAACTCTGGTGAAATTTTTCTAGATGACCATCAACTCTCCTTGAGCTACCATGTTAATTTCGCCTAACATCCATGGCTCCACGAGGTCGCAAAAATTCAAGAAGCCCATTTGAAGCAAAAGAAGCAAGAAACACGGTCGATGGAGAAAATGACGCAGTAGGAATTTGTGAAACCCCCGTTACTACAAAACTGATAGAGGTAACATCTCGTCATTTTGGAAAAAAAAAATGTTTTATAAGCTTATCGCTATATTTGGCTTTAAATGATTATAAACACATTTTAAAGAAAATGCATATGATCTGTCGCTTAGGAAAATGGCCTAAGTAATATAATAATAAACTATTCAATGAAAAGACTCTTTTACTTGAAAAAGGATTATATGCCTATCATGAAGAAAATACCGTAATTATGGTTTATTTTGTGATATTTATTATTATTTGGTTAATGACATGTGTGATTATAATAACTAAAAAAAGGTAGAGAGTGTTAGGGAAGGGAGTATTTTATAATTTTTTCGTGAAACTGACTATCTCTATTTCATTTTGCTAATCATAAATAGATGCATTGAGTCTTATAATAATTTATAGAAAATCATTTAGATAATATCATGAAATAATCAATGCATTAAATTAATGGAAAATTGTATAGGAAAATATATACTAGACACACATAAATTAGGTGCATAGTAATACAATTCGATGTATGAAAGATGAAATAAAAATTACACTTATGATTTTTACATTGCTTAGAATAAAGTTTTCACAAAAACAATTAGCATTGCATTTATGACATAGTTAAATGAAAATTAATCTTCCTAGATAATGTTGAAAGTTCGACAAATGGTCCGACATCATCGATTAAACCATAGAGTGTGAGCAAGATAAAATAAAAATTATTTTCTTGCTAAAAATACACACAATGCTAATATTAATGGTTATATTAGCGAGAGCGTCAATATCATGAGTCGACCCACATATGAATCAACGAGAAAACCTTACCTAAAATATCGAGGATGTTGAAGCAAAAAAAACTATGAAATACGCGACAACCCTCAAACTATAAGTATCAGGAAATTAAATAAATATCGAAAGTTTGTAAGACTTATTGGACAATGATAAGAATTTGTCGATACAAATTCTAATGTCTAAACAGACTTGGAAAAGCATTTGAAATCTTGCTAAGTGTGGGTTAGGGCAGGGCAGTGCATGAATTGCCTGCCATAAGTATAAATGCCTATATTATCTTTTAGGGCAAAAATACCAAGTTTTCATAAGGATCAAATATACTTCAGATTCGCAAAATAACTTGCAGATCCGAAAAAAAAAATTGCCAGTAGGAAGCAAAACCCTAAGAATAAGGTGGGACCTTAAAAGAGAAACCCTAAAATTGGGTGTGGCTGCTTCTTATGCTAAAAACACTTGCTGCTATTTCTTTTTTTTATTTGTGTATGTATTGATGGTTGCACAAGAATGACTAATTGTGCTTGTAATAGTTAGATCTGATTGTAAATATATAATGAGGATAATAAGATGAAAGATCGTGCTATGCGTCCCCCACGGCTAGACGCAGAACCCTACTCCAAGGTGGATTGTTTTGTATCGCCACGAGGAGCTTTGGACTAGCCCCGATGGCGAGAGGTCGCTCGATGAGGAATCCATTAGGCAAGAGGAGGCGGGAGTGCTAGGGGGCTTTGGCCATAAATCTCTCGATCGCTCCTAAGAACTGCCTGACCCTCACGCGAATCAAGATGGGATCCTAGAGTCCTCGATACTAGTGAAGGGACTGAAATCTTGGAGGGTTTTCTTTCTTCTACACAGACATAAGGGATTTTTCGATAAATGGAGGCTTTATCTTCTGCATAGGCAGAAGGGGAGAAGCATTGTAAATAAATTTTGCAAAATAATAAATAAATATATTTTGCCAAAAGATTATTTTTCTTTGTCTTTGTGTTGTATCATAAAATTACACAAAGGAACCTATGATAATGGGTTAATTAACGAATATGCTTTTATATTTCATAACTTAATGTGATAGATAATTAGAAAACTAAAGAAAACCGTTTGTGGGAAGCGGGTGGGTGAGATCCCTGACGGATCCATGCTACGATGGGTGGTCCCGGTAAGTTGGGAGCTTCTTTCAAGAGATTGAATGAAACGTTAATTAGGAGAAATTAGGTAGCACCGAGCATTGACTTACCTGGGGTCGAGTCTTAAAACCTTGATCAATAATTATCTTAGGGGAAAGGTGTAGCGACTGTGCCAGAACTCTGTTAAGGTTCTCTGAATCCTAAGTAGTTATTGGAAAAAAGTGTTGCACTCCATGAACCAAGGGTAACTACGATCGCTCCAATTGGACAAGAAGTCCTTGTGGGACACCTCCGATGGAGCTAGCTGATGTATCAAGACCTCAGTTGTCAAATTAGGACCCTGAGCTTGTAGGTTGATCCTCGTGGGGATGGCGAGTACCTTCCATTATGGGGTGGACTCTAGGAAACTTAGACGATAGACCCTGTGCATTCTTGCGAGTGCCAGGCAAAGCCATCTAAGATAGTTCCCCGATGGACCACTAAAACGTGCTACTAGGGAACTGTTAGGTAGGCATGTGACAAGAATCGTTAACTTTGGGGGCCTACAAAGCTAGAAAGCATGATGCCTCCCTTAGAAATTACTCCTTGGCAACTTTATCCCCTAACACATATTTTATTGTTGTCTCCTCCCTCTCCACCCCCACCTTTTCTAATCCTCCATCACAACTTTACCCACCTCTCTCTTCTCCATCTCTTTATCCTCTTCATTGCCTTGTCGAGCCCCACTTATTCCACTTACTCTACCTCCTCTCCACTACCTCATCACCTATCTCTCTACATCTCTACCTTGTTCACCTTTTCTACCTCTTTTCCCTTCCATTCCATGTCTAATTCTCCACTCTCTACACTTAAGCCCTTTCATCATAATCTTCACCCATGATCCCCTCACCACTCTTCCATTCTCCAATCCTTCCTTCCAACTCTCAAGCCCTCTATGTTGAGAAATGAAAAATGATGTATGCTCTAGAAAGAGATGTTTTGAATCCCATATGCACAATGAGGAGAGTGGAACAACCCAACTGCTATAAAGCATTGTACTTGCAAGATGAGTAATGCAATATGATGGTACTTTTGTTCTTTCAGTTTGAGAGTCTCAGTCATTGTCCAACCACACAAGACTGTGTTTATGAGTCCAAGCTAATCAATCTTGGAACCTAATTCACTTGTGTGACATTCTATCTTCAACTCTATGTCTTCATGACTTCACTCTATCTCTTCAAACCACCATAGCCATGCTCTAGATCCACTCTTTTGACATGGTACCAAAGCTTAGATGAGCATTGCCCAACTCAATCTATCTCTCCTCTCTAATCTCTCAAGCATTCACAACTTCAGTCCAACTCAATGCTAGCTTGTGGCCTCATTTTTCATCTCTATCTTCACTCGACAGTTTATGGTAGCCATAGCCAATAGTATCTACTTACCTTGGAGCCTCTGGATCTCCCAAACCAAGAAATATCTACTAAAGCTTCCTTCTAGACATATCCTCTACACCTTAGGGCACTTCTCTATATTATATCACCTCAACATTAGCCCCTCTACAAGAGGCATTGTAGAAAGTCACGCTCGCTGTCCAGAACTGCACTACCTCTAATCGTACTGTTGTTGCTGCTGCACACACAAGCCGTGATTCCCTTTCCAAGCATAGGGCAATCAAAGGTGGGGTAATGAGCTTACTCCCTATCAAAAGACTCACCAATTGGTTGCCTCTACATGCTGCTGTGATAAAAAAACCAATCAAGTCTATTAGAAACCCTAAAGACTCCATAGCCAAAACCTCAAAAGCTTGACTTTTATCTCTAGTTCCTCTCACTAAAGCTATCAATAGTGTTTTTAATCACTGAGCTACAAGCACTAAAGTCTCTAGCAAGTATAAACCTTCAAGAAGAAGATCTAGAGCAACTCACCTGAATTCAAGCAGACCACCTGAAATCAGGCAACATCAAGCTTGAAATCAAGCTAGTATCTCTTGATACTAACCTAGTGCTTCTTGACACCTATGTTTCTTGACACATCCAAGAACAATTCAATTGCTGGTTTTACTTCAATCTTGCAATGACAAACATGAAGAATTTTAATGTGGAATGCCCAACTTGATTAAATCTCTTGTAAGCTTCAATGTCATTGTAAAAGGATAGGCACTGCCTGAGTACACTCATGGTAAGACCCCCTTCAAAATGTCTGAACTTGAGCAAATAGCCAAGTTCAATGGAGAAGGCTTTCATGCCGGGAAGAAGAAGACCATGTACCACCTTATGTGAAAGGACTTGCGGGACCTGTTTGAGGATGATGCATATAGCAAGAAGGAAGATGATGAAGATGGATTCGTTGAAGAAGACCAGCGCAAGACAAAGGAGTGGAAAAAGATGAACAACAAGGCTCTAGACATCATTGCCTAGGAACGAAGTGATGATGTTCTACATAATATCTCTAAAGCACACTTGTTAATCTAAAACTTGTCAACTTAAACTCATTAATCTAGCATGTCAACACCCCTTTTCAACCTCAATGTGTTAAACCAAAACTTGTCAATTTGAACTTATTGACCCCAACTTGTCAATACTAATTTGTTGATCCTAACCTTGTTGGCTTGAAACCACCAATGTTAACTTTCCAATCCAACCTACCAAGCTTAACTTGTTAATCTCAATCCATGAATGTGAAAGGTGAGAATGATTGAAGCTTGCTTGGAAGTGAGCTATGGCAAAGAGCAAGAGCAAGAAGAGAGAGAGATACAAATGGGAACTCCAACATTCACAATGTGTGGCCGGGCCTTCCTTTATTCAAACTTTCACTAAAAGAATAAAGAATAAAGTGGTGGTGATGGGGGCCCACCACTTGCAGTGTGCAATGGCGGGTACTATCAGTGTAGTAATACATGGGTGGCTAGGCAGAGGTGCCTTTACCCCCCAACAACCTCCCACTTGTAGGCGAATCTGCCTTGGTGAGGAGTGAAAAGAAAAAGAAAAGACAATACAATATACACATGTACAACAGGATGAGGAAAAACGTCATCTCATCCAATGCCCATCAATCTCTTGAGGAAGGCAAAGCGCTCAGTAGTGAGGCTTTTCGTGAGCAGATCTACATGATTTTTGTTAATGGAGATATTGACAAGGTCAACAGACTTGTCCTCCACGACCCCACGTATGAAGTGATACCTCACCTCAATGTGTTTCGTTTTCGCATGGAATATCGAATTCTTGACTAGCTGAATAACACTCATAGAATCTAAATGCAGCGTAGGTATAGTATCAACTCGGCAAAGTTACTATATATATATCCTCTACATCATGTGCATTCAAGGCCTATTTCTAAATATCCTTATTTGTGAAATTTTCTTGAATAAAATAGAACCCTTTTCTATTCAAGCTGTAAATAACCCCTTTATATTACACCCTTCTATATGTGAAAAAGGTATAAAAATGGTATTTTAAAAATATCTTATTTTGAACCCATGTGATGCACACATATATTCATGAGTAACTTACCCAAGAGTATCAATCCCAAGGTCATGAACCAAACGGCCCAACCATATGGCCTCCTTCCAAGCCTCAGTGGGCTTCAACATACTCGGCCTTAATGGTAGAGAGAGCCATATACTTCTGAACCCTGGACATCCAAGAAATAGCACCTCCAACATAGGTAAAGACATAGCTGGAAATGGACTTCCTACTATTTGCATGTCCTACATAATCGGAGTTTGTGTAGCCCACAACTCCTGTATCTTGGCTGCCATAGCAAATACACATATCTGTTGTGCTGTGCCCTTTAAGTATCTCATGATACCCGTTAAAACATCCCAATGCTTCTTGCCAGGTGTAGCCATATAGCATGCCACAACACCAACTGTAAAGGCAATATCTGGACGAGTGGCTATCATGGCATACATCAAACTGCGCACGGCTGATGCATAAGAGATCTTGGCCATCTCGCCCTCTGCTCATCCATCTGTGGACAATTGGCCTATGAAACCTTCACATAACAAGGTAATGTATAGCCAATAGGCTTTACATCACGCATGTGGAAACGCTCAAGGAATTTATGAATGTACTCCCTCTGTGAGAGGTAGAGTAGTTCCTGATGCTTATCACACTTAATGCACATACCAAGAATGTGAGAGGCATGGCCCAAATCCTTCATCTCAAAGCTCTTCTTCATCTAAGATTTAAGAGTATCCAGCTCATCATGAGTTTTTCCTGCTATCAACATATCATCCACATAAAGTACCAAAATAAGCAATGAGCCATGATGGGCTTTCTTCCTGTAAAGGCACGGATCCATAGCACTCCTGTTGTATCCCTATGAATGCATAAAGGCATCAAACTTATGATACCACTCCTTAGGTGCCTACTTCAAGCCATAAATAATTTTCTTCAACTTGCACACTAGGTGCTCCCTGCCAGGTTCTGCAAAGCCCTTAGGCTGCTCCATGCATATCTCATCATGCAAATCCCCATGCAAGAATGCAATCTTGACATCCATCTAGTACAAGTCCAAGTCAAGTTGCCTGGCTAAGGCCAAAACCAAGTGTAGGGTGGTCATCTTGACCACAGAAGAAAAGACTTCATCGAAGTCAACTCCATGCTCTTGTTTAAGACCCTTAGTGACAAGTCTTGCTTTTATAGGCCGGCTTGGGGTTTCCAGGGGTACTTTTTAGTTTATACACCCATTTGCATGGCAAAGCCTTCTTGCCCTGAGGCAGTGTAACCAAATCCCATGTCATATTCTTGTGCAACGAGTCTATCTCAGACTGCATAGCCCTCTCCCAAGAGTGACTGTCACCCCTGCACATAGCCTCATCATAGGTGAGAGGCTCTCCTGCAACTGTAACCAAGACATAATGCATCAAAGGCTCAAATCTATCAGGTGGACATCTATCTCTAGTAGATCGATGACATGCATAGTTGTACTAACTGCCTCAACCCAAAAGCTCTATGGTAAGCCTACATGGCTAAGCATACTGCATACATGCTCCTAGATGGTTCTATTCATCTGCTCAGCCAAATCATTCTAGGATGGGGTATAGGGGGCGATCAACTGCCGCTTAATACCCCTCTCATCACATAGTTGCTCAAAAGCACGTGACACATATTCTCCCCCATCGTCAGTCCTAGGGCATTTCAGCCTATGCCCAATCTAGTTCTCGACCAATGCAAGCCATCTCTGAAACACACCCAAGACTTCTGACTTAAGATTAATGGGTTAATCCCAGACTTTACGCGAAAAATCATCAATGAATATCACAAAATACTTTGAACCACCCATAGACTAATAGGGCATGGGTCCACAGACATCTGAATGTACCAATGCCAAGGGCTCACTCATGCATGTCGTACTAGACTTCTTATGCATATTCCTAGTCTGTCTGCCATAAAGACAATGCTCACATGAATCAAAATATATGTAGTCAAGGGGTGGTAAGTACTACAAACTAGAAAGCATTTTCATTCCCTTCAAGGACATATGGCCCAAATGGGCATGCCAAAGAGATACATGTGGGGTGGAACCCACTGACAAAACATGGTCAACAGAGGACCCATCAACTACAAGAGGATATAGGCTACCAGCTTTGGCACCTCTAGCAAGCACAAGTCTACCACGGGTGATCTTCCAGGCAGAATCCCCATATGAAACATGAAATCCATCATCAAGCTGCCTTGCAGACATAAGACTGTGTGTGTAAGTGTAGGTACATGACGTACATTCTGTAACAGAAAAGTACTGCCAGTAGAGAACTGCAACCATACATCCCCAATGCCAACAATAGGAAGTGACCTGTCATCACCCAAGTGAACTGAACCCAAAGGCAGTGCAATAGGAGTGGAACTACTCACAGCATGGTGTAACATGAAATGAAGCACCAAGATCCAAAAGCCAGCACTGCGCATACATAGAGTGAACATCGGTCAATGGCATAGCATCACAAGAACTAGCTACAAGTATGTACTCCCCATGGGAGTCATCAGTCTGCATGACATTTATCTCCTTGATTTTCACACTAGATTTTGTAGGCATAATCCTGCGATCAGAGGACTTTTTACACTCATGACATTGTGGGCGTATATGACCCTTCTTGCCGCAATGATAACATGTCACATTAGCATTTCTCCCAGGAGACTTGTTGCGCGACTTATCACACGCCTTAGACCTAGACTTTTGCGAGTCTCTGCCATGGCCATTCCCATGGTCATTCTTGCCATTACCATCTCTACCTCTAACAATTAAAACATGTGACACATGAGAAGCATCCAAGTTCATACGGTTGATCTCTTCCTGTAGAAGAGCACTCTCTACATCAGGAAAGTTCAAAATAGTAGCAGGAGAATATAAGGCAGTGCGGAATACATCCCATGACTCACTTAGAGTCCCAAGCAAAAACAATGGAGTAGCCTCATCATGAAAGGTAATATATTGCAAAGTCAAGTTCTTGAGAATAGCATGGAACTTACTCAAATGAGCAGACATTTTCATATTCTCCTTCATGCGTAGGTCCATAAGCTACTTCAGCTAATACATTTGACTTGCTGGACTTTTCTTGTCATAGAGGTTCTTAATTTTATCCCAAAGATGCCAAGCACTCTGTGCTTCCTCAACCACATTGTAATGCACCTGTTCAGTGAGAGACAAAACAAGGGTGGACTTGCATAACTCATCAAGCTCATCCCATTCGTCATCATTCATAGTTTCAGGCTACTTTCCATGCATTCGTGGTGGCTTTATCTGCTATTTCTGCACCAATACCTACCAAACTTGGCACTTCCAATAGGCATAATTCGTACCATCAAGCTTAGTGATGTTGAAGATAGCACTGTAAATGGAAGAAGAACCCATAATGCAATCCAAAATAGTGCAAATACTTCAAAGCTCCTTGTTGTTTTCTGTTGTAAATAGCTAAAATACCACCAAAACCAAGGCAAAATGACCACGAAGTGATAGCTAATGATGCTGACCTCCAAGTACCATCAAAAGTACATAAAATCAAGATGATTCAACATGAAAATTACACATCAGTCCATACATAATTGCTTGCTATAATAAATTACAATCAAGTACAATGAGAGCAAACTGTAGGCAAAATCAATGCACCAAGTCAATCACTAACTGTCAAATCATAACCAGCATCAAGCGGGCATAAATTAGCATATAACAGTCATACAAACATTGAGCAAACACCCGAGCATGTCAAACAAATCTGTTAGTAAGTCGACACACCACCTGTGTAATAGGGCAAACTGTACACAACATTGGCAAGGCCTAACACAAAGAGGTGTATGCTCAAGGAGTGTGAAGCCCAAATTATCCCAAGTACATGTATGAATACCACAACATATCAACCATGCAACATCCAAGTGAAGAAGATCCCAGTCGTCGTCTCAGAAGACTCAAATCTCAATAGCATAAACCACATGCTCAATGTCTATCAAACATCCAACGATGCTCCCACTAGCAAAAAATCCATATGGATCAAGTCAAGAAGCTCAAGAAAGGCATATGAGAGCACCAGTGATGAAATATCCAAGGCCACACATCAATAAGACATCATGAGCGTATAGGCTTTGTAGCCTCCAATTAGAGCATCCATAGACATCAACTATATCCCAAATACACTCTAGCAAGCCACGAAATATCCCAAGTAAGTGCCGGGAATCCAGATGCAAGCCAAGACAAGGCACTAGTAGCAATCGGCTCCAAACAATGTAACTAGCATGTAGTAGTGGCATAGGCCAAGCATGTCAAGACCAGTCAGACATAGGTAACATACATGCTATATCTACATCCAAGACGGAGCATCAAATGCATTCCAAAGCCAAGCTGAAGCTCAAATGAAGATCCAGAACCGAAGATAAGCTCGATGTCGTACCCTGAAGGTCAATACTTCATTGCATATCCCAAAGACATAGCCCGAAACCAATAGGCATAACCAAATTGGAGGTAAAATAACCTGTGAACCAAGGTAGCATAAATCCCAACCAACAATGAAGTGTTCACATCCAAATCAAGGCTCATTAGCTCTCAAATATCATATCTGGGCATAAACCATGATGACCAAGCATCAATGCATCCAACAAGACACCCGAATGTCAACAAAGAGCATTATGCATAAGCCGTCCCTGATAAAACCTTACTGCCCAAACAATGTACAATAGTAAATCCTTGCATAAATCGAGTTGTAGAAGCTCAAACCAAGTCCCAAAGCATCTCAAAACATTGGGAAAACATCCCCAAAGCATCTCGACATCAAATACCAAGCCTCAGGAGCATCATATAAGCTAAGAGCATGACATTTTCTTGCTGTAAATCAACTCAGATCTATTGCAAAAAATGCTGATGAATGCCTATTTGGGATGGGGAATTGCATCATCTTGAACTTTGTTGTGAAAGCATACAATCTACAATCATCATGCCATGGGAGTTGAGGAAGATCCTTGCTTAGTGACGATGGTTGTGTATGCTTAGTAGCATTACTAGCATAAATATGAGAGAGAGAGAGAGAGAGAGAGAGAGAGAGAGAGAATGTGTGTGTGTGTGTGTGTGTGTGTGTGTGTGTGTGTGTGTGTGTGTGTGTGTGTGTGTGTGTGTGTGTGTGTGTGTGTGTGTGTGTGTGTGTGTGTGTGTGTGTGTGTGTGCAAATCCACAAAACACATGACAAATGTATTCTACTTTCCCTCACCTCTAGTGAAAGCTAAACTATATATTTTCCTTGTAGTGTACCTCACTTATTCATCCTTATTGCTACACCAACCTACAAATGCTTACACATTTGGTCTATATACCCACTAGGGTTAGTGTCTCATATGCTAATGGTCTTATAGAATATAACAAAAGCACTTTGTAATATTGAGATAAAATCAATATTTGACCATGTGGTTAGTTTCAAGATGCATTAATGAACCCAATATCACAACTTTATGACACTAGTAAAGCTTCCTCTAGGGAATTATGCATATCTTACAATAACATGGAATTCAAATTAGCATAATTACATTCAATGTGACATACATATACACCATTACTACAACTAGAACCAACAACACTACATCTGATGGAAGCCATAGATGGTCTTCATTTGAGGAGAAAACTTTCATAATGACACTTGAAGGATGTCGTGCTATTGTCATTGCCTTGGTTTTGTCCCCTTTACCCTACTCTTATATTCCACCTTACACAAAACTTAGAAGATAAAGTGCACCTTCCACATATTGCCTTGTTTCTTGCCCCTTTACCCTACTCTCCTATTCCACATTACACAAAAATTAGAAGATGAAGTTCACATTCCACATATGAACTTGTTTATATGTGTGGACTTGCAAAGCACACAAATATGTACGTGCATGGAAATATGCAAATTCCATAATGCCTTTTAGGATGTATAGTATACAATATATATGCATGCATGCATGGCAACTTGCAAACTTCACACTTTTTTAGGATGAGTTGGAAACCCTTTCTAAAATTAGGGCTTGAATAAGTAACCAAGCCAACTATGATGCATAAGATGATATGGTTAGTTGTAAAACATATGGATATTTTTACAAAGTGTCTCACACTTATAACATACCATTTCTAGAAAGCCTATTAATATGGATGCATCTTTTCCCTCATACTCTCTTGACTTTATTGTAGAATTATTTATAGACACAACACTCTAAAAGTTTAATTAGATACAATTGTATCAGTAAGCATATGAGAAGCATACCCTCTATGTGGTCCAAGACTGGAATTAGTATTAGCTAATCGTAGGTGCTCCAACATTAGAATCGAACTCATTTTCATCCCATGTATACCTTTTATGTGGTCCAACATTGGAATTGATATTATTTTCAAATCTCAAGTATGTGATATAAGCTTTCCTTAGAGCTCCATCATACGTAATGACGGTTAATCTACAAGTAAAAAGAAAATACCATTGCACATAGCATTTTGTCAATCTTTTGATAAGTGTTATATCACCTAAGGAATAAAGTAAATGAATGCTTGGTTTTACATTGCTATTCAATCTTTGATATCTTTGAATCCATTAGAATTAAAATTTACATATATAAATTCTTTCATTCTATGAGATTTTTCTCCAAGGAAATGGGATTTACATGTTGTGTGTGTATGTGGGTGGGTGTGTGTGTGTGTGTGTGTGTGTGTGTGTGTGTGTGTGTGTGTGTGTGTGTGTGTGTGTGTGTGTGTGTGTGTGTGTGTGTGTGTGTGTGTGTGTGTGTGTGTGTGTGTGTGTGTGTGTGTGTGTGTGTGTGTGTGTGTGTGTGTGTGTGTGTGTGTGTGTGTGTGTGTGTGTGTGTGTGTGTGTGTGTGTGTGTGTGTGTGTGTGTGTGTGTGTGTGTGTGTGTGTGTGTGTGTGTGTGTGTGTGTGTGTGTGTGTGTGTGTGTGTGTGTGTGTGTGTGTGTGTGTGTGTGTGTGTGTGTGTGTGTGTGTGTGTGTGTGTGCGCGCGCGCACGCGCGCACGCGCCCATGCAATGCTGCGTGCGTCCGTGCGTGTGTGCACATGCGTGCACGTGCGTGTGTGCGTGAGAGAGAGAGAGAGAGAGAGAGAGAGAGATTGTGTGTGTGTGTGTGTGTGTGTGTGTGTGTGTGTGTGAAAGGCGATGATAGTTAGTAGCCTTTAAAGCTAGGGCCACCAAAAAAGCATTAATGAGCTGATGGGTATACGAGAAGTTGGACCATTTGACACGACACATGGGTAGAGAGAATATCCAGCATGGTAGTACGCTATATAAGGAAGGGAGGAAGGAGATTAAAGGTTATTAGAGAAAGGGATCAAGTATCCGAGGAGAATTAGGATTTCAAGGTTCAAGGGCTCCTGTGCTAGATTGTTAGATCTCATGTGTTCATTTGACCAATCCTTTGCCTAGCATCCTAAAGTGCTATTTGGTAGTAAAGCTATCACTTGTATTGTCATCGGTCACAACATCTAGCAGTAGTAGTACTACCATCATCTTTACATTCATCGGTTGTCTTGAGTTTATGAAGGTCCTATGATCCCTCCATTGGTTGTCCATGAGTATTATGTTACTATCACTTCTATCTCTACTAAGACAATTTTATTCTTTAATACAACAATATATATTCAAGATTTGTCTATTGTTGAGTACATTTCGTATCCGTTTAGACTATTGTGACTATGTCGAGCTCTAAACACCGGATTTTGGCTGTAGAGTAGGATACTAGTCTCCATCTATGTTGGCTCTAGGTATGACTACACTCCACTTTGTGACAATAGTCCTCAGACCCAATTACACATGGCAACTATGATCATCATTCCTCTACATGCTAAACTAATTGCATATGCATTTGCAAGGTCCACCTAGTGCAATTTGACTCTAGGCCAAGCACAATGGTCTAGGTATGAGAAGCTCCAAAGGATACCATATCCTGAGGCTTCTTCTATCCTCAACAATGATACTTGAGAGCACAACAACCTTCTCCATAGTTGCAAAGGTACCGTTTGCATTTCACTCTCCCAATTGGTAGCGAATATGTACTTCCCCCAATTTCTTCCACTACTCCACTAAACCTAATGAGTCATTTCTTAACTTCTATTGAATTAGTTGTCCCCTCAATACTCCCAAATCCATCTCTTTACTTTTGATTTCATTGACCCATTCACCCAGTTCTTCGTTTTCAAAGTTCTCTACATCTTCTATAATGAATATCCAAATGCATTTATCTATCAGTTTGATGTTGCATACATAGTCATTTTTCTGTGTCAAGTCAATGAGTCTCACAAGGTTGCCATATTTGAATCTTTGATATAGAAAAAGGTTACGACTTGGCTAGCAATAGAGCATGGCTGGCCAACATAGAATGATGCACTCACCAAATTCTGCATTAGATTTGAACTCGATAAAATGGATGCACAAAATCTTGAAAGAATCTACAACCTTAAGTAAGGAGATCGATCAGTCTAGGCATATACTACCAAGTTCACTATTCTGAACAGTACCCAAATGCCCAACCAAGAGATGAGATCTTGAATACACTGTATATTTGTGGTTTCAATAAACCTATCAAGAAAGCATTTGTTTCCAATGACTTGTTAGCTAATAGCATAAATTTAGTCTAACATGGCCCCTCATAATGCTAGGTATTGCTCATACAATGGTAGGTACCAGATTGCCCATCTAGGAGGATGGCAAGATAGTAGAGCATCCCCCTTTGGCCAATGAACTACCATTCTAGCCAATCAAGCTCGTAGATTGGCTATTCTTTACACAAATTAGGAATACTTGACCCAAACCACACAATTTAGTGTATGTTTATTTTATCAGAAAATTTGCTTGTTTTTTACAAATTATGGTCCAAATGAAGTGCACACCATATAAAAATTTGTATGAACCTTTTTTGACAAGTCTTTGAGGGTTGTAAGTGATAATATGCAAAAATCCTAATTAAATGTGGTCGTTATTAATAATTTAAGGCCCAAAAATGTAGTATTTAAGTGAAAAAATAAGAGTTTTTTCCATTTCGGGTGAGAAAATCATGTTCTTATGGAATGAAGTGAAAGATAATGAAGAATCTCAGTAACACTAATCAGGTTGAATCAAAAAATGAAAAAATATTAGTAATTTATTAATAAATAAATAGAGAAAAATCATGAAAATTGAGTTTTAAATGGAAAATATTAGTTTTTGCATATCAAAAAATTACAAAATTTTATAAATGTGTTTGTGGATGTATGGTGGGGCATGAGGTTTAGCCTCAACTTAGTTCCATTTTTATGTTACAGTGCATGATTTGTTACTTTTCGAATAAGAAAATGACATGAAAACACTCTCTACACCTACCACCACAAGCATAACACTTAGTGGTAGGGAGGGGAGGGGTCGTGAGTTGCTGAATGTAGATTGAAATATGATTTTTTGCTAATTCACTTTACATATAGGATATGCTTTTTTTGAAAGGTAAAGAGTTTAGTATCACGAGTATACTCAGTGATGCTCCCTATGCAACGAAGCAAATGCATTAGTATAAAAAGCATGAAGAAAATTGTTTGTGTACTATAATGTTGTTTTGAATAAATAAAAGGCTTGAGTACGATAGCTCATCCACTCTTGCATTGCATTCATTACATGGTATTGAAAATATATATCCTAGATGCATAGCACATGCTTTTATGAATGTTGACCCACATTGAGAGTGTGCTTTTATGAATGTTGACCCACCTCGAATGCTAATCCTAGAGGAAGTAGAAGCTAGCAAACTATTGCTAAACTTGTAGCAATAGAAGGGAACACACCAAGTATTTCAACTATTTCAAAGTAGTCTAAAGTATCAATTAGATGGGGACCAATGAATATTAGTATTCCACTAGGAAATCTCTTGAATCCTAAACCAACTTTCAAGGATCACCTATTGAAGATGATTAAGCAAGAGTACCCATTATGACCAAAAAGCTAAGTAGTCACTATGAGTGCTAATGCTTTGAAGGTAACAGTTCCAAAAATCCAACAAGAGCCAATGCCATCAAGCCCCTTATCTAATTCAACCATTCTGATTATTCATGTTCGGTGCAAGAATTAGAGTATCCACAACATCCTACTTGCTAGTGGATCCACTGTCAATATCATCACATTGGCAACTTGTCAAGAATTAGGATTGGTGGATTGGGAACCACTCCCATTTGTAGTAAGAATGGCCAATCGACAAAATGGGTAAGAACTCTTGGTGTCATATGCTCTGTACTTCAAGAAATTTCTATAATTCAATTCTTGGTTTCTTTAGTTGCCTTGAATATGGAGCATGCTAGGAAGAATACTTCCTATTTTTGGAAAGATCTTGGCTATGTGAAGCAAGATTCAACCATAATTGGGATAAAGATAAACTTACAATCCATAGGAATCAACATAAAGTGACTATGTTCCTAACCAATGTTACACCACCTATGCCATAATACAAACCAATTGTCGCTAAAATACTTAATATGGTAGAAGGCTTAAGTGATGATGAGGAAAAGGAATTTTTGAAGTCTAATGAAGATTTAGAGTCTTGTGTCTCATTGATGTGTTGCGGACTAGTGAATGGTACATGTAGCCATAAAGTTTGCAGCCCAAAACCTCAAAGAAAAAGGAAGAGGATAATACTCTCAAGAGTTTTGGAATCCAAAACCCAAACTGTGAAACCAAAAATACTAATGTTTATCACATTTTTGAAGCAAGAATAAATGAAATTCTAAGAAATAGTGTGAGTTTGAGGCTCAAATACAGAAGGCCACAAGGGTGAAGGAAGATGAATTAGACAATGTTTCTTGGTTCGAATAAAAAACCTATAAAGATTAGTGCCCAACTACTTTTGATAGCAACTCATCAGTTTCCTAACTGAGTTTAAGGATGTTTTTGCCTAGGAATACTCAAAGATGAAAGGATTGGATCCTAGATTTTAACAACACCAAATTCCTTCAAAACTATATGCTATTCCAATTTGGATGTAGCACTATCAAATGAACCCTCACATGACCAAACAAGTCAAAGATGAGTTATATTGATAACTAGAAGTTGGGTTATCGCTTGAATAAATTGAGTAGATTGGATCTCCTTGATTTTCATAGTCCCTAAGAAGAACAAAAAGCTGCAAATATGTGTGGACTATAGAAAGCTCGATATATCCACAATCTTGGATTTCTTCCACATTCCCTATTTGGAAACTATATTGGATGAAGTGGCTAGCCATGAGACATACTCTTTTCTTGATGGTTTTAGTGGCTACAACCAAGTTTAACTTTCCCTAGAAGATCAATCTAAAATAAATGTTATCACAGCCTTGTCACAGCATGGGGTGTGTATGTTTGTACAGTGATGTAGTTTGGTCTCAAGAGTACTACAACCTCTTTTCATAGAGATATGCAAGAGATCTATGGGCCTTATTTAACTAATTTTATGAAAGTCTTTCTAGATTATTTTAGTAACTTTGGAAAAGCAATGCTCCATTTGATGCACTTCCATCTTTGCCTCACACGTTTCTAGAGGTAAGATTAAGTTTAAATCCTCTAAAATGTGTGTTTGTTGTTAGAGGAGGCATTTTACTGGGCCACATTATTTCTCAAAATAGTGTTTATTTCAATCCCACCAAGGTGGAAACAATCATTCAAGCCATAATATTGGATTCACCATCTGTGCTACTCTAATTCTTGGGCCAAATTTGATGGCATAGCCACCACCTGTGACTTTTGGCACGCTTGGTTGTCTCCTTGAATAAATTGGAACATATGGCCAAACCTATTTATCAATGGAATGAAGATGCCAACTTAGCATTTTGTTACCTTAGACTATTACTTTCCAAACCCCCAATCATGAGTCCACTAGATTGGGCAAAAACCTTTCATGTATTTGTTGATGCCTTTAACGTGGCTATAGGTAGTGTACTTATGCAAAAATATGCCAAAGAATGGTTTCTTCTAGTCTTTTATATAAGCAAAAGATTGTTCAATGTAGAAAGAAACTATTCAATCACAAAAAGAGAATGCCTTGGCATGATCTATTCAATCAAGAAGTTTTGGCATTATTTTACTAGGCATGCTTTTGTTTTTCATGTAGATCATTTAGCTTTCATCTATTTGGGCAAGTAGCAAAATATAATTGGGTGACCCACTGGATGGATTCTTATACTACAAGAGTCTAAATGCACAATAATACATTGAATTGGAACCAACAATATAGTTGCCCACTTTCTATCCCACCTTGATTCGAGAGAACCTCCAACTGGTGTCAAAGATGAATTCCTAGATGTATAATTAATTGCACCAGTGGAGCCAGGGTCACCAAACCCTCTATGGTCATTATATGAAGAAATGATGGCCTTCGTGAAGATTGGAGTGCCTCTCCCCCATCTCCAAAAGCATCAATGGAAATGACTAGCCCTTCAAAGCTGGTGTTTTGAGGTTATTATGGGCCAATTGCATTAATACACTCTCTTTGAAATGTTATCAAGAGTAGTACTTCCAATGCAGTAGTGTGCCATCTTAGAGGAAGCTCATCAAGGGATTTTGTAATATCTCCGCACAATAAAAGTTAGTTGGTTGGTTCGTAAGTTAGTTAGTCAATTAATAAGTTAGTAAGATTACTAACTAAAGACTAACTAAGGTAAAAACTAAGTAACATTAATTATTGATAATTTTTATTTAATTTAAAATATTTTATTTAGAAAAATCAAGAGTCGTAAATTCGATATTTTTCTCGAATTGGCAAAGACCGTAGCTACCCTTCACGTAAATTACAACGTGAATGAGACTTATGAGTTATATTAATCACTAAGTTCATGTGTATAGTTTGGAAGGTCCAAAAACATTAGATTTTGGGCAAATCTAGTATATTTTAGATATTTTAGATATTATCCTGAAAAAAGATATGGAGATTTTTAGAATTGGATGTCATTTAAAAGAAAATACAAGAGATATTTTAGTTAGTTTGAAGATTTTATAAAAAGAAAAATAAAGAAAAGTGACTGGCGAAATCGCGCGCGCCGCGATCGCAGTTTATAGGCAGTAGACAGCACTTCGAACAGAGAAAAGAAGAAGGAGTGAACTGAGAGCTTTCTAACCAAGTGTCTTGAAGTTTTACCCCCCTTTTGGAGGCAATGGAACCATCAGATTTATGATCTGAGCATCAAATCACTAATCTTTCCAAGATCCCCCTCCACAAAGAGCTCCACTCCTCAACCACAAGCCCTCTTCTCTAATTCACTATAAATATGAGGCATGGGAGAGGAATAGAAGGAATAAGGAGACCCCGAGAGGCTGCGAGAGAGAGGTAGAGAGAAGGATACCCCTCCAAGAGATTGTGAGGAAGAGCTTGAGAGAGAGAGAGAGAGAGAGAGAGAGAGAGAGAGAGAAGAGTCACCCCGAGAGGCTGCAAGGAAGAGAATTAGCTCAATTCCCTCTATCTCGATCCTCGACTTAACCAACTTCTCTTACGATCTCCCATCTTGAATCTATTCTACCTTCTTAATCTTTTGAGTCTACCTGCGGACGATGGCCTCCAAGCGAAGAATGTCGTGTGTGGATGACAATCCCACAACCAATAACAAGGCTTCGAGCAAAGGCATCACTGTCAATCCAACTATAGTTCCGGTTGTAAGTAATGTATTTTCAAGTTGATAGATGCTTGCTTTGATTCTCGTATGAGATACGTTAAGCCCATACTATTGCACGAGTATAGGTCATGGGAAAGGATAAATTTCATCTCGCTTACTCGAAAGATGGAGTTTGTAAAGTGCATATATCAAGGGAAGATAATTGCACCTAGTTACATATGACTTATTTGCTAGTAAAGCAATTACAAGGAAGAATTAGTCAAGCGTTATGAATGGCATAGTAGTCAAAAGAACGACATTAAAAGATTGGGCATATAAGTGCTAGATTAAAGTATAGTCAAGGGTTATAGATAGCATAATTGCTAAAAGAATATGACATTAAGAATCATGAATGGAGAAGTACTAGTTTAAAGTTTAGATACTTCAAAAGTACTTAGCCTAACAGGCCAAATACTAAGAAAAACTAGATTCTAGGTCAATGCGAGGCCTATTGGAGTCTAATTACTTGAGATCATCTCGCACTTATCTTATCAAGTATTTATATGTTATGCCTATAACATGTTTGATATATGAGGATAAATTTCTATTTGCCTCATGACTTGACTAAGAGCTAGTACAAGAAATTAATCATAAGGGTTAAAACTAAGATATCTTGAGATCCGTCGGATAACGATGACTTTTGCTAATCCAAACTCAGGGTTGGGTTATCAATCAAGGTAAGTGACCTATAGAACTTACATCATGAATAGTGTTTGAACCCTTAACATATACCCTAGCCGAAGGAAGGAAGTGTTAAGAACATTTTTGCATAATATTGCTCTTAGATCCCAAGGGGAAGAGCAATTATGCAATGGAAAATATTATTTCATCTACTCTTGCATTGTTTTGGAAAGAATGCAATTGGTTTTGTTGGTTGATCAAACAATATCCTAAATGCTTTTACATTCAACTGGTTGTTAGTTGTTGTTTGGATGATTATTCCAAGTGCTTGTGATTTATGGTAAATGCATGGCAAGGGTCTGTGATGACAAGACGCCATGGGAATAAAGGAATGCTTTCTTGGAAAATGATATTAGGCTGAATGCCTTGTTTGTGCCTGATTCTTAAAGGATTTCATTAAGGAAGGATATATTGTACGGGTGGATCACCTCCATGGTCGCACCGCGTATTAACCCGAGAGGGCACTACTCGATTCATGGGCCGAAGGTCGAGTGGTGACAAGGCCAACCACGGGAATGATGTTTCGCTCCTAGACAGCTTGCGGGTCAGTTGGAGCTCTGGACACCCCTTGCTAGGTCTAGAATGGAGCTGAAGACCTCCGTGGCCCCCAACATCTGGGCATGTTGCGAGAACTTATTGTAGATAAAGGATTGAGTTTTGCTGCCATGTGAATTGGACCAGTTACTTCTGCAGGGCAGAAGGGATACTTCTGTTGGACAGAAGCGAAATATAATTTCTCCTGTATGGGCGGGAGACAAAGATTAACTTGAAGATAAGTTAAGGAACTTGTTTGATCTTGTTTGTCAATAGATTGCTTTGCTCTGTTTTCGTGTCTGTGCTATAATTTACGCGAACGAACCTTGTTCCCTAAAAGGCTTAATTAATGAAGCTGATTTTAAGTGTCACACATAAATGTGGTAGGACCTAATTAGAAAACTAAAGCTATTAAGGGAAGCGGGTGGGCGGAACCCCCGACGGGTCCGTCCTATGGCAGGGTGGTCCCAGAGAACTGGGAGGCTTCTCACAAGATTTTATCGTCATTCGACCTTTAGGTATTGATAGGTTAGAACCCGATTCATGCCGTTTTAGGGGACCGGAATGGGACTATGCCCTATGGGCAGAGAGGTTGAGCAACGCATCCCTCTCATTTCCCATTCTCTTTGAACCAAGTGCGGCATAGATCTGCTTCGGGTTGGGTATCTCTGCGTAAACTAGGATGTCTAATACGCGACGCTAGAATGCTAACAGGAGACCTTGACAACTAGGAACCCAAATTTCAGGTCGATCCTAGTGGGTTCGGTCGTGAATGTTCCATTGCAAGGCGGATTCGGGAAACCCTAGGCGACAAAACTCGAAACATTCCCTGGGAGTGCCGGGCAGCGACGCTTAGATTCGTTTCTCGATAGACCGCTAAAAGAGTGCCTGGAAAGCCGATGGGCAGGCACCTCACAGATTTCTAGTAGCCACTTCACTGTTCAAGTATAAAAATCTACAAAATCCAGTAAGCTGGCTTGTGGTGGCCAACCACACATTATGATGTCCACAACTAGGTCCAGCACTATGATTCTTTCCAAAGATACTAGAAACCACTTGCCACTCCAATCAATCCTACCTTTGGAGCCCTTCCAAAAATGGGATCTAGACTTTATTGTGTCATGAATCACGTGGTGAGGATACTTGCTTAAGTGAGTTGCTATGCCAAACACACACCATATACATAAGAGGAAGCTCACTCAATAACACAAGAAAAAATATGGAGGTCAAAACATTTTCTTGCTAGTGATTTATTCTTATTTCTTACACAATACAAATACCAAGCTCATCATCCAAACTCTCTGAAGCATTGGAATCTCCATCAAATCCCAAATGACTAGTAGATGCATCATTACCATCCGATACTTTCTTCTTCCCTTTGTATTTACCTATGATTTGCATTTGAAGATGTGAGACTACTACTTAGTCTCCCAGACCAAGGGCTAACTATAGATGTAGTACCAGATGATGTTTCTAGTTCACTAAGGCTCCGTGATTCTTTCTTTTTTTCTTCATATGACTATCATGATCATCATCCAATGCATCACCACTAGATGCATACCAATTTCTCATCTCATCAAAAACAATATGATTGCTCACTATGAACTCACCTTGACAATATTATAGCAATGAAACTCTTTCTATTCTAAAGAATATCTAATTAAAATACATTTTTAAGCCTTTGGATTAAGCTTCTTTCACATCTCATCTAGCACATGAATATATGCAATACAACCAAACACTTTCAAGTGTGATACGTCAGCCTTCTTGTCTGTAAAGCATTCTCTTAAAGGGTCATCCTATGAGTTGCAAATGTGGGAGATCTATTCATAAAATGGATAGTAGTATGAACAACTTCAAATCAAAAGTATTTTGGCATATTCTTTTCAACCATTAATGCTCGTGGAACTTCTGCAATATTTTTATTTTTCCTTTTTGCAATCCCATTTTACTTTGGAGTAAACTTAAAAGTAAACTATCTCTTTATCCCATGAGATCTCAAAAGGTCACTAAACTCATTAGAGAGGTACTCTCCCCTTCCATCTAACCTCAAGCACTTAACTTTCAAGTCAATTTTTGTTTCAAAAGCAATTTTGAAGTTTTAAAGTGTGTAAATACATCACTCTTTTTCTTCATGAAATATATCTATAGCTTTCTTGAATAATCATTAATAAACATGATAAAATATTTGCTACCACCAAGAGATATATTTTGTGTAAGCCCCCAAACATTTGTATGCACAACATCAAGTATATTTCTTCTCACATCTCTATCATACAAAAAAGATTGCCTTGCTTGTTGACCAAATTGATATGCTTCATGCACACTTAATGAAATTCTACAACTTTAAAAGTAAGAAACCCGTAATCACCCCTTGGATCTACATTAATTTCAGCCTTTGCACAACTATATGTCCAATAAATTTGTGCCATATTTGAATGTCTATAACCGCTTCACTTCCTTTAGCATACATAGCAGCATTCATATAGCAAGAATTCTAGTATCTAAAGCGAATATACGATCAACTCTACTTTCTTTTGTGACCAACTTGCACTTATCATTAAAATATTTCACAAAGTAGTCTTTTGCATTTAATTAAACCTACAGTCCTTGCTCTACCATTTGACCACCAATAGATACTAAGTTCTTTGTGATGGATGGTATATCTAATACATCTCACACTTTCTTTGTCTAACCATCATACAAGAATAAGGGAACCTTTTCAATGTGTGAAGTTGGGTTACATGATTCATCACCCATCTACACATAATCTAGATTTTGTAAATCTTACATCTGTCTAAACCATTCAGCATGATTAGTCATATGATTAGATGCACCTCAATCACCATACCATACATCATTATGTGCCCCCTTTCTTGTAAGATCATTCATCTTGAACTATTTTTTTAACTTGCTTTATTATTTATCACCAATATGTCCCATACTACAACCTCTTAAAGAGGATTTGCCACTTCTCTTTCTTAAACTTGAGTGAAATGCTTGATCTATTTACTAATCAGGAGAGAGACTAACTCATCAAAATATGAAAATAGCTTTCATACATACACAGAAGTAACAAAAGATTTCCAAGCCATTTCATTATTAAGACCACCCAAACTAGATGATACCAAATCATCATTATTGGGCATTGCATCAATCACTACCAAAGCATTTGCAATACTTCTCAGCTAACATATATTTTTCCTTCTTTAAAGTATTCAACTCTTGCTTAAGATGTGTAACATGTCCATCGAGCTCATTCCAAGGTGCCTTAAGATGTGTAACATGTCCATCGAGCTCATTCCAAGGTGCGCATTTTGTAGTCCATCAATAGATTTTCCAAATGATGTTGCCTAGCACTTCCTTGGAATATCACGGGATTTGTCACTTAGACCCTACTGAGTCTACATCGCAATGGAAGATTTCCAGCCAACCCACTAGGATCGACCTCGATTCTTAGTTCCTAAAATCAGATGGGTCTCCTAACAGCCAGCTAGTGTCAGTATTTTGAGTTTCCACTTCTCACAAAATCACTCAAACTAAAAAGAAAACTTGCCATCACACTTGGTTCAAAGAGAATGGGAGACAAAGGGGAGTGCAGCCCATCAACCCTCCTGCCCATAAGGTAAAATCCCATTCTAGCCCCCTAAAATAATGCAAGTCTACCTAGCAACTAGTTGGTCATTTTATCATTTTCCAATTTCTATCGCAAATTTAGAAAAGCTCTCAGTTAATCGAGACCACCCTACCCGTCAAGGGTCATGCCCACCTGCTGTCCTTTGGTGACGGTGTCATTTTTAGTTTTTTAATTACCTACAACACATTTGTTGAAATATATGCAACTAGCTTCCTTAATTAACCCATTAGATCATAGGTTCCTTTACATAATTTATCTTATGAATACACGTACAATTCAAACAATCCTTGAATATAATAAACTCCTTTATTATATTGAAAATTTATTACAAATTCCATCTTTTTGTCTCTACGAAAGATATACAGAATTCCATGAGGGTATTTTGCCCCCCCCCCCCCCCCCCCCCCCCCCGCACCAAGATTCCACCCTTGTAACTAGTATTAGGATTCCAAGATCCCATCCTGGGTCACAAAGGGGCTCCCCAAATTCTAGGAGTAATGCAAAATTTATAGCCAGAGTTCCCCTTGGCACCCACATTACCTACTACCCGAGACTATCCCTACAAACAGACCTTTTGCTACGGAGTTGGTCTAAGCCTCTCGAAGCGATAACCATGACCTCCTTGGATTAGGGTCTCGTAGCTAGCTTGGGAATAGCCTAGCAGGATCTTTCTTTTTTTCCTGTTTGTCAATGTTTTCAAATCAGAGATCTAGATTCTAGCAAACATAGACAATCTTTTCTATAACTACATTCAAGCATATACCATTAATGCAATGACAATCACAAATTGTGCAGCTCACATCTTCACATAACCAAGGTAGACCTTACCCTAAGATAACCTTAGAATCTAATGAGGATTCTCCTCCCCATAAAGAAGTATTGAGTACATCTCTTTCAACTTATTATGCAAGGCATGAGTTTCCCACTTAGGGCTAACTTACCCAACATAAGTGATACCTTTGCATAAACTATTTTTGAAGAATATTCAATATCCTTCCATTTCAACTTTGGGGTTTGTAGGTAATAGGTTAGACTACTAGAATGGTCTAAGTTGTTCTTTAGATTTTTGGATCCTATCCAATATTTCCTTAGCATTGAACTATCCTAAGGAATAGTGATTTTCCTTTAGTTGGTAACTAGAAAAATGCAACTACGAGATAGCCTAACGAGACAATTTACAAGGCTACTAAATATACCTTTACTTTTATACAACAAAGCATTATTCAATACTTAATCTTGTCACGTTCGAAAATAGATATATTGAGCTATTTTACTTTAACTTTACAATAAAATAATCTCGAGTGCACATATAGTCCTTTACTCATTTCACGCAATGCAACTAGAAAGTCTTTTTGTGTGCTAGCTAATGCATAGCTTGCAGTTCTACTCACAATATCCTATCACATAGATCATTCCATAATACTAAGCTCTTTGTTTATGCAACCATCTACATAATCTACCTCATAGTTTAGTATCTAGTGTAGTTTTCTACTTCATAACCTATGCAATATCCACCTACAACTATTTCTATAATGATTCTAAGGATTATAACCTTGACTAATCTTTTCCATGACATGTAACTACAAATCATAGGTAGTAGTTATCAATAATTTATGCATACACTAATGCACATTCTAGATAAAAGCTATCATTTCATGTAAGTGCAAGTATGGAAGCTAATATTTTATGTACTTAAATTTCATATGGATGTTGTCCATGCAATCTAACAAGTAGTTCATGCACTATTTAATGCAAAAGCTTAACATTTTATGTAAAATTTGGCAAAAACCTTATTGTTTTATGTGGCAATATGAAAACAGTTCCATTGATAACTATAATCCTAGTAACCTCGAGCACTACTGCATCTTTGGCAACACCCATTTCTTGGCTAGTTGCGCTAGTTCTCGTGGACCTTACACCTTGTCATGACAATAGATATATTGACTTGAGATGGGAGAGAGTGAGAGAAGATTACCTTGTAACATGCCCGCTCCTCAAATCGTGGGACACGTCTTAGTAGTCCATTGAGAGATATATCTAGAAGACGCCGCCCAGCACTCCCAAGGAATGACACAGGGTTTACCAACTAGGGTCTATCGAGTCTGCCCCGCAATGGAACTAATCTGTCTGTTCCCACTAGGATCAACTTGAAGCCCGGGTTCCTAGTCAACATTGTATAAGGCCATAGACCGACTTTTTCCTAACATTTCTCATTATCATTTCCTTTGAGGAAAGCTCTCGGCTAACTGAGACCACCCTTCCGTAGGATAGACCCATCGGTCCACCCACCACGCTTCCCTCGGGGGTTGTTTTAGTTATCTAATTACCTACCACGTTATGTTCGACACATAAAAGTAGCTTCCTTAATTAACCCGTTATTCACAGGTTCCTTTACGTAATTTAGGGCACAGACACGAAGACAAGATAAAACAAGATCAAACACTTCCTTAACTTATCTTCAAATTAATGTTTGTCCCCAGCTCATACAGGAGAATTAAGTGTTCCTTTCTGCCTCCGCAGAAAAATCCTTCCATTTCCTGGCAACAAAACCCAAAGGTTTATTCTACCAAGATTCTGCCTTGTAACTAGTATCAAGGCCTCAAGATCCCATCTCGAGTCACGTAGAACACTTGTGTAGGGCCCGGAGGCATTAGGATTTATGGCCAGAGCCCCCACTAGTACCCAAGCGTCCTCCTACGCCAAATGATTTCCACAGAGATACCTCTTGCGGCGGGTTCGGTCCACATTCCCGGTGCAGATGCATAACCCCCTTGGTTAGGGTTTGGTGGCTTGCAGTGGGTAGGTAGTGCCATCCTTCCTTAATTATCCCTTTAGGAAATCAACCATAGCTGAAGCAATCAGAATAGTAACAATTGCTAGGGAAAACATCCCTTTCTTTTCCATGGCGATCAGTTATCTCAGACCCGGCCATGAAATCATCAAACACTCCCCACTTGGGTTAACATTCCAAAACCACATTAACAAACAGTTGAATGCACAACCTCTTGCTTCAAGGCCTTGCAATCCCATTGCATGCACAATTAGAATTTTAACTGGATGTATCAAAACACTTGCTTAACCTTTTCAAACCGTCAAGCATAACTTGGGTCAACAATCCATTTAGGGTTAGGTCACTAGCTTCAACTAAGCTAGGGGCGTATCCATTTGCGATAATCCACAGCAAGATCGATGAAACAATTCACATGCAATTTATACCTATTTCTAATGCCCCGGATTGCATGTGACTTGCGCCTATGAAAGTCTAGGGTTTTGTCTAACGATGCAACTGTATCTCATGAACAGAAATTAACATTTCATATGTTTCTTTTAACCATGATTGCGAAACGTGAATTCTAAATGACTATTCATGTACTAAACTGGTTAAAAAGCTATCATTTTATGTGAAGTAAGGTGATAACCCCATCATTTTATGTGAGTAAAGGCTATCATTTCATGTGAGATAAGGTGATAACCTTATCATTTTATGTGAATTTCAAACTCTTCCGTTCGTGCATGCAACTTAGTTCTTAGAGTAAACAAAACCTTATGCATGACATTAATCCTTTCATCCCTTCCACGAGAAGTAATTCCTAAATTAATTTTTTAACGCTTAGAACCTGGGCCTGATTTGTGTGTGTTGCGTTGGTCGTTCCGCTCGCCTCTCCAGCATTACCGGTGGCTTGGACGCCTATGCTTCCCGTGACTTTCTTCCTGGGATCCATTCGCCCTGCAGAGATTGGGATGTCCAGACCTTAACGGTTTCGGTTTGGCACGTTCGGTTGGGAAAGATCGCTAGATGGTTCATTGCTAAGAGATTGGTTTGGGTGACTTGTGGTGGTTACTCTCTCTCTCTCTTCTTCTTCTTTTTTCTTACTCTCCTACTCTCTCTCTCTCTCTCTCTCTCTCTCTCTCTCTCTCTCTCTCTCTCTCTCTCTCTCTCTCTCCTTCCTTCTCTTCTTCTACTACCTCACTCCTCTCTCCCTGTAACTCTTCTTATTCTTTTTCTACCTCTCTCCTTCTCTCCTTCTCTTCTTCTCCTTCTACTTCTCTTCCCTTCTTTTCTTCTCTTTCTCGCTCCTTTTTCTATTCCTTCTCTCCCATTACTTCCCTTTTCTCTACCAGTCCTTCTTCTCTCCTCCTTCTCTCTCCCTCTTCCTCCTCTTCTCTCTCTTTCTTCTTTCTCTTCCCTCTCTCCCTCCTTCTTTCTTTTCTCCCGCTACTTCCCTTTTTCCTACCACTCCTTCTTCTTCTCCTTCTACTTCTCTCTCCCTCCTCCTCCTCTTCCCTCTCTCCCTCCTTCTTTCTCTTCCCTCCTTCTCCTTCTTCCCCTCTTTTTTCCTTCTCTCCTACTCCTTCTCTTCTTCTACTACTCTCCCCTTCTTTTCTTCTCCCACTACTTCCCTCTCCCACACCTTCTTTTCCTCTCTCCTTCTCCTTCCCTCTTCTTTTCTCCTCCTCTTCTCCCTCTTCTTTTCTCCTCCTCTTCTCCCTCTTCTCCTCCTCTCTCTCTCTCCCTCTCTTCTTTCTTATTCTCTTCTCCTTCTTTTCTTCTTTCTCCCTCCTCCTCCTCTTCTTCTCCCTCTCCCGTGCCACTCCTCCTTCAACCCTTGTCCTCTCCTCCTCTTCTTCTCCCTCTCCCGTGCCACTCCTCCCTCGACCCTTCTCTTCCTAACAGGGATCACATGGGAAGGGGCTGCTAAATCGGACGCCAGGGGGAAGGGCCTATTTCTCACGGCCAGCAGGGGGAGGCCCGTCTACCCAGAAGATGGGGGGGGGGGGGGGGGTAGTGGTCCGCTGCCACCTGGGTTGCATGCCCCTCCCCTTCTTCCACATTACTCCCTCTCCCTCTCTCCCCAACGTACTGTCAGGGGGGGAGGGAGGGAATGGGGAAAAGTTTTTTTAAATTTTTTTTAAAAAGGGGGAAAATGTTACATGCCTGGTCAATGATTGAGAGAGGCTAAGCTAACTCTCTCTTTCACTAACTCTTTGTTCTCTCTCTCTCTCTCTCTCTCTCTCTCTCTCTCTCTCTCTCTCTCTCTCTCTCTCTCTCAGCATCTTCCTTGTCCATTTTTTAGTGGGAGGGGTACGCCTTTATATAGACAAAAGGGAGTACGTGCTACCTCTTCCTTCCCTTCTCTTTCTTGACCCTGTTAGTCATGATAACTCCTTTCTTAGTTTAGATTGGGAGCTTCTTCTTTTTTACGCGTCGATTAGAATGGTGACAATGATGTCCGTGATGATGGACGATCGTGGCGATTATGGGCACGGCTTGTTTGTCATGCAGATCAGGAGAGGTGGTGGCCTTTTTAGTGATGATTAGTCTAATTATAACATTTTATTACTTTTTTAGTAATTATTATATGTAACTTATATAACATTTTAATTAAATTTCTTACCTTACTAACTTATAAACTAACTAATCTAATATTTATACTAACCACAACTAACATTTTTGGTTTAAGGTTAACCAAAAATTTGTTCACGGTGATGAAGTCAAAGAGAAAGTTTGTTTTTTAAAAAGACACGGGGATGTTACAAGATGAATCTTTCGTGTCTTTGTTTTCATAGAAAACATATTTTCAAATGTGGTCCATGCTACATGTAAACTTTCTGTAATTTTTATATATCCCAGCATAGCATTGTTAATAATTGCAAATAGTCAATACATCACCTTTTTGTCCTTGGCATTCTTTCCACACCTTTAATTCATTTGCAGTCTCACAGGGTCACTCATCGGTGGCTCGTTTTCTTCACCTGAAATAAACTCATAAAGGCTTTTTTCAATAAGAAAATTCATCACATTGAACTTTCATTATGGATACTTGTTTTTGTCTAGCTTCTTAATTAATGATGAGGTTTCTAGTTTGCTTTGCCATTATTACAAAATTGATACAAAACAACAAGCAAGTCTTCTACAAATTTTCACAACAAGTATACAACAATACACCAAGTAGTCTTTTTTATTGATTGCTTAACAGTATATGTAATCTACAACCTATTTGCAAATAAACCTTATGTTTTCTTCTTGAAAAATGTCTTAGAACTTACAAATTTTAAATTTGTAACCTATGCATCTACTTTCAATTGACATAGTTGAAATCACAGTATACCCTCAAATTAATGTCTGTAACCTTGCAAATCTAAAATGGGATCCAAAACGGCCTTAGATGGCTAAAAAAGAAGTGAAAAAGTCTTAAATGGCCTATCTATAGATATATATTACTCTACTTACACATCAAAACTCACAACAATATGAGATTTTTGCTCTGTCCTACTTCCAAGGCCTCTAGGGGCACTATCCAAGAGAAAGAGTGGAAGAATGGGAGATTTTCTTATCCATTGCTTGCTTAGTCAAATCATTGCTTCTTCTTCTTGACTTCAATCTTCAAAACTAGCCTCTCTCAATGGTTCCGCTCTGATACCATACCACAAATTGTGTGGGCGAGACTTGTTTGAGCGGCTTTACCTAGCACATACCATATATACACGAAGCTCACTCAATAATATAAAAAGAGAGATGGATGCCAAAATGTTTTCTTTCGAGTTTTTTCTTCTTCTTTCTCACACAATACAATATATAAAAAGTATAAATAAGATACATAAGTTAGTGGCCATGTGAATACCATAATGACCATCAACATACTAAATGCAGATGTGTGAATCCATCTAGCGAAGTGGTCCATCATCAATATCTGCACATGTTGAGCTTGCCATCTCAACATATTGGTCATATCTCTCAAATGGCTACTTACACAAAAAACAAGTATATCATGATTACAATTGATTATTGCATGAAAAGGATAGAAGCATGGGCTCTATTAGACAACACTACCAAATCAATCATCACTAAATATTTATTCTAGGATATCTTCACTAGCTATAGAAGTAATACTGAATTGGTCAATAAACAGAGGTATGCACTTTGTAAATAAGGTCATTAAAGAGCTCAACTATTTTTTTCTCATTTATACATAAAAGTCTTATCCTTATTATCCACAAGCTAAGGGCTAAGTAGAACCAATCAACAAGGTCCTGTGTATAATATTAACTAAGTTGGCAGATCAAAACAAAAAGGATTGGAATACCAAGATCCCTGGCTGTCATACTATGGGCCTTTCAAACTTTCTTTAAGGCTACTAGCAACGTGACTTTGTACGAAGTAGCATTTGGTCTAGAAGCCACTACATCCATGGATTATGTAGTACCAATTTAATGGCAGATAAATATCTTCCGTTCCATATGGAAGACATTGCACAACTCAAAGAATATCAAATCTACAATACCTATATTTTATCTAAAGTTCAAGCTCAACAAAAGCACCAAGTGCATAGACTATCTAAGAAACCACTTTTTCAAAATGGCCAACTTGTCCTAGTCTTTAAGTCTTAGATGGGAAAGCTTTTGTGGAAGCTCAAATTCTGATGGAGTGGTCCTTTCTAAGTCTTTCATGACATCATCCCTAACTCTTTATATCTAAATAATTTATAGGGTAAGTTGTTTTTGAAGCTTGTCAATGGATTTCGGCTATGTTACTATCATATCGAAGGTTTTTAGTGTCCATTTTCTACCATACTAAATTCCCTTTCTAGCGTCCTTAACTCTTTCTATCTAACCAATTTATAGGGTAAGTTGTTTTTGAAGCTTGTCAATGGATTTTGGCTATGTTACTATCATATTGAAGGCTTCTAGTGTCCATTTTCTACCATACTACATTCCCTTTCTACTCCTTTGCAATCAATTTTGGATTTTGTTTTCCACTAGTTGCCCACCTATAGACCGACTTGTTGCTAGAAGCCACTAGTCTTGTTGAGGTGGTGTTCATTTATGAACCCCACTAATTTTCTCATACTCCCCATGATGGCGGCATGGTATCTTGAAAAACCCATTCTCATTATGCCTTGTTATGGCATGTTTTAATGCTGTGGCACATATGCATTGGCCACAGTCCTTTCACATTAACCAAACAATCTTTTAAGAAATATTTTCCCTTTCAACACCTTTATATGTCATCCAATACTTGTGCTCATTGCAGTGTTTCTCAAATCTACTTTCACTTCTCATGCTTTCTTTGTGTCTCATTCTTCCCCCATCTTACTACCATGTCGACCTTCCAACTCACCATTGAGAAGGTTTTCCCTCCAAGCCCTAAGGCCATTATATACATCCAACCATGGATCTCACCCACTTCATCAACCTCCCATTTACTACTACCCTAGTCCACCCTGATACTCAATCTATCTTAGAGTAGCTTCTCACAAGCTCGATAGTCCACATTCAAGGACACAAATATACCTTGTTTGTGAAGGGAGTGCAAGAGAAACTATGCACACCCTACCATGGTAATTGTGACCCATAGATGCTCTCCACTATGGCCATTGAGGAAGTCTTAGGCCCCATGATCAACAAGGAATACTAGCTAAGAAACCTTGATGATGCCCACAAACCCAAGCTCGATACTTTGAGGTTCCTGGTTGAGGCCCTCTACCTATAGACCAAGGCATTCAGTGTCTCGAAAAAGGCAGCCTCTCTCTTCTTCTCCCCTCCTAATATCCCCATCGCCTAATCCATTTCTCTATGTGAGTGCCTCCAGGCAAGACATCTATCCCACATGCTATCCTCCATCAGAACAACAAAGGTGATGTGTGGATATCACTTTACCCTACTCTTCCCTCGCTTGCCCTTCTTAATCCTCTCTGTCACCTCTTATCACCTACAATGGATGTTGCCTAGTCTCACCATGAGATTGGAAGTTTGCACAATTCCATAACCCTTCCCAGGATACTATGGAGTAGCGCCTTGAAGACCAAGTACTCAAAAAGGAGGAATAGCCCCTGACATAGGCATAGCCAAGTAGCCTGCCCAACAAGACCATCTACCCCAGGAGCACCAACTTCCCAAGTCTCCCAAAAGTCCATATTTTCCACCAGCCTCTTCACCAAACTATCCCTCCTTAATTCAAAGAGCCAAAAGTGCTAGTGGGAGGAGAATGCTCAAGAAGACAAAAACCCTCACAAGTTAGGATGGCACCTCCTCTGTGTTGAGACCAAAAATGGGCCTGACACTGGCTCTAAGGCTCCATTTGAGCTCCTACTCTCTCCAAACAATCACCATAGTCTCATGGCCAGAAGTGTTTGGATGTTATGGAATGATTTATCTAACAAATGTGTCTGTAGACATGAGTTTCAAATTATAGTCCAATGCACTACCCATCTCGATTCCAAGCAAAGGGAGTATCCCATACATATAGGTGACTAGCATCTTGTCATACACATAAATAGAACACCCCCCGACTGATTGTTGTGGCTCCTACAACTCTCCTACATCCCAAGGATTGGCCTTGGGATCTGCCATCTCAAATATTTAATAAAATGTGAGAAAATCCTCTCATGATGTATATAACAATCCATGAATATTTTAGCCTCACATAGCATCTCCCCAAAGATTAGCATGCTACCCTACAATAAAGAAACCTCACACACTTAGCATTGGTCACAATTAGGTATATAGATGCTATGCATCTAGGAGCTTTTATTTTGATACCATGCCTAAATGTAAATGTAACGTGTATGACTCATTGTGCTCAAATAAATTTTAACTATAATCTAGCTAAGTGTTATGTAAAAATAGTCTTTTCGTGATTTCTTTTCTCTAATAGTATGTTGTGTTATAAAGGGATAGTATTACGCTAACCCGCACTACTATTCTATTTCAAACTTAAATAAATCGAAGCCTATATGACATACTATGCAATTAAATCGGAACTTATTCAAATCGTATCTCATTTCAGCTCTTTTTTCCCTACCGCTTAGGTGTTGCTTTTATGCATAGGTGTAAAAGGGTTTTGTCGTTACTTTTTGTATGAATAAGCAATACATATGCACTTTTCACACATAAATGGAGGAGGTTGAGGAAATCCTGATACCCTACCCTCATTATACATCCACATACACAATCTTAATTTTTGATATATTAAAACTAAAATTTTCCTTTAAAAATATTATTTTTCATGGATTTCTTCATTTATTTGAACATAAATTACTAATTGATTTTCTAGTCTATATGACTATTACAGACTAGGGTTCGTCAACATATCAATTATTGTTCAATGTGAATAACATTGGACCCTCAAAACCCAAAACATTCTCCATTTTTACATTAAATCTCGCATCTCAAATTTTGTGATTTTAATCTTTTTTACGTAAACGACTGAAAGTGATTGAGTTTTTTATGATTTCAAACATTGGCAAACATGACTAAAGTATTTTCAAACATTTTTCACGATAGACATAAGAGATACAACATAATATATAATAAACTAGTACTTGCATTGAATCTTGCATACGTGACACATTGTATTTCAAATATTTGAGTCGTTGATGCTATCACATAGTTGTTGATACTCACCTTTGTACTTCCTCACTCCATTTCTTACATCTTTCCATGAACCGCAACTCCCTCTCAACCCATACGAATAGCAATAATAGTGAGAGAGAAAGACTAGATTTTGATATTTTCATTCAATGCATCATTTCTCTTGTTGTTTGTGTAGAAACGAGTATCAAAATTAGAGATCTCACAGCCAGGAGGAGGAGGCATTATTCGGAGGGATACCAAATCCCATTTTTCAATTAAAAATGGGGGCACAAAAAATTGTATCTTCCCCCTATTCATTGAGTTTTTTTAATTTGAAGCTTCCTAAGCTTCATTAAACACTAACTTGCCAATTAACTAGTTCAACTTCTTCGTGTTCAAACTATTGACAAGTGGTTTTGGACTAAATGGAGGAATAAAGGACCTCAAATTCACAATCTGATTAGACGGCTAGCTTTCTGGCATCAAAAACTATTATCTTAGCCTTCGTCACTTGCTTTATGGCTTCTAAATCAAGTAGCTACTTCATAATGCCAAACTTTACGACCAATAAATGGGGATCCAAATGGACTCCAATCAACGAATGGATACTTGCATTGAATTTTTTGCATCAAAATGCACTTGGAAAATCTCCCAAGTCTTCAGTCTGTGATTGACACATTTTCCACCAAAATTGCCACTTTTACAGCTCCTATGCTACTTTTGCACTTTAAATTCACTCTTAAAATCAGGTCTCATAGTGACCACAAGATAGAGTGACTCAACTTCTTGAATCCATGAACTAATCTACATACACACAAAACATAAAGAGTATCAAGTCACTTCAAATAAAATACACAACATAGCACAACACAGCTCTCGCCCTACCCTCTGATAAAATCAATGCATGAACTCCATGAGAGATAGGCCAAGCATAATCTAATAAAGAGATCCAAAGCTAGTTGCTAACCAACTACTCTAGTATAGACTAGCTTTAAAAACTATCAAAGGGGTCATTCTAAGTGGTGATCCTAACCCCCCTATCTAACCTAGAACAACTGGACAAAGAACTCCTACTAGGCAAGTACACCTATAGCTAGTCTCATTTATATATTTTTTCCATTTATCTTAGCCTCTACCCTTCATTATTTTGTACTCGGATGTGTAAAAAGGAGGTAGCTCAATGTATTGTGATCTCGAGGGGTCCACTAGGGTTTACCATATGGTATCACGTGAGTGTAAGGGAGGGGGGTTATTTAAGGGAAGGAAGGTACATTTTATAATGTAAGGTCCCATAAATAGGGGGTAGATAAGGGGTATTTTCATATATTTCTTGCACGCAGGTGACGTCTCCTTATTACTACTAGTAGATACCCCGTGATTGTGATCCAAGGAGAACAAGGCATCGATCTCAAGGGTCCATAGTCTCAGTACCCAAGAACCTACCAAGTTCTCATGAGGTGACATGAAATTTTTTTTAAAATTCCTGCTCACTTTATTTTCACTCGAACTATCCTTATTTTATTTTCGGTGAGATGCCGCTCCTAGAAAGGCAAGGCATTGGCCTTGGGTCAACGGCCTTGGGTCTATTGACTCACCCCTAGGAACCTACCAGGCCTTCATAAGGCAATGAACATAAGCTCTTTGAAATTTTACTTTCTTTATTTTTCCTTACTACAAGGGTTAGAACCCCTTTTTACACACACAAACACACACACATATATATATTCTCTTTTATTTGGTAGGCTTTCCTAGCTGTCTCACAAGTAATAAGGATTCCTAGTACCATATCCCTAGTAGGCTAGAAGGACAGGGTCACTAGGACTAAACACTGACTGTTTTATGAGTAGGTGATAAATTTTATTGCTTTATGATAAATCTTGATTGCAAATGGTTGAAAATGGTTTCTCTTGATTGTCAATGACCTATTTCTTGAAAGAAATTAAGAAAATCAACAATAATTAATCATCTATTAATTTTTCTATAAACATGCAAAATCCCTAAATTGTAGTTTTAGGGTAAATCATGGAGTTTGGGGGTTTTGATGTGTTAATGGTGTTCACATGGAATGAAATGAGGGATGAAAATAATTCTCACCAAGTCTAGTCAAGTCACATCAGAACATTAGAAAATATCAGTATTTATTGATAAATAAATAGGAAAAAATAGAGAAAAATAAAAAAGATAGGTTTTCTACATTTAAAAATAGAAAAAATAAAATGTATCCATGGTTGTATAGTATGACTGAAGCATGAGATTTATCTCAATTTAGCCTTATCTTTATGTAATAGTAAGTATTAAAATACATCAAAACGCTCTCTAAACCTACCATCAAATGCACAACCCTAAAAAAATAGTCGGGAGAAGAGGGGGTAATAAGTGTTGATTACATGCTAGATCTGAGTTTTTCTAATTCATGTTGCATATAGGATATGTGTATTTTGAGAATTAAGGGTTCAACAGCACGAGCGTGCTCGATACTAACCCTATGCAACACAACAATTACACTTAGAACAAAAGCATGAAAAGAGATGGTTTTGCACTATCACAATGCTACTTTAAATTAATAAAAATGGTTGAGCACTATGAATCATCCACAATTTCATCACATTCAACATATGGTATCATTCTGGATGCATGGCAATTGTCTTCATAAACATTGACCCACTAAGGTATCCCAAGTCATGGGGCTAGTGATCAGTTTCCTTTGGGGAAGTGTGTAGTGAGGATCATATTTCATATCCTGTAATGATTGATTAAAAGAGAGGACTATGTATCGTATGTGCTTTATGTGTTCATGGCAATCCCTGAGGTGTAGGAAGTCATAGAGGGGCTGCAGAAAATAGCCAAGGGGTGCTCCTTGTGTCTGTTTTACGATGTGTATAATGCCAATATGTGTAGGGTCCCCCTGTGAGGATTTTGGGAACTGTTATCCATTGGACTATGAGCCATACAAATGCTTATTTGGCTAGACCAGTGTGTAGCCTCTAGACGCTCCCTGACCGTTGCAAGGCTGTGGGTGTTTTGGTTGAGCAATAGAGGCCCACACCATACACACAAGAGGAAGCTCACTCAAGAATACAAAAAGAAAGATGGAGGACAAAACATTTTCTTGCCGGTTTTTTCTTTTTCTTTCATACACAATGCAATGTACACAAAGTATAGATAAGATATAATATAAAGGAAAGTGGCCAACTAAGTCAAACGGTGCATAACTGACTATACTAATGGACTAGCACTATAACTACGCTAGTTGATTATAGGTAGATATAACAAACCAAATATAATAAGTGATAAGTTAGTGGCCATGTGAGGATTATAATGGTCATTGACATGCTAAGTATAGATGTGCGGGCCCATCTAATTAGGTAGTCCATCATCAATGTATGCACATGTTGAGCTTGTTGTCTCAATAGAAAGTGGGAGAGTAGATTCCCAATAGATCCATCCTATGGTTGGGTGGTCTCAATAATCTGAGAGGTTTCCTTCAAAAGTGTTGGAATTATATTGTTTTAGGAAAGAGCTAATCGATGACTTTGCTTAGGGTCTGATCTTAGAACCCAATCACATACCATTTTAAGGGAATAGAGATGATATTTTTCCTTACGAGAACTAGAGGGGTAAAGTTCAATTCCCCCTCATCTTTCACTCACTAACAAACCAAGTGCGACAATTGACTTGCTCTCAGCCATGAAGGATTACAATGTGATCACCTTGACTAAACACTAGAGCTAGAGACTATGAGGTCTTTCAAAACATTTATGTTGATCCTTGTGGGTCAATGCTAAGTGTTTCACTATGAGTCTAATTGTTCTTGTTGAGTGCACGCAATGGTAGTTGGGATAGACCTTGGACAACTACTAAGCATTACCTTCTGTAATTAAGTGTCATGTACGTTTCAAAATCTACAAGAGAAGGTCACATGAAAGAGACTTTCTTGATTATTACTAAATGATTTTTAGAAAACGATATCTCTTATGTTTTATACCTAGCCAATGTGGATGGTATTTTATTTTTTCCAAATTATTGAATCTTCCCAATCATTTCCATAAACCATTGCCTCAAAATACAAAAGAGAAGGAGAGCAAGAGATGTATCGTTGTCTTCATCCTCATTCCATCCCTCTTCTTGCATGGATAAATGAAAAAAACATAAGAAATGAGAATAAGAGTTGTACCCAAATGAAGAGAGAGAATAAATGTAGCATGAAATGAGAAGTTAAAGGAAAAGGAGGTTGGAACCATCCTCAATCACCCAACTTTTCAAATTGCCTCTAAATTTTTTTTGCATTTTCCTTTCTTGAATTATATAATTCAAAATATATACATTGGCTAAGGTCTAAAAGATCATTTATGTTGAGTCACAATATGTTTATGAACTTTGGGCATATGGTTTTATATTTTCTATGTATGATTTTCAACAAGAGCTACAATCACAAAGAGTCGTCATACAAAAGATGTTCTCATGATGAATGAGCAAAATTCTATACCTTCAGTTGCATATATTTTTTGTTTATCATAGAGCTAAGCCCAATCCATTCCTAAGCAAACATTTGTGGGTTCCCAAGTTCATTACTCACAATATTGTGCTAGTTTATTTAAGTATCTAGCTTAATTTCAATATCCTTAGTTCAGTTTATAGAAAGTGCTTATAATCCATTAGCCAATTCAACCAAGAGCTTTTTAGCATGCATGATGTCTAGGTTTAATTTCTTAGCACATTTTGGTGCAATAAATAAGTGTGTTTTTTCACAATGAATAAGAACTTTAAAACGAGTGACCTTGGTGATTGTGAAGAACTTGAATCATGGAAATTTGCCAATTGGCTCCATTATTGTTTAAGGTGGCATGCATTGTTCCCTTCTCAATCTTGTCTCCCATGGAAGGTCATTCATCTTCTTGCTCAATGTGTTGGATAGCTACAACTTTTCATTTTCCTACTGCTGTGATGATCTTATTTGAATTTGGGTTGTTGAATTACCTTGGCCTCCCAATCCCATTCAATGTAGGGCATTGCCTCTTAGAATGGCAAGGCTCATTGCAATAGAAGCACTATCTAACTGGACCACCTTGATTTGGGGTATTGACAAGGTTGGCCATGGCATTTTTCCTTGGTCCTATTTGTAAGTTGGTCTATCCTCTTTTCAAGAAAGCTTTAGATCCATTTTATTGGACAATCCATCCCTACTAGCGATCCCTTATACTCTTTTCTTGAGTGCCTCTTGCGATAATATTTTGGCTCTAATAAGGGCATCTTGAAGTTCAATGGGTCTCATTTCTTCTAGGCGATTATCCAAGAGGGGATTTAACCCTTAATGGAAGCATGCTACTAATTGTGAACAATCCAATTTTGGATCATACTTCTTAAGTGTCATGAAGCGATAGTAGTAAGCTTTGAGGATGAGATTCATTTGGTGCAAGCTAAAGAACTCATTCATTTTTAAGGTCCTATAAGATGAAGAAAGGTGCTTCCCACAAACAACATCCTTATTTTGGATCCAAATGACATCTATTTCAAATATTCCATTGTCATTGCACCACCATTTCCACTAGAGTCTGGCTTTGATGATCATTTAGAGTTTGGCAATCATGGCCTAGTTATGAACATCGATACCCACCACAGCTAGAAAATTACATTCCATAGTCTTGATCCATAGTTCAACATCAATCTTTATTTCTTTTCAGTTTCCATCAAATTCAGGAGATTTTACTTGTTTGAGAAAAAACTTCTTCTCTTGAAATTTGCTAGCATCAAGATTGGGTAAGGTAAGATAAACATTAGCAATAGTTTTGTTTAGTTACATATCAAAATGAAAATTGATTCCACCACTTAAGGCACAACTCACTTCTCTCATTAGTTAAATTTTTTTATTTGATCATAGGGAAAATAGCATGAATACATCAATAGTCTTCTTGCCATGATTATTTCATCCAATGGGCTATCATTTAGCCATGAAATTTAGTAATACCTATCATTCTATAAGTTCAAGGTTCTAAAAAATATCTAGAGTCCTTTATTGGGCTAGTAGTTCTAGGTATCCTTCTTTACAATAGTTATTTCTATGGGCTCTACCAAAGGATAGCAACTCGCTAGGGTGGGATTACTTGGGTCATACTTTCATAGATGCACTAATTTTGTCGAACCTTTTGACCCATAATATGCAATATAGAGTTTGGTGGGGCTTCTTCAAATATAAGAGTAAGTTCTTCCATCCACTTGATCCTCTCTCGAGGTTTGAATTACTCATTAATTCCTATGTCTGAAACAATAAATCTTGCTTCACAACATCAATGCTCACATTAGAGAAGTGATAGATTGTAGATCCTTTCAAGGACTCGAATAAAAATGTACCTCCAATCATAGTCCAAAGAATACATAGTTGAGGTGAACATAGGGTGGAACACTAGGAATCATTGCCAAGGATCCATGATTTGATGCACAATTTTTCAATTATTAGTGGTCAAAGAGAATATTTTAGAAATTATTTTCACATTTAAGAAGAAAAAAAAGATGCTATCTTTATTGATAGCTTAAGTTAGTACATTTCATATAGGGTATTGAAAGTAGAGATTCTGCTTTTTGGTGACATATTTTGGATTCGCAAATTGGATATAAAGAGGTTTCTCTTTTACATAAATGATAGTTGTAGGTTTTTGGATTCTAATGAGGCAATTCTATATTGAATCTACAATATCCAATGGGGTGGAATACAATCAGATTGAGATTGATAAGTTTTACAAGCTAGGAGTATACATATTCATTTCCTTTGTGGTGTTGACCATCTACAATGATAGCATCATCAAGATTCTTGGTTTCAAAGAAACTAGAAAAGTTTAATTAGGCATATCTCTTCAAATATTCTTGCATTCACTACGTCTTTTGATAGTTGGCTTCTTTATTCAAGGTGGTCAATGACAAAATTTCAATTCTTTCAAGTCCACCCTTCCCAAAGGTTAGATAGGAACCAACTTTCAAAGAGTGCTTTGAAAGAGATCATAGTCATGTAGAGTCAAAAATTGTAATTTCTTGGAACACTTCTTATCACATCAAGTAATCTAGGAGTCCCTAAAGTCATAAGTTTATCTATTGTTAGGACAAATCAATGAGTTTGCAAATGATTTATTCAAACAAATCTAGTTCTTTTACTGATTTTTTAATTTGATACCACCTATAACATACCTAGTCTCGATCGGCACACTAAGTATTGATACTAAACAACGCCATACAAAGTCTTAAGGAAATTTAGATTTGGTTGCTCAACTAATACCCAAGTCTATCTTACAAAGGAAGTGTTGGCTCATCCCACAAGGATGGACCTATGGTTTCAAATTGACAATTCTAAGGTCTCCTAATAGTCTTCTAGTATCAAACAAGGATATTTACGTCTATGAATAGCCAATCTCATAATCTCGACCCCTTTCCCCAAAGAACACCATATTTGGGGAATATGGGAATTTCCCATAAGTTTAGGACACGTGGTCAAATCTTTGGAATTGTCATAACTTGAACACTATAACTCCAGATCGAGCACTCTATAACTCAATAGATTCCATTTTTCAAGCTCTTTCCAATAATAGGTCACATCATATGGTTTCGAGAAACTTATAGACATGTTATTTGGGTGCCACCTTTTTAGTATTCAAAAAATGGGAATTGGGAGATTCCCAAACTCACTAATATTGTGTTAAAGGGCAAAGTCTCTCAATCCCCCGAAAAGTGGCATAAGTTTGTTCTAGGAATGGACCCTAAGTCAATGTAATTAATCATATCATTGCAATGAGAAGCCTCTCGACTTATCAAGACCACCCAGCCATAGGATAGACTCATAAAAAATCCACCCCCCCCCCACTTCTAACTCACTTGTACTAAAACTTACTTTTCTAATTATCCTATCACATTATTTTGACACTGAAAAATAGATTCCTTAATTAATATTATTAGAACAGATACCACCCAAACTCATCATAAATTCCACCCTCTTACTTTCTAGTTACCCCTACTAAATTTTAATTTTCTAGTTGTCTTATCACATTAATTTCACACTTAAAAATAGCTTCCGTAATTAGTCCCATTAGAATAGATTCCTTTATATGACTTAGAACATGTACATTAATACAAAAGAAAATAGTCCTTTAAAACCATCCTTTCTATCTATAAGATGTTTGTACAATAACATAAACTCAATTGTCCCTATCTAGCTCACAACCTAAGCCATGCTCAAAGGCAATTCACAAAATGTGCCAATCCACTAGTATAATGACCCCTAGGAAAGTCTCCCAAGCTCATAGAGGACTACTTATTTCTAGCACGCTTGAGATATTTTCCAAAGCCAATTGATTCCCTAAGTGTTCATTGAACAAGATCTTGCCATATAAAGAGACCCCTCATTCACATTGCAGGTCCTAGCAAGTGGAGTGGACATAGTTGTTGGTGGAGGAATTTCCAACATGTGACTTGGGGGAGTCAATCCTATTTTCCATAACTACTTGTATAGGATACCATCTTTAAGATCATCTTAACATTCATAAGTAAGAAAAATGATCTTTCAAAGAGCTGAGAGGCAAACAACTTTACAAGCAATATTCTTTCTTTACTTTTTCTTTACTATGGTTGAGTTTGCCTAGCACAAGATCGTAACCCATCTCATGGGGGATTATTCTAGTGGTGATATTGTTCTTGGCCTAATTGTATGATAGGTGAATAGCCAGTCCTTAATAGCTCTCTCAATGATCTACTCATAGGAAGTAACAAAAAGAATAGCACTCAAATTTTTTGATGACCTCCTTCATTCAAACTTGTATTGTTTTTTAATATAAGGGTCTCTTTGAGGTTGGAGTCTCTTTAGATTGTACTCACAAAACCTCCCTCTTCAACATTTAGAGTCAAGACTTCCTTTATAAGTGTGGTCTAAGAATAATAATAACCTTCAAGATAACAATTAAATCATGACTTATCCCGATTTACATTTATTTCTTTGTTCCCTTCAGTATCAACTTGAATCGAAACTATGACCCAAGATACTCCTCATGTGGAAATCCTCTCAAAGGTTACTCCATTATGCCATGCCCTTTTTCCAACAAGATATACATAAAGGGTTACGCCCAAATTTGGGTAAAGTTCCTATGATAAATTGAATTGAATATTCTCTTCAGTATCAACTTGAATCCAAACTATCCAGTATTATCATAGGTGCAATAACTAGTGCCACACAAGCCTAACCAAAGATACTCCTCATGTGGAAATCCTCTCAAAGGTTACTCCATTATGCCATGCCCTTTTTCCAACAAGATATACATAAAGGGTTGCACCCAAATTTGGGTAAAGTTCCTATGATAAATTGAATTGAATATTCTATTACTTTCATCAAGTAATCATAGCACCTAGATATTGCTTGGAGATGAAGGGGCTTTGCTTGTTTGTATTCCAATCGTATGCCTTGGTGCCATGGTATATGCTTCTTTGAGTCTTCAATTCCTTGATTTGGCTCTCTCCACAAACTTCACTAAGAGAGATTAACTCATTCTTGCTTGGATTGCAAGACTCAAGAGTAGTAGTGGGATGATGACCATACAATTTTTTTTCTTAAAAAAGATAGAATTTTGAAGAAGAATTATGATAGTAGTGATACTAAATGATAATGGGGTTGTGGATAAGAGTATGTAGGATGAAAATGAAATAAGAATTGAAAGTACCTTTGTGTCAAACTTTCATAGTCATCCATCCAACCTACTCTCTCCTTAGAATCCTCTTAATGATTCCATTTTCTTAGTAACAATAACATTTCCTATCCCTACACCATGGAGATTACCCTTGCTACTATGATGAATTTCAATATGGAAAAACAAGAGAAGTTGTCTTCTATTTATGTATTAGCTTATGTACACACTACACTCAACATTTATTGTGATACAATTTACAGAAAAATTAGGTCCTCAAGTATGTGATATAGGGAATTCCAATTTTCCTAATGTTAGAGTCATCTCTAATCCAACAATACGTGCTCTATGTGTAGAAAACTAGCACTCCTCTTAGGAAATTCGCATGAGGATTTCATTGTAGATACCAAAAAATCATGGGATCTTCATCTCTACCTCCAAGACTAGGTTATCCAACCATCTGTCTACATGTAAAATTTCCTCATCCCAATTACTTCAAGTCATGTCACCCATAAAAGGACTCACCATTCAAGCATACAATAATAACAATAACATAATCATTTGCCAACTTAGTTTCCCACCCTAGCCTTAACTTTCATCTAACCAAGGAGACCAAATGCATTCCTAACCTTCAACAACATGACCTACACAAATTTTTAAAAACACTATTGCTCCAACATCAAGCTATGCCACTCAAGTCACAACATTCACATCTATCATGCATGCTATAGGGGGATACTATTTTTACAATGAGTGCTAAGATACTAATACTCATCTTAAATGGAGAATATGATAACTAAGTTTCACATTCTCCCTAAAAATAGCACTTTCTTGGGTCAAATTATTAGAATGAAGTTGCCAAGGGTGCTAAAGTTACAAAAAGTATCATTTTTATAGGTTGCCATAGATAGCAACTACCATAAATAATAATAGTTAAACATAGTAAGTCATGATTGGTGATTGAAAATAGTACAAAAAGACTAAGGTAGGGACTTTTTTAAAATATATATTTTTTGAATATAACAAGGCCCCGATATACTATGTCTGCTAATTTTTCACTCTAAAAACTAGTCTATAATAATTTAGAGTCAATTCTAGAGTTAATTATAAAGGATTACATTTATGAACTCTCTTTGGAAAGTATGGAATTAAAATGAGGCTCTTTTTTTTTTGCTTAATTGAACACGTTTTATAAGAGATTACCAAAAATCATGGCCCATGACAACCAAACATGCTAAGGCCCACCATATTTACTATGAGGATGAAAAATGTGTGTGTGTGTGTGTGTGTGTGTGTGTGTGTGTGTGCGCGCGCGCGCGCGCGTGCGTAGGCGAGTGTGCGTGCTTGCACATGTGCACGTGCACAAGGGTGTGTGTGATGAGCAAAGAAACAAAGAAAGAAACAAAAAGAGAGATATATATATATATATATATATATATATATATATATATATATATATATAGTCAAACAAATAGATAAATACGTAGATCAATAGATAAATAAATAGATAAAGAGATAGACAAAGAGATAAATAGATGGATGGATGGGTGTGAGTGAGTGTGAGTGCAAGTGTATGTGTATGTGTACACACATGTGCACACACACACACACACACACAAATTTTCTATGGATCTATAGATAGATAGATAGATAGATAGATAGATAGATAGATAAAGAGATAGACAAAGAGATAAATAGATGGATGGATGGATGGATGGATGGATGGGTGTGAGTGAGTGTGAGTGCAGGTGTATGTGTATGTGTACACACATGTGCACACACACACACACACACACACACAAATTTTCTATGGATCTAATCACCCATTAAGACAACATATTTGTATCTCATGGACATAATGATCTTGAGAAATGATAAGAGTTGATCCTCAAGGGATATTAGACAAATTAGCATTAGCCATTTGTGAGGATCATTCTAGATCAAAACTCTCACCCGAAATTAATGGATATAAGGATTAATATTTGTTCTAGCTATTTGAACTAGTAATTGTGTATTCTACAAAGGTATTATGTGAACCATTCACGAGTAGAATGTTTCAATCTTGCAATCAAAGTGTAGATGTAAGTCAAATATTTGTTAAATAGAGGGATTAATATGTATATTGAGAAATTTTTCGTTAAATAAGGTTGATGTTCTGTACCAAATATTGAGCTATAGGCCCTCTATGAATATTATGAAATGGACCCAAAAAAAAACATAATTGTGATATGCTCACACCTTTTATCATTTAGTTCTTTTTAAATTAAAAGGAAGTAAAGTGCCATTATAGGGTCTCCCAACTCTACCACACCAAGTCTATTCATAAGATAAGGCCCTAAGTCTCATAAATTGGAGGGAGAAAGCAAGGCCAAAAAAATAAAGAGAAGAGAGAGTACATGCATATGCACATTCATATGCATACACACGCACACATGCACATAGATTTTGAATAGTAGTGATCCAATTTGCCTAATGTTACATCAAGGCCATATTTGAGACATCATTGTTGAGCCACACATCTAACCATGAATAAATTTCCAATTGAGTATTGTATATCATTTCTAACATTCATGATTGTTATCTATGTTTTCTTTAGAGCTTCAATTCAATTCATGTCACTAAGCAAGTGGAATCCTAGGGTGAATACATTTTCTAAGTGAGCTAATTGAGATCAAAGAAAAGTTTGGCCAAGAGGGAAACATTTAACTTGTATATGTTATGCATATGTTAATGGGAAGTGAGGTTTGTAGAAATATAAATGGGAAAAGAGTATGCATCAGTAGACTCATGTTGAGTAAGAAAAAGAAAAGGAAGACTTTAGCCTTAAGGATCAAACATTGCACTTGTATATGTCAAGGGAAAGTGGCACTTGTAAAAGTAGAAATGGAAAAAGAGGCGTACCTAACGCATGCTAAAGGATGGCCCAAATAAGTCACCTTGCTATACTAATGATTGTTTACTTTGTTTGCTTACTCTTTGTAGCTCATGATTGTTGTCTGTGAGAAGAGTACCTAGTTTGGAAATGAATGATGAAATATAGTGACCTTTAGTAGTGTGCAAGCCAGCATATAATAAGTGAGGATGGGGTCTCCATTGGCCCCTCTAGGTCATCTTACCAATGGGTGTTGTACTAATAATCACACAATGTACTATCTCTAACAAAAGCCACACGCCACAGTACTTGTGAGGACAAAATCTTTACGAGGCTTCTTTTTCATTTTATAAATGAGAAGGGGACAAGAGCTCATTGTCCAAGAGAAGTCGATGTATGTGAAAGGCAAAGATTGGAATAGAAGAGAGTGTGAGACTTAGTAGAAAGGGGGAAGTGTGAGAGCAAGGTTCATATGCATTTATTTAAAGGAGACACAAAGGTCAAGGATACAATTGAAAGCTTAAGATTTGTGTAATCTCTTAGTGTATCACGAACACATTTGGTGTGGAGTGTTTGCCGGGGTTTCGAGAGAGTATTAGGGGTAAGCATTATCATCTCTGATTGGAAAAGTGGCTTGTGCCAATTTCTTTTCTCCTTGTCTCTTCCCTTTATAGAAGTGACTTGTTTATGAAATGTATGCTATTGTGATTTGTTTATGTGAGAGAGTGCCTCTCCTTCTTTTCTTCTTTTATTTTCCCTTGTAGAAAGGGACTTACGTAGGTAACACATGTGATGCCTCTTATTTCCCGTGTTGTTCTTAGCCGTGATTATTGTTGCAATGGATGTAGGCCTTTGAGGAGGAAAGCAAGGGAGAGGCGATGGACAAGTCGAGGGTGGTGATGGCAATAATGGTGGTGGTGGTGGTGGCGGCGGCGGCTGCGGAAGCGGAGGTGGAGGCGGCGGGGACGTGGGGTGGAGAAGTAGGGGCGGGGAAGGGGGGGCGGCCGGAGAGCGAGAGGGTGACGTTCTACTTACACGACCTCACGCTTTACAAAAACGCCAGCTTCGACACGGGGACGGTGGACGTGCCCGCCTCGAAGGACATCGGATCACCCTTCCAGTTCGGCAAGCTCTACATCTTCGACGACCAGATCACCACCGGCCCCTCCAGCAGCTCCACCAAGCTGGGTGCCGCCCAGGGCATGTACGCCTACTGCGGCCGCTCCAATGCCAGTGCCCTCTGGGCCTTTACGGCCTTCTTCGACCACCACCACCACCTCCCAGATAGCACCCCCGCCACCTCCTCCATCTCCTTCATGGGCACCGAGCGTATCATAAACGACGCCCGCTTCCTCCCCGTTGTCGGTGGCACCGGCCGCTTCGCCTCCGCCCGCGGCGTCGCCAGCATCACCACCGTCGCCCAAAAGGTCCCCTCTTACTTCGTTCTCCGCTTCGATGTGCTCCTCTCCTTCTGAGAGACACCACCACAGTACCACCTCAATTACTAAGCCTCGCACTTAGCAAGCATCTAGGGCTCCTCAAGTGTAGCAACGTCCCCTGGGCTTCCACCCTACTAGCTCCTCAAGTGTAGCAACATCCTCTGGGCTTCCACCCTACTAGCTCCTTCGCTAACCCCCTTATTAGCCCCTCTTCTTCCTTTTCTCCAACACAACATCAAGCAATTCTCAAGCCATGTATGCAAAAGAAAATGCCACTCTCACAAACCAACCATCCCTACACAACCTATCTATATCACCAACTCCACACAAGTAAACACCACCCACTCCAAAATAGCTCCTACCAAGTCATCCACTCCCAAACTACTAAAATCCATACCACCCATTCAAAAAAAGTTACTAACAATTCGCTCTAAAGACAAGTCATTACCAATTCACACACTCCAAAAGAATATCAAGTCAATTCCCCCCCCCCCCCCCCAAAAAATCCACTACCAAATCAATCCACCACAAAACACGCTCATTACCCACTCCAAAAGTCTATATTGTCAATCCAAGTTGGCCACTCCCATAATCTTTCCCACCATGCTAACACAATCGATGTTCTCTTCTTCTCATGAATTAAGTCATCCCCTCTAATTTCTACCCCACAATCCTCTATAAGTTGAGTAGATTACCCACTACTGGCAACTTCTCCTTCACTTTACGTTATAAATCACCCATTCCAATTCAAACTCCAAGGCAACCACTCTAAGGTCATATTTCTCCTCTACTTCATCACGTAATAACTTTCCAAGTCACCCGCTTCTAGGGGTACTATGCTCAATAAGCTCCTTGGTTGACCACTCTCTAAATACCTATAAGGAAGTTTTAATATTTCTCACTCCTATAATATTCCTACTCAATAAGTTTCCAAGTCACCTATCCCTCAAATTCCTCACTTTTAAGGTTACTCCTATAATCTTTCTACACAATAAGTTCCCAAGTCACCTATCCCTCGAATTCCTCACTTTTTAAGGTTAAAAGCATATTCTCACCTTTCATGAGTACATTTTCACACATCCTCACTATTTCTCACATTGATTTGTCTCATGAGCATGCACACTATGCATCAAGAGAGTGCTAAAAAAGCACAAATAATGAGAATAAACAGGCATGGATGAGTTTTTTTGTCATCTCCTTTCAATAGAAATACAAATACTCCATAGTTTATATGTTTTGAAAATGTCATTCCTATGAGGTCTTGATATTTCTTTGTTCATGTGTTAGAGAATATCAATCCAATGAGAGCATTCAACTTGATTTATATTTAGTATATTTCAAAAGTATCACTTCATCCATTCGAAAGTCGAGTTAGCATTCAACAATTTATGTGCAAGTATTAAAACATTAAGCTTCATTGATATACAATTTAATATGTAAATTTCATATATGTTAACTGAAAGCATTTAACATGATCCAATGGTTCACACAAGATTTTTAGCTAACACATCCAAGCCAATGTATCACTCTTGACCTACTTGTTTTCATAACCTCTCCATTCAACATATTCAAAGTGCATTATTTCTTGTGATGTTTACAAAGTGGATAATATTTCTGTAAGCAAGTCATCTTTATAGTATATGTGTGCTATGTTCAACTTTTAAAACTTCTCCAATCCCCCATAAATTGTGTGCATGTCACGGGATTGTAAACAAAGCCCTAGCCCTTCATTTAATCTCATGGTACATTTGTGTTATGCAAGCCCGCTCCTTCCAACAAATAGGTATCATGTATATTAGGGAAACCTTACATTACCACACATTTTTCTCAAATTGGTTTGTGGTATATAGATATTCACTTGGTTGAGCTATTCACATAGAAGTAAACACATCCAAAGTTGATTGTTCCTTGAAGCCAATCAATTGATGGTATTGAACCTAGTCTCTCAACAACACACACACACACACACACACACACACACACACACACACACACACACACACACACACACACACACACACACACACACACACACACACACACACACACACACACACACACACACACACACACACACACACACACACACACACACACACACACACACACACACACACACACACACACACACACACACACACACACACACACACACACACACACACACACACACACACACACACACACACACACACACACACACACACACACACACACACACACACACACACACACACACACACACACACACACACACACACACACACACACACACACACACACACACACACACACACACACACACACACACACACACACACACACACACACACACACACACACACACACACACACACACACACACACACACACACACACACACACACACACACACACACACACACACACACACACACACACACACACACACACACACACACACACACACACACACACACACACACACACACACACACACACACACACACACACACACACACACACACACACACACACACACACACACACACACACACACACACACACACACACACACACACACACACACACACACACACACACACACACACACACACACACACACACACACACACACACACACACACACACACACACACACACACATGCACAACACATGCACATAGATATACATACACTTCTAATTAGATTATCCCTCATCAACACATTCCCAAAAGTCATTTCCACATTGTATATAGGTTACAAATGTTATATTTTATTTGGTCACTATACAATCATACTCTCATGCAAAATTTATAGTTTCATTGATAAGGTATTGCCCCTCAAGAATATCAAAGGGGGTAATCTTAGGTAGATTATTGGAATCCACTCCATACATGATACCATTAAGAACAAAATCATTAGAAAGCTACCTAACTTATCAACTCTAGCTTTTGTAGAATGTGATCATTAGGGTCACATTGGCCCACTTTCCATAGGTTTGCCCAATTAATTATAGCTTTCTAGGTAGATTTCACTACCACATCATTGATAACTATGTAAAGAACTTGCTTAATTGTTTCATTACATGAATTCCATGAATTTCCATTGTGCACATTACATGAAACTAATTGATGAGAACATATAAAGAAACTAACTTTTTTTATTTGTGTAAATTCAAATTACAATTATATTTGCCAAGATACAATTCTTTATTGAATTGTTTCATTGCTTTTTACCGAGTTAATCTCACCCTTTCTAAAAACTAGACCTATCAACCTTTTACCTAGTTGGGCACATGTATGGTTGAATTATTATTCTAGTTTATAGGAGTAACTTCTATCTCAAACCCACTCTAACCTCCCTAACTATGCCATAAAGAATCAAGCATCAACATGCTAGGCTAAGCCACTACTTTGCTATGTGTGGGAGTAACTTCTATCTCAAATCCACTCTAACCTCCCTAACTATGTCATAAAGAATCAAGCATCAACATGCTAGACGAAGCCACTACTTTGCTATGTGCTTGGGTTACGAAGTATTATATCCCTCAATGCATTTACTCATAACATCACCTTTATTGACAATTATCATCTTTACCAATGATAGTGAAGTTATTGGACTTAGGCAAGATTTAAGTAATAACCTTATTTACTTATTTGCTTTGTCAAAGGATTATCATGTATACAAAACAAGGCACTAGGATCTCCTTAAGGCCAATCCAAGGAAAAGCAAAGTAAAACCATGTCCAAAGCATAGATATCAATTTTGTCAAATATAATTTAAGTATACAATAAGTTTAGTATTTTCAAATTAGAGTACTTGGCTTACATTATGGGAAATAGTGGAGTGGTTAGACATTAAATACATGTTAAAGCAATATACATTGAGCCAAAATTTATGTTAAATGGATCTTAATTTGTGTGGAGAAGGGAGGGAGATAGCATTTATGACCATTTTGTGGCCAAATTCAAAGGGGCATGCCTTATTTCAAAAGGCATGAGACTTAGGAAATGAAGAGTGGAAAACACATGAATGAGAGAGGGAAGATAGTAAAAGCATGAAAAATCATGGTGTAGAATTGGTGCCATGATTGCATGCTTGATTTCCACCACATCTTCACATATGCCTCATATAATCACACAAATGGAGCCTACCCTCTATGCCCTACGTAATGATACCATTAGTGCTCTATGTTGTGATACCATTTTTGTGGGGTGTTGAGTATTGCAAAATCTGCATTTTGAGTATTTCTCTATGTTATCTTTCTCTCTCTTCCTTCTTTACACATAAAGAATGTCTATACACAAGAGGGGGTGTTTCTCTCTCCTCCTTCCCTACACATAAAGAATGTCTATGCACAAGAGGGGGCTATTTGACTAGAATATGATGTAGTTGATATAGTGTAATCTATATCATGCACAATGTGATGCAATACCTTGAGCAAACTCTTCACATATTTCTCTATGTACTTTGTGCTATTTCTATTCTTTGCGCAATGAAGTGATGAAACTTAAGTATGTATTTCTCTATGCCAAGTTTGAATATAATGGATTCCAATATTTTTTAAGTATATTTGTTCCCAGTAACACTTTAAAACCACAATGATCCTTCCCTCCATCATGAGTTTTCATGCACACACATTCTCAAGGTCCGCCAACACCCCCCACTACTCCTATGGTTAGGTATTGTTCATTGCATGAGCCAAGGGAGCCACATTTTGGAGGTTCCTAGCTTATTTACCTCTCACAATGATGAGGAGCCATACGATGATGGGATTCCTAAGTCACTATGCCCTCCAAGGTCGCAGTCCCTCCCTCCATCTTAGGGATCTCCACTAGTTCTATCGATCACCCTTATACACCATTAAATATTGTTGATCAAAGGTTGATCAATACTTCTCTTCAACAATCCCATTTGTTGTTCCCTCTATCTCTCCTTTTCACCATTCGACGATTCCTAAGGTTCAATTTCTCATATTCAAGGGTTTGATGTTCCAATATCTATATGCCTTCATTCCATAGTTTGAGGTGCACCTATGACATAAATTTCCCCAATCAAAATGATCTAGTCCATCAACAAGTTGTGTTTTAATCATGTATGTGGAAGAATGTAGTGGTGTGGCTAAAAAAGGAGCAAGGGTAGCCTACTTAGGATGTGGTGTGGCTAGCAAAGGAGTAAGGGTAGCCTACATAGGATGTGGTTAAGGCTTCATTCATAAAGCACTTTCAATGGGATCTAAGCCATTTGTAGAGTCTAAAGCAAGGGATTCTAATGTTTAGAATGCCCAATTTAGGGTGTTGTTGGAAGAATTACTATTAAGGCTAATAGGCAAGAGGAATGCTACATTTCATGTGCTTGAGGGCTACAATGTGATATCCATTGAACTTTGGCTATGGAAGATTCGACAACACATGATCTGAACCATTTTGTTCAATAAGCCCTTTGATGGGCAAAATTGGTTCTTTCAAAGCATAAGCAAGAAAAGGAAAACAAGTCCAGCAAGTCCCCTTACAAAAGTCACATGTTGGATGTTAGTGACTCAGATTTGGATCCAAACTGTGAGGGAGATACTAGCAGAGCAATGAGGAAGACTTTGAGGAGGCAAAAGAGAAGAAGCCCAAAAATTCCTAAAAGAAGGACAAAGGCCACAAATCCTCAGAGGGCACTTGCAAATCTACAATAAAAACTCTATCATGTACCAAAGGTAATAATATGAGTCACTTGGTGGCCATTTGTGGCTTCAATCTATGCTGGTGTGGGATTTCCAAAACTTCTACCCATACTATGGAGGTCTATTGATACAATTCACACAATCTGATGGCATGCACAAGGGGATAATGGCAAGACACCAAGGGAGATTAACCTAAAGCCTAAAGTGATGTGGGACCATTGGTGGCATTAACATTGATAGCATCCTATACACAGTAAGAAGTAGAAAGGGAAAGAAAAAGGATCCATGTCTTCTATGAGTACAGTTGAAATCGATGAAATTCTAGTATTAGAAGTGAATGTGGTAACCCACTCCATCAAATAGCTTAAATCTGCACCAAATAAACATGTCAGTCCTTGAGCAAAACTCGAGGAAGTATGCCATCAACTTGCAAAATGGTCTATAGAAGGGATGGACGTGATGCAAGATTCATAGCCCATGCCTGTTCTAAGTCCAAGATAATAGCAAGCGAACTTAGGAAATCTACCAACGTCCAAAAATTCAACAATCCCTCAATCCAAAGCCGGTCCGGTGTTACTTGCAGCAAACTCAAGGCATCCACCATTCTCAATTACAATTCCTTTGGGACATCTTTTAAGTCTACTTCTAACATTCAAATATCATCTTTTATCAATGATTCAAGCAGATCACCCATGCAACTAATGGGATTATAGAAGTTATATCTGAGGAGATTTGGACAGTACAACGGGAACCAATTCCACCTAGTCCTTTGTCTGATATAATTGTTTTGGTAATATATGTCGTCAAGGTAGAGTCATTAATGATGTCCTCCTAGATATTAGATTAGCAGTGAATATTATCATTATGGTGGCCTATAAGAATTTTGGATTGATGGACTAGGAGCTAGCCCCATTCCTAGTCCAAATGGCTAATCAATGGAGAGTATGGCCACTAGGAATTCTCCACTCATTTCAAAACTTGTCGAGCAATGTTGAAGAGCCCATGTCAGGTGTTAAGTAGACTCAAGAAAAGTCGACTTCCCAAACTATCAGTACTATATCTTGAGCCACCACTGCTGCCCAAACATTAATCAAACTTGGCCCTCTCCCTAATTCTAGCACCTTTGTGGCTTTTCTGGAGGAACTCAATCCAAAGTATGCTTAGAGTTTCCTAGCATACTTAACTGATTTTAGACATTGAGTTATTGTTTAGCAAGAGTTGAATGTGATATGACCAAAAGTGGCAATTGTGCATTAAGAGAATACAGCCCTTCAAGAATAGGTCTATCACCAACAAGCTAAGTCTTAGGAGCAGCAATAGAGCTTTTTCTCTTACCAAGTTTCTTAGCTCAATTTTGCAGATTCTAACTAAGAATAGCTCACTTGGGTTAAGAAATAGGCCATAGTGTGGTGCTTGCAATTGACCAAAGTAGAAGTGAAAGGTAGAGCTTGAGTGAAACCACATAAGCAGAAGTAAGAGCTATGGTGGATGGAGCAAGAGAGAAAAAGAAAGAGACACCATATGTGGGAACTCCAACAATCACAATGTATGGCTGGCCCTTATTCAATAGTCACTAAAGGAATAAAGAATGAAGTGACAATAATGGATGCCCACTATCTATAGTGTACAAGTGTGCGGGTATAATGTATAGTGAGTAAATATAAGTGGCCAGGCACAAATACCTTTTTTTCCTAACAGCCTCCCACTTAAAGGCAAACGTACGTGATGGGGAGTAAAATAAGAAAAGAAAAAGTACATGTACATAAATTAAAATAGGATGAGGAAAGACGTCATCTCATCCTATGCCCATCCTCTTTCTAAAGAAGGAAAAACATTCCACTCATTGACTTTTATTGAGTAGATTTGTAGGATTCTTGTCAGTTGCAAGATTTAAACAATCTCAATGGACTTGTCCTCTACCACCTCCCTAATGAAGTGATAGCACACCTCAATTTGCTTTATCTTTGCATGGAAGATTGAATTACAAAGACAACTGAATGGCACTCATTGAACGTGAATACAGTGTAGGAGTCATAGTCATACTAAGATTTGCAACTAGATAGCCTAACCATAGGGCCTCCTTGCAACAACCAGCCTAATCAGTATCAGTAAACCCTATCAAGTCAAGAGATTTTCCATATGCATAAAAAATCCCATAATCTATAGTACCCTTTACATATCTCATGATCCTCCTGACTACATCTAAAAGTGGTTTGCAAGGCTTCTGCATGAACTGACTAATCAGCCTCACTGCATAACATAATTCAGGATGGTTAATAGTCAAGTATATCAAGCTGCCCACCATCTGTCGATACATGGTCACATTCTCTATGTCATTCCCAACATCAATCTACAGCTTGACATTCTGATCAAGAGGTGTCTCCATAGGCTTGCGTTCAACCATACCATACTTCTGTAACATGTCATGAGAAAATTGCTTCTGTAGCAACCATATACCTTGAGGCATAGAGACTACCTCAATCCCAAGAAAATACTTTAGTTCACCAAGGTCTTTGACTATGAATTTAGTTTGTAAACATGATTAAATTTCAGGAATGCCCTCTTCATCATCTCCAGTGATGATAAGATCATCTACATAGACCACTAGAAACACATATCCATGATCTGTCTTCTTCGTAAATAGACTATGATCTACATCACCCAATCTAAATCCATGTTGCTGTAAATATCTACTAATCCAAGCATTCCATGCTCTAGGTGCCTATTTCAGTCCATATAAATCCTTTTTCAGCTTACATACATGTGTAGAAAATTATGGGCGAACATAGCCTTCAAGCTGCTCCATATATACTTCCTCAACCAAATCACCATTCAAGAAGGCATTCTTGACATCCATTTGCCATAATTTCCAGCCTTTGCATGCTACCAAAGCAATGAAAATTCTAACTGTTGCCATTTTAGCCACTAGACTGAAAGTCTCCTCATAGTCAAGGCCATACTGTTGCGTATACCCTTATGCAACTAGTCTGGCCTTATAGTGTTCTAACGAACCATCTGACTTGCACTTAACCTTATACACCCATTTACAGTCAATGGGGACTTTGCCTTCAAGAAACTCAACCAATTCCCATGTCTCATTTTCAACTAGGGCTACATACTCCTCATCCATGGCAGCACGCCAATTATCATTTGTAATTGCATCATCAAACTTTGTAGGTTCTTTGTAACCTATCCTAGTAGCCATATATGCATAATGGCAAGCTAAATAACCAGTGTATGTAAACATCTCAACTAGTTTTCTGACTCTCTTAGATCTCCATAACTATGGCTCACTCTGAGCTTGCCTCTCATGAGGTGGTACATCACAACTCTGCCTTGCTCTAGGCGTAATAATAGACGAAATGCCCAACTCACTATCCAAACTGTCACTGTTAGATGACTCATAATCTATTGTAAGCGGACCTGCCACATCCTCAAGCTTCTTTTATTTTCCCTTATCCAATCTCCCCCTCACTGACATATCCGTGTCAGTGGACGTAGGAGTACAACTCCACAAGCATCCTAACCAAGGACTTACTATAGGTGACCCATCACCTATAGGACCACTCATAGATATACTCACTGTAGGTTTATTTTCTACATTACTAGTGTTGGATGATCCATCAGTAGCCACTACAATAGGATTACCGTACCACTATGCCAACTCATCAAAAACAACATCTCTGCTAATCAATGTCTCATATGTAGATGGTACATAACACTTGTAAGCTTTCCGGTCTTGTGCATAACCAAGGAACACACTCTTGACAGCTTTAAGGTCCAATTTCTTCCTCTTTTCATCAGGAAAATGCACATATGCAATGCTGCCAAATACCTTCAAGTGTGAAATGTCAAGCTTATGACCATACAACCTCTCATATGGAGTTACATCATGAATCCCTGCTGTAGGGTTCTATTTAGCACATAGACAGCAGTCACTACTGCTTCAACCCAATAATCATTTGGCAAACTCTTCTCATTCAGCATAGCTCTTACCGATTTTATCAGTATCCTATTTTTCCTTTCTACTACACCATTTTGCTGCAGTGTATAGCTGCAAGCTAACTGTCTTCTGATCCCATGTTTAGCAAGGTATCTGTAAAAGTAATTAGAGACATATTATCCACCTCCATCTAATCTAAGACATGAAATTTTACAACTCAACGCATTGTCATCATGCTTCTTGAAGTCATTGAATGCATCAAACACATCATCCTTATGTTTCAGTATGTAAAGCCAAGTATACCTACTGAAATCATCAATGAAGGATAGATAATAACGAGCACCACCAAACAAAGAATTATGAGACAGACCCCATGCATCTGAATGTACCAGCTACAAGGGTCGTGAGCTATTCTGTACATGTCTCATAAATGGAAACTATGATTGCTTCCCAAACTGACATGCATCATATACATGTCCAAAGTCATGATACTTGAACTTAGGCAGTCCAAGCACAATCTTCTTCTGCTACATAGATTTCCGCTTTTGTACATTCACAGGGCCAATCTACTTATGCCATATCTCAACATCCCATATAGCACCATCATCATGTGCAAACATGGCTACTTTCAATTTTGCAATTGATGCATCAAGAGTAAACATTCTTCCATCTCTTCTACCTCTAGCAATCAATTTGCAGCCATTATCATATTCTTCAACAAAGCATCCATCTCTATTAAATCTCACCTACAGATTTTGTTTTTCCATCTATCCAATTGACAAAATATTCTTAGTTATTGTAGGTATATGTAGTACATCATGCAGGCTCTTTTTCTTGCCATCAGGTATCAACTACATAACGATTCATGTGTGCTGAATGTCATGTTGGATGTCATCCCCAATACACACATAACCATGTGAACCTACAACCATCTCATCAAACCATTCTCCATGGGATGTCATATGATTTGAAGCCCCTAAATCAATGTACTATCTCCATCTCTATTTGGCCTAGATGCATTCTTAGACACATGCTGCATGGCAAACAATCTGTCAACCTGCAAGCTCTTTTTCTTGCCATCAGGCATCAATAACAGAATAATTCCTGTGTGCTGAATGTCATGTTGGGTGTCATCCCCAATACACACATAACCATGTGAACCTACAAACATCTCATCAAACCATTCTCCATGGGATGTCATATGATTTGAATCCCCTAAATCAATGTACCATCTCTCATCTCTGTTCTGCCTAGATGCATTCTTAGACACATGTTGCATGGCAAACAATCTGTCAACCTGCTCATCATGAGCATTGCTAGAAGATGCATAGTGCCCATGTTGTTTACCTTTTTCCTTCATATCTCCCTGCTTCTTGTAACAATCATTTGCAATGTGTCCATATCTGCTAGTGTCTTTGCTTTGAGACGTACTAGAATCTGTATTCAGCCCAAGCTTAACTTCCTCATGCATCAACAAAGCAATCAGCTCATCCCAATCAGGGGATTCAGCTCTCATAGAAATAGACATATCAAATGCTTTATGCTCTTTGCCAAGTCCATTCAATGTCACTACAATCATATCATCCTCAGACATTGAAGATCCAATGGTGGAAAGCTGATCCGCTATGTTCTTGATCTCTGTAGTGTAGGCCTAAATGCTTCTGCCATTCCTAGACATGTTATTGAGCTGTTGCTTTAGTTGAATCTTTCTTGCATGTGTTACATTTTCATTATTCTTCATGAGTATGTCCCATGCATCCTTTGAAGAATTCCATCCAATAATCTGTATAACCACAACATCTTATATGCATAAGGAAAACCAATGTAACACCTTGCATGCTCTCTCAGTCCATAGCTTATAAGCCCTTTCTGATCATTTTTTGGATTCTTTTCATGCATTTCAAGTTCAACCTCATCACATATACATAAGTTCCAATAACCTCTACCAACCAAAAAATTGTTCATACGGAACTTCCATAAAGCAAAATTTTTGTTGTCCAGCTTTTCTCCCACAATTTGAGTGATATTGTCAATTCCTTGAGCATTTTCCATAGTTGCAACTTAGGTATTCAGTTATGTATACAACCTGTAAGTAAGTATCTTACTCATTTTCCTACAGTTCAGGACCAGTTCCTTGCTATTCAAGACAATTTTCTTAACAATCTGCTTGCTGTAAACTATATTCCAACAATGGAAAAACACAATCAACTAAGCATAAACCAAGCTCAAATCAGTTCAAAACATTCCATGGTAGTGGCAAAACATCCTAGCAACAAACTATATCCATACAAGTATCAATCTTTGTGCTGTATACAAGTAGCAATACCAAATACAACCAGCCCACTGCTATAACAAACAATATTTTATCTGTTAAAACAAGAGTATTTAGACCTCAAAACATCCCCAAAATATCTCATTTAGTTGCCACTCTATGCAGGAGTTGATACATGTCCAATCGGTCAGAATATTTTGCATGTATGTCAAGTGAAGATGATAGGTATCCTTCCTGCAGACAATAACTAGTCAATACTCTGGTATAACCAGCAACAAATCAGTCCAAACTTTGGATTTTCAGCACTCACAATATCCAAAAAAGCATTTACCACTCAAGTGGTATGATCCAAGCATTTGTCAATAGCAAATAAGCATCACAAATACTTCAACCCTGTAAGTATATTGTTTCCAAATTCAAGACAGCAACCAATTCACTGTTTCCAGCCTACAAATAAGCTCCAAAACTGAACATTCAACACTCCAATATCATGCTCAAATGCATGATAATAAGGGCATATACATTGTTGGAATGAAAGCCACCATTGCCCTGGAATCACCTGCTGTTTACTATAGTAAACAACCAGTCTGCATAGTTCTATGCTGAATATCTCAAAATCTATGAGGAATTTGAAAAAACTTTCTTCTGCAAAGTTGTAGACCACGTCAAAACGGTTAAAACTAGTAGGCCATCTCTCCCAAACCATTTCTGTAGCAAGATATAGATTTTGCAAAAAAAAAAAGGGTTGCATGCATAGTCTCCTTTGATGATGTCTTCTTCAGATCTGCTGTCTTGATATCAAATGGGCACTGCCAAGCCTTCAAGCTTTAGGTGTTCAAGCTCTGATACCATGTTGGAAGATAGGGAGAGAGACAGAGTGGAACGGAAGATAAGCCTCAGCTCATTGTTGTTCTTCTTCCATTATTCTTCCATCATACTAACTGAAAAAGTCTTACACACATAGGTATGAGTAACCAAGACTAACTGTGGTTAAATCACTGACTACACTGACTTATTGAATGTCACACACGTGTACAGCTATATCTAGCTAATTTCGGTCACACACATAAAGATAGACTGTGACTGAAGAGTAACGGGAGCTTGATATTCTAATAGTGAATAGGTTTCTGGCCCACGTGGATCCTTGGCACAGAGTATGCACTATTCCCATAGGCAATGCACCAAGTACAACACCTTTGGATCTCGTGGAGTGTGATTGTGCATTGGCAATTTACCTCCTTACATTGGATACACCCCTAGAGGAGGAGAGAAATGAAGATACAACTCCACAGGTTGTTGCTATAACATACACAAGAGAAGAACCGATTCAAGAGCTCATAAATGTTGAAGAGGGGTTGGCTCTCATGGTGCCATCTTCAAAACAGCCACAAGTCGGCAAACCCTACCTTGCCTCCTTGATGCCCATTGAAGTAGATGGTGTACAATACTTGCTTCTATCAGATGTGTTGTAATACTTGGAAATGAAGGATGAAGAGTTGTTTTCCATCCTAGTCAAGGATTTGATGGAAGACTTGATCGATTATGATTACATGGATGTGCATCGGACGATGGCAGAGATTGGAAGTTATAATGGCACAAGCTTAGATACAGTGAGTGCCATCATAGTAGCACAGCAACATATTACCTTGGTTGAAGAAGATTACCTTGTGCCGAATGTGCTGAATTTGAACCACTACAGCATGATCTATTTCGGACCAAGGCCACAGCTTCCTACCAAGGAGTTTGTAGATCACTCTACCCAAAGAGGTGCCTCGCTAACACACAAGGAAATGAAGATACAATATGATCTAGAGAAGGTGATATTTCTAACTACCATATATTTTTATGTGATGAAACTTGACGGTAGGGTGCATCGGGTCCCCTGGAGTCCACTGGTGAAATCTTGGCCAAAAATTATATCTACAGCTACCCTATCCGAAGTCTGGTGCCGTTAAGTTTTGTCACTTTCTGATAACTCTGGTTAGTTACTAAATATATTATTTTATTTGACTATGTCATTCAGGACATACTGTATATAGTTGAGTTTGCATCAAGGCAAGGAGAAGCTCGACATGCGGATCGACAGAAGGATTTAGCTCTAAAAGAGTACATTGGCAACCTTGTTGCAGACTTCGTGGTCTTCCATAAGAAGTGCTCACCACAAGGGCAAGAAACAATCATGAAAATTCAAGCTTTGACCAAGTTTGGATATTTTCAAGTGATACATGTGACATCTAGCTTGGAGAAGGTGATGCTACTCAAGCTATCAAAGCTTCTTTACTTGTTTGACCAAACGCATAGTGGAGCAATGTGTGTGCTTACTACATTAGGTGACCTTGCTAAAGTGTCAGATCCGCTTCTCCTGGAGAAAGAGCAGAAGGGGGAGCATGTCATTTTTGAAGCAAAGAAGGAACTTCTATTTTCATCAAAAGCTGGCCCCTCCTCTCCACTGATGAGAAAAAGCCAAGGAACAAATGAGAGTTCTTGTTGGCTATCGACTTTTTGTATCTGCCATCACTATCAACCATCACATGTATTTTTCTTGATGAATATAAGATATTTTACTTTGTCCCTATAAATAAATATTTATTGAATAAATGTTTGGTTCATGTAAGTGTGACGATAATGTGTGGTACGTGAATGATGCATTCGTATACATTAACATAATCCAATTTAATTATGTCAATGCGTAGTACTGCACTTGTGATTGTGCATAAGCAATAACGTAACTCGTATCCGTACGTATTACTACTTTCAATGTTTGCATACGTTTAAAAAAATTTAAGAGCCATGCATTTCAAAAAACAAAACAAAACAAATTTACTCAATTATTTGAATTCAGTACACATCACATGAGATATTATGTATACATATATAAATATTCCAATGTGGTGGCAAAGTATACAAAATTTTTTGGCCTTCCAAGATCTTTTCGAGATGAGAAGCTTGTATTTGTGTTGGATTCTCCTTATCTCCCGAAGGGCGACAGTGCCCGTTTCCATCTTCTCTTCTTCTGTGGTGGTCATTGTGCTCTATGGGAAGTACCTATTGCTACACTAGAGGAGGCTCCACCTTGTGCTCCAGGTGGTGGGCCTTGGCGTGAGGCCTTCCCATAGCCGAAACGGCAACATGCTCGCTTAGTGCATGCCGCCATGCAAGCTCGAGGAGGGCAAGATGGAGAAGAGACAGAGGTTGGGGGTGTGAGAATGGAGGAAGCAAAGAAAGCAAGATGTGAAAATGAGAAGAAGAATGAACTATTAACCCATTTAAACCCCAAAATTAGGTTAATGCATCTTCATACGCACTGTCCATCGTGTGATCGTAAATCCATAACCTTTTATCAGAATGCCACAAAACTTCGCACGTGCACTCGTTAGGTGGCCAAGAGCCCCCCCCCCTTTTTTTTAATGCATGCAAACCCCTAATCCGAAGTTCGGACTAGGAAGCGCTCTTGGCCACCTAATGAGTGCGCATGTGAAGTTTCATCACATTGCAAAAAGTTTAGTATTTTAAAAATTATCTCGCACAAAAATTATGGATGGATTGATAATCGAAAAATCAACATCGTGACTACTGGCCCTTAGAAACTTCGCAACACATAGACTATACATAGGTATCAAGAGTAAATTCTGCAACAAGAAATGGCAAATTTTTGCATGTTTTTTCTATTGAAATTGACAGTGCTAGCAAAAGTTGTAAGTAAGAGTTGAAAATACAGCAAATATGCACAGTCAAAGTTGAGATCAAAGGACAAGAGTAAAAATTTAATTCATATTTTAAGGGCGCGTACAACAGTTTTGCACTAGGACACAGTATACGTCCAATGTACAAGGAGAGCACTATGCCAAAAAAGATAACATTACAAACTATGTTCATTCCATTGGAACGAATGCATCCTTCACTACTTAAAGATTTCTTACAAGTTAGAAGTCCTTGGGAGTTACAATGATGCGGTTTGCATGTATTGCACAATGTTGAGCATCGGTCATCAAGTCAAATAAAAAGGCCTCTGCATCACATTGTAGAGCATGAAGACATTCGTTTGTGAAGTGATCAAGTCTATCCTGACCTTGTGTCAAAAACCACTTCCTGCTTTCTGTGCAGTAGAGGTCTTGCACAATCTCACAAACAAGTCTTGAGAAGCATTCCTAATTTCTCTCAAGGCCACTGTACTTGGCTTCCACTTGTGTTTCTTGTGGGGATGCTAAGGAGGACCCTTGTGAGGGTAGCTTGAGGAAGCTGGGTTAGGTTGAGAAGGGGGTGCATATGAGCTAGCAAATGCTCCAAGGGGCTAAACACGATATAGGGCTCTGAGTGGAAGTTTATTTGCAACTACCTTAGGCCTAGCCATCTTTCCTGCACAAGAGATGAGAGAACTCAATGAATAAGATAGAAAGTGAAACCCTCTTTTATATAACCCTAAACTGTAAGACTCATTCACATAGATGCACACTCTCTCTTTCTCTCTTAAATTATGAATTGCATTCACATTGAACATATTATTCATCTTACTATCTTAGCTCTCTTCGAACCCATTTGTTGCCTTGTCAAAGCCTTGTTTCTAGCCACTTGGCATGGTTTTTCTTTGGCTCTTGAGGCTTCATAAGGCACTCTTTTAGTGACATGACATGATTCCATCATGTTTGCAATCAATCCATCAACACTTTCATTTTCTTTCTTTTATAAGAATTTAGTTTCATCCACTACTATAATCCTATACCACCAAGATAACAATTGGATCATTGGATTGCTACCATTCACCCCTCCACCATGATTAGTTTTTCTTTGCTATGCACCACGCACTATCCAATGTGAATTTTCCATCCCTTGTGTGGACCAAACTCTGATGCTTCCCTTTTCTGCAAAGTATGGCCCATGTGCCTCAAGGATGTGATACAGAGACACATATCACACATGAGTAAAACTATGCTCAATAGTTTATACAGGAGGTTCCGCCCTCTCACTTCCTTACTTGGCGTACTTTAGTTGTCTAATTAGTCCTATCACTCTTAAGTGTGACATGTAAAAACAGCTTCCTTAATTAAACCTTTCTAGGGGACAAGGTTCGTTCACGTAATCTTATGGCATTGACACGAAAACAAATTTGAGCAGTTTCCCTAGAAGTACTTATTATTAACAATTTATCAGAATTACAAGTCTTGTTCAAAAGGGAAAATATTCGCAATTCTTAAGGATGCACTTTTATTTCCACCTAGTTTCCGCCTTGCAGTAGTAACAAGGGCCTCTCGAAAATCTATTCCGAGTCATGTTGATTGTTTGAGTAGGACCCGAAGGTAGGGAATTTATGGCCACAGTCCACCCCTGGCATCCAAGCATCCTCCTACGTTCAAATCAATCTGCAAAAAGACCTCTTGTGGCGGGTTCAGTCCACATTCCTGTCACAGCTATTTAGAACCCCCTTGGCTAGGGTTGGCGGCCAGCTGGGGGTGATTTGGTGTGCCCTCCAAAATTTCAACCTGATTCACTATGCTCATTTATGAGTTTGGGTTTGCACAATCTCTCTTTTCCCTTTTTTTTTCTTTTTAGTTGAAGTAGTGTTCCTAAATTTACAAGCATAAACAAAGGTGCAAGTGAATGCTCGAGACATCTACCAAGGTGGTGTCCCTCTCTTGACCCTAACATTTGTCCTTCTTGTCTTGGTGTTAATAACCAATATCCTCCGAAGGATAGGGAATCCCTTCATTCTGTCCCCCTATGAAAATAACCATAGGCTGGCTTAGTTTCTTCGAATCCCTAATTAAGTTGAGTTGAGCCCTATCCTTGCGTGTATAGGATTCCTTTTTATTAAACGGCTTTTGAACAAATTTTTGTCTTTTGTAAGTGCGGTTGCGTGTATAGGGTTCCTTTTTATTAAACGGCTTTTGAAAAAAAATTTGTATCTTCAAGATGAATCCCTAGCAACACAACTAAACTGATCGTGATGTCACGCAATTTAGAGGTGTAACTTTCCTAGACAACACCATGCTGCCAAGCAAGCCTTTCCTTTCTGGAATTCATTTCGAGGTGCTTATGCCAACTCAAATAGAGACTTGTATATTTGTTTGTTTATTTATTTATTTATTTATTTATTTATTTCCTTGGGGTGGAGAACGTGAAGCTATTAGTCCTAAGGCAAAAACGAACACTCCCTCTGAAAGTTTATAGGAGTCTAATACATGTTTTAGTCTTGCAATGGCCTAGACATATTTAAATGTCATCGTAGCAATTCAAGAATTTCATGTACTTGATTCAAACCGTCACTTTTACCTTTCCAATTTCACAAATTTGTGATATAAAGAAAAACAGTACGATTTCTCCTTAATTGATGATTATGCTAAAATTAGTGCATAGTCTGAAGTATTATGAGCATAATCAATAAGGTCATGGCTTCTTCTTTTGCGTGCATGAATACACAATTTCCAATAAGATAAATTGATGTAAACTAAATGGTGGTTAGTTATGATAGACTTTTTCCAAATAGTTTCCATTTCTAATGAAGCCGGCCTATGTCCTTAAGACTCCCCATTAGCGTAGGTGAATGGAACGCACCTGATTACCATGTGACACAATTCCTTGCCCCATGGCTCCATTGGTTGAGGCAGGATTTTTGTTTCGTTGGACCTTACTTTGTTTGGCAGGCATCGTATGATTTGGCTTCGTAGATACGTACCCACATTGTGGAAGAGACGGCTCCTCGTGGAAGGGCCTAGTCTGCGTGGATTTTCTCCAAGAGAGGGCGGGGAAGGAAGGAGAGATGGCGTGCTCCGAGTTCTTCAATGAGGGAACAACAAAAAAACAATTTCCTTCTTTCTCTCTTTCTATCTTCTGTTACCCTCCCTTCCCTCTCTTTTCGGTCTCTCTCTTGCTCTCTCTCTTCTCTTACTCTCCTTCCTCTTCTTCTTCTCTTCTTCTTCTCCTCTCTCTCCCCTCTCTTCTTCTTCTTCTCTTCTTCTTCTCCTCCTCTTCTTCTCTACTCTCTCTCTCTCTCTCTCTCTTCTTCTTGTTCCTCTTTTCTTCTCTACTCATTCTCTCCCTCTTCTTCTTATTCTTCTCCTCTTCTCTATTCACTCTCTCCCTCTTCTCCTTACCCGAGCGACAGCAAGGCGTGGTCTTTCCCTCTGTTTTTCCTCCCCTTCATCCAATTCACGATGGGGTTTATATAGGTGTTTATAGGGGGGGGAGAGGGAGGGAGGGAGAATTTAGTAATGGCACCTCCCCATTGTCGTGGCACCCTCCCGCCTCCTCTTGTGAGCCATGGTAGTGCCCATGGCCTCCTCCACTTCACATGTGGCACCCCCTTGGCCTCTCCACGGTACACACGGCACCCCCTCCATGCCCTCGCAGCAAACATGGGACGGTTGCTGCTGTGTCAACCCTCTCCCTTCTCCACGTCCATACACGACAGCCCCCCTCCCCTCACACTGTCCCCCAATTGGCAGCATAACTAGGGGATTAATTCTTATTTTTAATAAAAACAAAATTTTATTTAGGAGGGG